>NW_006429686.1:157153-170690 GCF_000325575.1 Pteropus alecto | reverse complement strand
TTGTTTTTTTGAGAAACCCCCATACTGTTTTCCATAGTGACTGTACCAATTTGCAGTCCCACCAGCAGTGTATGAGGGTTCCTTTCTCTCTGCATCCTCTCCAACATTTATTATTATTTGTCCTGTTGATTATAGCTATTCTAACAGGTGTGAGATGGTATCTCATTGTGGTTTTGACTTGCATTTCCCTAATTGCTAACGATCTGAGTATCTATTCAAATATTTGTTGGCCATTTGTATGTCTTCTAGGGAGAAGTGTCTATTCAGGTCCTCTGGGCATGGGCCTCTTTGGAATAATCTTGTTTGAGACTCTGTGCTTCCTGGGTTTGTATGTCTATTTCTTGTACGCCTATGATACTAATGTTGGTATGCTTGATGTTGTCCCCGATGTCTCCCCATTTTTTGGATTCCTTTTTCTTGTTGCTCTTCTGTTTGGGTATTTTCTCCTACCTTATCTTCTAAATTGCTGATTCAATCCTCTGCTTTACCTAATCTGTTGTTGATTCTTCCTAAGGCTTTTTTCATTTCAGTTATTGTATTCTTCATTTCTGACTAGGTCTTTTTTATGTTTTCTATCTCAACTTTTATGTTTTCTATTTCTTTGTTAAAGTTCTCACTGAGTTCATCTACTCTTCCCCTGAGATCATTGAACATCCTTAAAACCAGTGTTTTGAATTCTCCATATGGTAGATTGCTTGTCTCTTTCATTTGGGACATGTTACTTTGTCTTTTCATTTCGGCTGCCTACTTGTTTTGTTTCTATGTATTAAGTAGGTCTGCTATGTCTCTTGGTCTTAGTAGAGGGGTCTTATATAGTCATTGTTCTGTAGGGCCTAATGGTGCAGTCTTCTCTGGTTACCTGGACTGGGTGCTCCAGGTATGTCCCTTTTATGGGTTGTGAGTGCCCTACTGTTTAGTTGAGCCATGGTTGCTGTTTGCACATCAGTGGGAGAGACTGACCATCAGGCTGACTGGTTGCAAGGACTGGCCATGACTATAGTGGAGGAGCTGTTGTGTAAGGTTTGACCTTAAGGAGCAGGATTCGCTTTAGCAGGTCTCTGTTGCCTGCATAGTCTGCCCTTTGGGTGTGTTGTTCACAGAAGGGGCTGGGTGGTGCACTGCCTTGGTCAGAAGCTAGCCACAGGGCATGCAAGCCCCAAGAGCCACCCTGATACAAGCCACTTTAAGCCACAGCCTTTGCCCTGCCCAGGGCCACCTGTCCTGAGCCACCAAGCAGTCTGCAGATCACTACCACCCACGCTGGTCTTGTACATGCCTTGATAGGCCAAATTGTGAACCAAGGCCAGGTGCCATTAGTGCTGGGTTTGTAGCTGCTCAGCAAGAGGTATGAGACACCTCAAGGCCAGATGTTGGTTGTTCAGGTTTTGTGAAATTTTGATAGATTTTAGGAAAGTCCATAGCATGAGCCAAGACAGGCTGTTTGTATGGAAAAGCCATTGGAAGCAGCTTGGGTGGGCCAGCAAGTTGGGTTGGGCATGGTCTCAGGGAGTCACTAAAGTGGGACAGCCACAGTTAGCCAGGTTGATGGAGACTCAGACATTGTAGCCACCTGTGTCTGTACTTCAAGTGACGAGTGGGGGGTTCAACAAAGGAACAATGGATTCTACCCACACTTCTATCTGTGAGAATGCTGCCCAGCCAAGCCAGACAACTCAGTTCCTCCTCATATGTCCCTAGCATCTTTCAAGCTTCTCCCCCAGTGCTAGAGCTCAGGTCTAGTGAGTCTATCAGTAAGTTCATTTGTGGGCTGCTACATGGCACTCCAGCAGCCCTTTATCTTACTCAGTCACAATCTCCACTGGTTTTCATAGCCAAAAGTTGTGGGGATTTCGCTTCCTGAAGTAGAACCTGGGCTAGAGAGCCTAGTGTGGGGCTGGGATCCTTGGCTCCTCTAGGGGGAGCTTCCACAGCTGAGATATTCCTCCTCAGCTGGTGTGGGACCAGCCCACACACGCGGGTGTGGGACCAGCCCATTCTACATCTTAGCCCCTCCTACCAGAATCGAGGTTGCCTCTTCTATATATCAGTAATCTTTTCAATTAGTTAAAATAGACTTCACTATTACATAGCTCAAGCTTGATACCCAATGGTTGACTGGAATGCGGGTGGCTGCCAAGGGCCAGTTGTATTAACTGGTGGCAAAGTTGTTCCAGTCAGTGCAACTAATGTGTGCCTATCTGAAGGTCTTAGCTTGGACTGCCATAATAAAATAGCATATACTGGGTAGCTTCAACAACAGAAATTTATTTCTTGTAGTTCTGGAGGCTGGGAAATCTCAGATCATAAAGGTAGATTTTATTCTGAGGCCTCTTCTCTTGGCTTGCAGATAGCAGCCACCTCACTATGGGCTCACATGACCTCATAAATTAGTTAAAGGGTGGTTCAGAGTCTGATTTCTTGACAATTAACACTGTAAGCTGTAGTTACGGCTTTGACACATTTGTTATTTCTACTTTTACAATAGAAATTTGAAGGGAGAGTGAGAGAGAAGTAGCGTCTTGAAATGTAGCTCATGACACAATTTGTAGCATGGTTAGGGCTACTTTCAAGGATTCTTTTCTCTTATTCATTGTTTTCTGTGGCCCCATGATTCACCCTCACCTTTTTCTGTTGTCTTCCTCAATTATATCTGAAATGAGAATTATGAAATATGTCTTCCTTAGGGGTATGCATCTTTCTCAGCCTGCTTCTTGTTTATAGAATTTTGGTGGCCTAAGGACTGTTTTAAGGCTTATGGCCTAAATTGAATCTGATGGCCTAGATTATTTTAATCTTGTTGACCCAAGGATTGGTTTCAATCTTTTTCATAGGCTTTGTTAGTTCAGGTTTGTGGTTTGTTTGATAATTAAATTATCTCAAAAACTTAGGCTTGGTTTCAGCCAGCAACATGTTCCAATAACCACACTCACACTTATTTTGCAGGCGTAGTTCTCAGATTTACTATAGCTTGTTTTTTTTTTCTTTCTTTCTTGCCCCATATCTTCTTCTTTTTTAATGTAAATTAACTTGAGGTTGTAATTCTTCAGTGAAAAGACCACATCACTAAGGTAATCTTTGCCCTATTTTATTTAATTGAAAAGTTTTACAGAGTTTCACACCATTAGTCTAATTTTAATATGCTGAAACATTTTAATGGGTATTTGTCCCTCCAAATCTCTCTCAATCTTATTTTTATAGTTTGAGGTTAAAACCCAGTTGGGTTTTCCAATCATAAAATACCTGAAATTCTTGTACTCTCTATTCCCTTTTATTTCTATTTACAAATCAGCTAATTCTTTCCTAAGCTCACCTCTTTTTTGTATTATTCTCTCCAATTGTATTAATCAAAGTTCTCCAGAGAAATAGAACAAATAAGACATATATAGATATACATAAAAGTAGGTTTTTTTATAGGAATTCACTCATGATATTGTGGAGGCCAAGAAGTCCCTTGATCTGCCATCTGCAAGCTGGAGAACCAGGAAAACTGGCAATATAATTCAGTCTTAGTCTAAAGGTCTAAGAGTAGGAGGGTGATGGTATAATTCCCAGTCTGAATCTAAAAGCCCAAGAAATGGGATATCACCAGGATATCCAAGGTCAGGAGAAAATGAGAGTCTCATCCCAAGCAGAGAGAATTAATTGCCCTTTCTCCACCCATTTTGTTCTTTTCAGGCCCTCAACGGAATGTATGATGCCCACCTACAATGATGAGGGCAATCTACTTAGTGTACTGATTCAAATGCTAATCTCTTCTGGAGGCTTCCTTACAGACATACCCAGAAATAATATTTTACCAGTTATCTAGACATCTCTTAGCCTATTCAAGTTGACACATAGAATCAACCATCACAGCAATCAAAGCCATCAGCAATCAACAAACACTACTATCACTACTATGAACAGTACTAAAATTTTGTTTTCTAGCTTCTTCCCCTATAATATTTCCCTATAAGCATTGTTTTCTAACCTCTTCTCTTAGAATTACAAATCTCCTAATTATATTCTCTGGTTCTATTGCAAGTTAGTTTCACCAAATTTTTGTCACTGAAAAATCCGAACACAAAAACATTTAACCAATGTCATATCTAAAGTTTTTGTTATGGCAATATTCCACTCTCAGAACCAGTTTATGTATTAATCAGGATAGGTTAAGTTAGGCTATGCTAACAAACAGTCCTACAATATCAGTGGTTTAATGCAACAGAAGCATACTTCTGACTCACATGAATTACACTGTGGATTCAGACAACTCTCCAGAATATCTTCCTTCTATATGTGACTAAGTAATCAAGCTGCTTCAAACTTGAAACTCTGGCATCTTAACACAAGGCCTCTGCAGTTGCTGCAGTTAGGAAAGAGAGGTGGCAAGAGTTGCACGTTGCACGTTAGCAATTAAATATTTCAACCTGGAAACAAAGCGTGTCACTTGTGTTCACAGCCCCTTGGCAAGAACTACTTAGAAGGTCCTGACTAATTATAAGAGGGTTAGAAAATATATACCCTTCCAAAGTGCATAAAATGGAGAACTAGACACTGTTGAAGTCTAGTAATGTATACCTCGGATACTATTGGAAGTAGTATAACTTATAGATAAAGAGTGTGCCTGAAGTCACAAACCCTAAATTCAAGCCCTAGCTTTGCTACTTGCTACCTGCCAAATGGCTTAAACCCTGAGCCTTGGTTTAAAGTACTGATAATAATATCTAATTGGATAATTATTTACTTTAAATGATATTATGCTTGTGCAATGCTTAGCACAGTTTCTGGCACACAGAAAGCATTCAATTAATTACTCTATATAATGTGTGTTGCATAAAGACATTATGATCCACTAAGCTGTGATCATGAACAGTTAAATCTGCTACAGATAATTTCAGGGACATCATGGCAGTACCACTTGCAACATACACATTATGATAGTCCTCTGGAATTTACGAGTCTTTAATAGACTGGGAAATATTGACAATGTTATAGTCCCTACAATAAATTAGAGTGAAGAGCATGATGATAGCAATGTGTTGACAAGAAGAAAATTAATGTGAGAGAGGTTATTTCATTTTGCTAAAATGTCATACATTTTGTAGAAAAATGGTCATTTACTCTAATCAGGAGCTGGTCCAAAATTACATGCTGAAATAGAAATTTGGAAAGGGAATGCATAGCAAGAGCAAGTAAATGACCCTGAAGAATCAGCCTCTCAAAAGCGCTGTTTGTAACATCCTTTAATCTGGCTTCTATGCAACTCCTAAGTAATTTTATCTAAACTTTATATGTAATCAATGAGGATTTTTGAATGAATAAAATTCCACAATTCATATTATTAGAATGATGTTTTGGCCTTTGTAAGGAAAGAAGTGTATATTACAAATAGAGAGTTTTCCATGAAAGGAGTCATAAGTTAAACATATTATAATGTCCATGGCACTAAATACTCAAGATTCATGTAATATATTATATTTTCTTTTAGGTAACAAGTCTATTTTAAGTTTTAAGCTTATAATAAATGATAATAATAGCATATTTTTCAACTGATTATCCATACTAATTTAAAAGTTTCCAAATTTATATATTTTTTCAACCTGTAATTAAATATTCTTCTAGAATTATTAAGTTAAGTGTTCACTGAAAACAGTGGAATGAAATAATATAATGATTTCATTAAATATATACGATTTCATATAAATCATATAAATATACATGATTTCATTTCATAATATATATAATTTCACATACATACACACCTTTTCCTTCTTCACCTCCAAACTCCAGATAGCCTACTGTGTATTATTACATGCTTTTCTCAATATTAAGTGCATATTTCACTTAATATATCATAAATAGCTCTTCAAGTCATTATTATAGATGTAATTTATTCTTTCTCTACTAATTGAAAAAAGCGCTATTATGAATATACAATTTGTTTAAGCTTCTACCCATTGGCAGGCATTCAATTAGTTTCTAATATTTTGCCATTATAGGCAATGCTTCAATAAGCATTCTTGTGCTAATGTACTATATCAATAAACATATGCACCTCACAGTGACAGAAGGAGAGAGAAACAAAGAGAGTTACATTTCTCTTGGTACTGTATCTGATGTGAAAAAATTTCTGAAATAATATATACTAAAACAGTGTATAGATAATATTTTGGAAAGGGACCTAGGAATGGGGTCATAGCTTAATTAAATCTTATTTCAATCATCTTCCCTACTATTTGCGTATCTAAAACATATACTGTTTGTAGTCAGAAAAGTAAATAAAATTTAAAATTTGAAGATATGCAGAAATTATTCCTCTGTAACTGATTAACAAAATAATGCTATAACAGTGTGAGCATGGAAAGATGTTAAATATGTTGTGGAGGGGTTAATCATTTTCAAATTGTTTATTAAAAATCTATCAATAGTGTATTCGTTTCCTAGGGCTTCCATAACAAAACATAACAAACTAGGTGGTTTAAAACAAGAAAAAATTTATTCTCTCAGTTACAGAGACTAGAAGTCCAAAACCAAAGATTATGCTCTTTTCGAAGGCTTTAGGGAAGGAATTTTTCCTTGCCTCTTCTAATTTCTGGTGGTTACTGGCAATTCTTGGCATTCTTTGGCTTGTAAAGGCATCACTCCAATCTCTTGCCTCTGTCTTCACATGGTCTTCTCCCTTTGCATCTGTGTCTTCCCATGGCATTCTCTTCTCTTTCTCTGTCTCTGCATCTCTTCTTTTTTCCTTATAAGGACACCAGTCATACTGAATTTGGGTCTATCCTAATCTAAAACGATCTCTTCTTAATTTGATTATAGCTGTAAAATCCTTATTTCCACAAAGGTCATATTCACAGTTAACAGGGGTTAGGACTTCAACATATCCTTTGGGGGGATACAATTGAACCCGCAACAAATAGAATAGATATGTTGAACTTTATAGACCTAAACATTAACACCAAATGTTTCCGGATGATATGATTACTGTTACGAATATTTCCTTCTTTATAATTTTCAGCATCTTTTAAGATTTTTAAATAAGCATTAATAAAATCAGAAAAAAATTGAAGCTAAAAATAGCCTACCCCATTTCGTTACACACGCATGTGCACGTGCACGCACGTGTGCGCACACACACATGGCTTTATCGTTAGGTGAGGATGGAAGTTTTTATGGGTTTGGGAGTAAAGTGATGCATATATACCTTATATCAAGAGTTGTATAACTGTTTTGAGTGTGTTTCTCTTATCATTTCTCTCTTCAGGTCACAGTATTATAATCAGAGGAAAAGGAGCTGAAAATTATATATCTCATTGTATTAGACACACCATAGCCTCTCACACGTGAACACATACATATACACCCTTGTCTTTAGTTAAGAATGAAATTTTCCATAGCTGAGCAGTACAGTCTATATATCTTTTGTCTCTACTTGTCTGACTCTCTTGAGGGTGTTTTCCTTGTCATCTACCTATGTAGATGACTAGCTCTGCTCAGCAGCTGCTACTTATCAGTATTTCTATGCTTTCCAAGTAGAGATAAGAGAAACTGTGGAGGGGAAGGGAGAAATAAAGAGAGAGAACAAGAAGGAAAGAGAGAGAGAGAAGATACTAAATTTCTTTTCTTAACAGTTATGATACTGCATGAAGTATATTACCTATATACATACACACATACATACAATGGAATACTAAAGTTGGCTGATAAAATAATTGAGGTTGAACTCTATGAAGTGATATGGAGTGATATCAAATTATACAAAAGAAACAAAAATAAGTATATCATAGTTAAATGATACATTTTGCGGGAAAAAAATAATGACACTAAAAATTGACCTCACTGTGTTGCACACCACTCTCCTTATTTTTCACTCATGGTAGAAGAACTTTATATGAATCCCAAAAGACTACATTATAGACATGGTGGTTTAGCTGACTGGTGATTCAGAGTCTGATTTCTTGCCAACTAGCAGGGCAAGCTGCAGGTCTGGCTTCAACAGATTTATAATTTCTACTTTTCAAACAGAAAACTGGAGGAGTGAGAGAAAATTAGTGATTTGATATCACTAACTTTGACAAAATATATAGCATGGTCTATGAAGGTACAACCTTCAAGGAGTCTACCACAAAGATGGTAGACCATGAGTGGGGAATGAATGATAGGGAGAGCAAGCCCACCTGCTGTGAATACAAACATGTGGGTTTTGATTTGGGCTTCCCCAAAAATCACTTCCTAGCTCTGTGACTTGGGACATGAGCCCAATAGTGCCAAGTTCTTTGCCCCATTGCTGACATTGTGTTAGGTCTTTCTTTTCCTAATTTGTAAATCCAAATAGGTGAAAAATTAAATTGCATTATTATTATTATTTGGATTTACCTAACTGTTAATAAGTTGGTTTTTTAGGGTTTTTTTGTTTGTTTTTTGTTTTTTTGTTTTTTGGATAGAGGGGCTGTTTTTTACTTAACCATTGGTCATTTCTATTTTGTTTGTGGGAATGTCACTTCTACTCAAATTTCACTGGCCAAAACCAGTCCATGGCAATGCCTAAATCCAAGAAGGTTGAGAATAATCCAACCACACATCTAGAGTGGAAACCAGAAATATTAGGCAAACAATGACACTGACTACCACAGACAGGTTCCCAGAAGTGAAACTGCTTGGCCAATGATAGGCATATTTGAAATTTCCGCAAATATAATTTTTTATCTTCAAAAGAGATTACAGCAATCAAATTTCAATAAAAATGTACAAGAATGCCTATTTCCACACATCCTTTCTGGTTCTGGATGTTACCAGTTTTTTGTATAAATATTTTTTGTTGAACTATAACATTCATACAGTAAAGTGTATGTATATCAGATGTACGGTTTTATATTTTTGTTTACAAAATAAGTGCACCCATGGAGCCAACACCCAGATCAATATATAAAACATCATTTGCACCCCAGAAACTCCCCTATGTCCCTTTCATTCATTAGCTCCATGATGTAAACCGCTATTCTGACTTTTATACATGAGTTTTGCCTATTTTAGAACTTCATATAAATGAAATCATATATGCATATTCTTTTGTATCTAGCTTCTTATGCTCAATATTATATTTGTGAAATATATCTATGTTTTTTGTAACAGCACTCCATTCATTTCCATTGCTGCTACAATTTTATTGTTTGAATATAACATAATTTGTTCACTTTGTTGTTGACAGACATTTGGGTTATTTACTACAAATAATGTTGGTATGAACATTCTCATACATTTCTTTTGGCAATTCTGTTGTGCTTATATATCTAATCAGAATTACTAAGGAATATGGTAAGCTCTAATATATACAAAACATCAGTTTTCCAGAGTAATTATATCAGTTTACACTCCCACCAGCAGTGTATTAGAGTACCCATGTCTATTTCTTTGACATTTTTTTTTTTAGAAATAAATGATATTTATTCAAGGGTCTTAAGGTTTGCAATCCGGCAACACAATTAGGCAATACGCAGAGTGTTCCCTTTAATTTTAGCATTCTCGATGGTTGTGGAGTATTATCTGATTATGATTTCAATTTGCATTTACTTGATAACTAACAAAATTGAGCACCTTTTTATTGTCTTATTGACCACTTGGATATCCTATTTTTCATGGAGTTGTTCAAGATTTGTCATTAAAAAATAATTTGGTAGACTTTTTCTTATTGACTTGTAGCTTTGTATATATTCGGAACATAAGCCCTTCTCAGATACAAGTATTCCAAATATTTTCTCCCATTCTGTGACCTGCCTTTTCACTCTCTTAATGTCTTAATTTTAATGAAGGAAATTTTACTTTTTTTAGGGTCAGTGCTTTTTGCGTCCTTTTAAAGAAATGCTTGACTACATCAAGGTCATTAAGACATTATCCTATGTTATCTTCAATAACTTTTATTTCTTTCACCTTTTACTTTTAATCTATAATCCATTTAAAATTAAATTTTGCTTGAAATAGATACAAAGGATCATTTGAATCAATTTAGTAACCCCATTAATCCAAAATCACTTATCGAAAGGACCATTTTCTCCTACTGCATTGTTATGGATTCTTTGTCACAACTTAAATGATAATATATGTGTGGATCTGTTTTTGGACTCTTCTATTGTTCTATTTTTTGTATATTTACAACATTAAGAAATTAGTTTAATTATTATTGTTTTGTAAAATATCTTTTTTTTTTTAAACGCCTACAGCACCTGGTATTCCTAGATGGTCTCCCATCCAAGTATTAACCAGGCCCGACCCTGCTTAGCTTCCAAGATCAGACAAGATCAAGCACGTTCAGTGTGGCATGGTCATAGACATTGTAAAATATCTTGATTTCTATAAATCATCAAACTTTTTTTCTACAAGATTTTCTATGCTATTTTTGCCATTTGCAATTCTATGTAAAATTTAGAATTAATTTGTCAATTTCCATAAAAAATAAGCCTACTGGAATTATTTTGAAACTAAGATCAAGTCGAAGAAAATTAACATATTTAAAATATAGATTCTTCCAACACATATCCAATGTAGAATTATTTATTTTTTATGTTTCTAATCCCCCCCACTTCCAACCCTGACCAACAGATGTTGCCATCTCACCTTAAGAACTGGATCTCTGAAGGTGGGGCGCCTCCTCCCATGCACTCTCAGTGCACACCCGGGGCCTGGAGAGTCCAAGGCCTGGCACACCTAGGGTATGGGCCGTGGCTCCGCTGGGGCTCGAACCCAGGACCTTCTGCGTGTAAAGCAGACGTGTAGAATTATCTTTTAATTTAGGTCTATGTTAATTTCAAACATTTTGTAGTTTTCTTTGTCTTACACATCTTTTATTAATATTAATCCTTGATATTTGATGATTTTTTTAAACTAATGCATATGGTATTTTCATTTTATTTTCTACCTGTTGCTAATATATAAAAATACTAATCTTTTTTTAGATTGTGATGGTTAATATATGTCAAATGGACTGTATTATAGGGTTGCCATATATTTGGCTAAAAAGTATTTCTGGGTGTGTCTGTGAGGGCATTTCTGGATGAAATTAGCATTTAAATAGGTGAACCAATAAAGCAGTTTTTCCTCCCTAATATGAGTTGGCATCATCCATTCCGTTGATGGGGTGAATAAAACAAAAAGCCAGAGGATGGAAGAAATCAGCCCTTCCTGCCTGATTGCCTGAGCTGGGACATCAATCTTCTCCTGCCCTTGCTGCTCCTGGTTCTCTGGCCTTGGGACTTGGACTGAATTACACCACTGGTTTCCTTGAGTTTCTAGTATGCAGGTGGCAGATTGTGGAATTTCTCAACCTCCCTAATTGCATAAGCCAATTCCTTGTAAGAAATCCTTTCTTGTATATTATACTATTGATTCTGTTTCTCTGGATAACCCTGACCAATACATATACTAATCTTATATCTGGCAAACTTGCTAAATTTATTTATTAATTATAGTAAGTTATTTGTAAACACTTGGAATTTCTAAACACACAACTGTTATCTGTAAATAATGAAACACTTATCTCTTTCTTCCTCATCTAGGTAAGATGCATTTCTCTTTCTTCCCTTAATTTATTGTCTAGAATACCCAATAGAAGGTTAATTAGAAATGGTAATACAGATAATCAAGTTTCATTTCTGATCTTGAAAGGAAAGCTTTCAATATTTCACCATTAATATGTCATGCATTGGGTTTTTTAAACCCTTTAACACGTTAAAAAATTTTTCCTTCAATTCCTAGTTTTCTGAGAGTTTTTCACATGAATAATTGTTGAATATAACAGACTTTTTATACTCTATTGTGATGACCATATATTCTACTTTTCTGTTAATGTGATTAATCATATTATTGCTATTTAAATGTCAAAACATTCCTCCATTCCAATAATAAATCCAATTTTGTTGTAATATATTACCTTTATAATGGATTTATATTGCCAATATTTTTCATTAGATTTTTGCAAAATTCACAAAAGATTTGGCCTATGGTATTTTCTGCTTATAATGTCCTTGACAAATTTTAGTATTAAGATTCTAATGATCTTATAAAACAAGTAGGAAAATGTGTAATTTCTTCTTTTTCTAATTGCTAGAAGAGTTCAAACAAGATTGGTGTTATATATTCCTTAAATATTAGGGAAAATTCACTACGAAGAAATTCTAATTTCTTTAATATGTATAAGACTATTGAGATTTTGTTTACATCTTTGAAATCAGTTTTGGTGAGTTGTATTTTTTTACATAATTGTGCTTCTCATACAAATTATCAAGTTTATTGTTCATTACTATTTCATGTTTTCATTATTTATAGATTATGTATTGATGTTCCTTTTTGTTACTGATACTTATAATTTGTGACTTCTCCCTGTTTTTATTATAAGTATTGCTACGGATTTATCAATTTCCTTAGTCTTTTAAAAGAACCAACTTGTGGCTTTGTTGAGCTTCTCAATTGCCTGTTTTCTATGTCTTTGGTTTCTGGTCTTATCATTTCCCTCATCTTTTTCTTGGAGTTTAATTTGCTATTTTTTTAACTTTCCTGCGGTAGGTGTTTACATTGTTGATTTTTAGCCTTTCTTCTTTTCTAATATATACATAAAAGGCTTTAAAGCTCTCTCAGCATGGTTTTAGATGCATTGGATGAGTTGTAATGTCGTATTTTTATAACAATTTATTTCAAAATATTTTATAATTTCCATTTTGAATCTCTCTTTCTACTTTGGTTATTTAGAAATATATTGCTTAACTTTCCAACATTTGGAAATTTCTATTATCTTTTGATATTGGTTTTTATCTTAATTCCACTGTGATCAGAGAAAATATTTTAATTTCTGCCATTTGAAAAAGTTGACTTGTTATGTAGCAGAGTATATGGTCAATTTTGATAAATAGTCCGTGAACATTTGAAAAGAATGTCTGTTCTACATTTATTGCAAACAATGTTATAAATATGTTAGGGCATATTTGTTAGTTTTATTATCCATCCTTCTATAACCATACCTTCTATCAGTCTACTTATTTTGACAGTCATTTTAGGAGGTATGATAAAATCTCCAAACATGTTTGTAGAATTATCTATTTATGTTTAGAGTTCTGTCAATTTTCATTTAATGCATTTTGGAGCTATTTTATTTTACGCATACCAATTAAGGTGTTTTATTCCTTTCAAATATTTAATACATTGGGTTAGACATTTATATAGTTGATGAAACAATCCCCCTGAATATTTTATCTTCCCTCTGGCTCTACACATAGCCATTATCCTACTACTATCTGCATTCCCTATGCCATGCTCTCCATCTCCATGACCCTCTATTAACTACTAATTTGTACTTCTTTAAACTTTCACTGTTTTCATTGTGAAATGTCTAATATCTCTCATGATGTGTCCTCCGTTAAAGTCTACTCTGTGAGGTATTAGTATAACTATAGCAGCTTTACTTTGTTCATGTTTACCTGATATATATTTTTCAAAATCTTTACTTTCTAACTTTCTATTTCTTATTTAAGGTTTCTTATAGGACACACAATCATTATTTATTTATTTA
>NW_006429686.1:150841-156847 GCF_000325575.1 Pteropus alecto | reverse complement strand
CTCAAGGTCCATCCATGTTGTCGCAAATGGCAATATTTCATCTTTTCGAATGGCTGAGTAATAGTCCATTGTATATGTGTAACACTGCTTCTTTAGCCAATCATCTATCGTAGGACACTTCGGTTGCTTCCTTGTCCTGGCCACTGTGAATAATGCTGCTATGAACATCAGGATGCAAATATCTTTTCGGATATGAGTTTCCAAGTCTTTGGGGTAAATACCCAGAAACAAACTCATAGATACAGAGAACATTTTGAGGGTTGCTAGATGGGAGTGGAGTTGGAGGTGGGCGAAAAGGGGAAGAGATTAATAAATGCAAATTGGTAGTTACAAAATAGTCATTGGGATGTAAAGTACAGCACATGGAATATAGTCAATAATATTGTAATTACTGTGCATGATGCCAGATGAGTACTAGGTTTGACATGGGGTTGATCACTTCATATGTTTCATAAATGTCTAATCACTATGTTGTACACCTGAAACTAACATTGTATGTCAACTATAATAGAAATATATATATATTAAATCTACCTTAAAATAGTGCTTTATCCACTTGCCAGAGAAAGAACCTCGTGACATTTGAATTCCGTTTACACTCTCCCTCCTTTTGTTCTGTTATCATGTATTTTAATTACATATATTTTAAGCTCCAGAAGATACTGTTGTTGTTTTGAATAGCTAATATTCATGTAGATTTACTCATATTAACCCTTTTTAGTGTTCTTCACTCCTTCTTGAATTACCTTGTTTTCTTTTGGTGTCATTTCCTTTTGCCTAAATAACCCATTTTAGTATTTCTTTTAGTGCATGTCATATGGTTATAAATTCCATCAATTTTTGTTTCTCTTAAACCTCTTTGATTCACCTTCATTTTGAAAAAAAAATTTGCCTGGTTAGAAAATATTTCTTCAGCACTTAGAAGATCTCAGACCATTGTCTTTTTTCATTATTTTGAAAATTCATTTGCCAAGATTATTGTTGTTCCCTCAATGATAACGTGTCTTTGTTCTCTAGTTACTTTAAAATTTTCTCTTTGTTTCTGGTATTTATCAGTTTTACTTTGATGGACTTATGTCTGGTTTCCTTTCTTGCTATAGTAGCTTTTTATTTTTACCATAAGAAGTTACTACTAACTTAGTGATTTAAACAACTCAAATTTATTATCTTATAATTTTGTAGGTCAGAAGTCCAGTATATGTCTCACTGGCTAATATTAAGGTGTCAACAGGATGAATTCCATTCTGGTGGCTTTGAGGAAAATCTACTTTTTTTTGCTCATTAAAGTTGTCAGAATTCAACTATTTGTGCTTGCAGACTGAGGTCCCAGTTTTCTTGTTATCTGAAACTGAGGGACATTTCCAAATTCTAGAGGACTATTGCATTCCTTTGCTCATGGCCCCCTTCCTCCATATTTAAAGCCTCCAATGTTTGGTCAAGTATTCTCATGTCACATCTTTCACTAACCAAAACTGCTGCTTTCCTACTCCTCTTTTAAGGGCCCACCTGTATCTAAATAATCTCCTTATCTTATATTCATTTAATTAACAACCTTAATTCCATTTGCAACTTTAATTCTCTTCTATCATGTAACAAAACATATTCATAGTTCTGAGGATTAGAATATGGACATCTTCAGGGGTACATTATTCTTCCTGCACAGTCATTATTCTGCTTCAGATTTGTATAGCCTCTAGAACATGTAGCTTGAGACATTTTTCATTTTGGGGGCGGAAAATCCTTGGCATTTCTTCATATAGTGTTTTTGCCCTCTTTTTCTCTTCTTTTCAGATTTCAATTACATATGTGTTAAACCTTTTCACTGTGTTATCTATGTCTCTCATTCTCTTTTCTGTATTCTCCAGAAAACTGGGACCTCAGTCTGCACGGGCAGGCAACTCAGCCATTCAAATCCCAGCCACTTGGTAGCTGTGACCTCCAGTTTTGGTCTTCCTAGTCCAGCAAAAGTTCCACAAGCTCTAATTGCTGCTTTTTGTTTGGCCTTTATGCCACACACTGTGAATTGGACAATTCTTTGAGGGGAGAAAGACTCAGATCAATGTTTCCCTTTCACTGTAATTTGCTCACAAAGTATTAGTATCATTCTCCCCTTTAACAAACACTATTCTCATGTATGTACAAGAAGAAGAATTTATGAATCATATGGTGTGCACATGTTCAATTTTACAACTAGTTGAATGAATTTACACTCTCACCAGCAGTTTATTGCTCAGCATCTTTTCCAACATTTGGTAGTCCTAGGATTTTTTTATTTTTTTCCAATAAAGTGGGTATATAATCCCTTTTTAATTGCTTTTGTCCTCTTGAAGTTCCTGAGGAAGAATGCCTAGATGCTGCTGCTGAAGCTATTCTTACTGCAAATGAAGCAGAGCACATTTTCTGAGTCCCAGGATCAGTAGGACATCACACAAGAAAATCTATCAAAGATGATAATAATGCTTTCATTGAAGAGGTTCGGTATCTTAAAATGAAGATGGCAAAGAATGAATAAAATGAATAAGGAAGAGGAGGGGAAAAGCAGATTTATGAAGCCTAAATAATCTGAAATAGGTTGAAGATAAAGAGGTCTTCACTGCAACACATTATAATCAAATTTTCAAAAGTTAAAAACAGCATATTGGACTTGAACTATACTTTAGACCAAATATATCTAACAATATATACAGAACTGCAGCAGAATACACATTCTACTCAAGCACACATGGAACATTCTCCAGGATAGATCATATGTTAGATCACAAAGCAAGTCTTAAAACTTTAAAACTGAAATCATACCAACTGTCTTCCTACCACAATGGTATGAAATTAGAAATCAATAAAAGGAGGAAAACTGGAAAATTCATAAATACGTGAAAATTAAACAACACACTTATGAACAACCAATGGATCATAGAAAATGTCAAAAGGGAAACAAAAAAATTATTGGTACAAAAGAAAATTGAAATACAACATACAAAAACTTATGAGACATAGCAAAAGCAGTTCTAAGTGTAAATTTTATAGTGATAACTTCTTACATCAAGAATAAAGATTTCAAATTTTAAAAATCTAACTTCACATTTCAAGGAACTAGAAGAACAAACTAGGTTCGAAGTTAGCAGAAGAAAAATAAATAAAAATTTCAGCAGAAATAAATAAAATAGAAATTAGAAAAACATTAGAGAAAAGCAACGAAACTAAGAGCTGATTTTATGAAAAGATAAACAAAAATGACAAACATATAGACTATTTTTTTTAAAAAAAGAGAGAAGACTCAAATAAATTAAATTATAAATAGGAGACATTACAACTGATACCCATGTAGCCCAGAAATAAATCCATGTATATAAAGTCAGCTAATATTTGACAAGGGAATCAAGAATACTCAATGGGGGAATGGATAGTCTCTTCAATAAATGGTATTTGAAAATCTGGATATTTGCTTGCAAAAAGATGAAATCGAACCCCTATGTTACACCACTGACAAAAATTAACTTGAAATCAATTAATAACTTAAAAGGAAGACCTAGAAACATAAAGCTCCTTAAAATAAAACATAGGGGAAAAGCTCCTTGACATTGGTCCTGGCAATGATTTTTTAGATATAATACCAAACTCACAGCAACAAAATCAAAAATCAACAAGTGGGACTGAATCAAACTAAAATCTTTTGCATACCAAAAGAAATAATTTAAAAAAATGAAAAGGCAACCTATATCTGTCCTTCCACTCTAAATGATAGCTTTGCTGAATATTGCTTAATTTCACGTACATGTAGAATCTAAAGAACAAAGCAACAACAACAAAAGTGGAAATAAATTCATAGATACAGAGAATATTTAGAGGGATACTAGATGGAAGCGGGTTGGGAGGACAGAAAAAGCAAAGAGATTAAGAAGTACAAATGGATAGTTGCAGAATAGACATGGAGATGTAGAGTGTAGCATGGGGAAGATGGTTAATAATGTTGCAATAAATATGTAAGGGGAGAGAAGGGTACTAGATTTAATGGGGTGATCACTTTGTGCATTATGTGCATCTCTGATCAGTATGCTATACAACTGAAACTGGTATATTATTATATGCCAACTATAATTGAAAAAAAACTCATTGAATTGTACAATGTAAATACAAGCAACTAATTGTTTATTACATTTCAATAAAGATAGAAGAAAAGAAAAGGCAACCTATAGAATGGGAGAAAATATTTGCAAACCATGTATCTGATTAGGGTTAATATTCAAAATACATAAGTATCTCATATAACTCAATGGCAAAAATAATCATTTAAAAAGTGGGCAAATAACCTGAATAAACATTTTTTTTTCTAAAGAAGATATCCAAATGGCCAAGAAGCACATGGAAAGGTGCTCAACATCACTAATCATCAGGGAAATGCAAATAAAAATCCACGATAAGGTATTCCTCACACCTATAAGAATGGATATTATCAAAAAGATAAGCAACAACAAATGCTGGTTAGGATGTGGAGAAAAGGGAGCCCTTGCGAACTTTTGGTGGGACTATAAATTGTTACAGCACTATGGAAAACAATATGGAGGTTCTTCAAAAAATTAAAAATAGAGCTACAATATGATCCAGCAGTCCTACTTGTGGATATTTATCCAAATGAAATGAAAACAGAATCTTGAAGGGACATCTGCAATTCCATATTCACCAAAGCATTATTCGCAATGACCAAGACTTGAAAACAACATAAATGTCCATCAATAGCTAAATGGCTAAAGAAACAGTGAGATATATGTGTGTGTATGTGTATATATACATATATATACACACACATATGTATATCTACACACACACACACACACACACACACACACACACACACACACATATATCAGCCATAAAAAGAATGATATCTTGTCATTTGTGACAACATAGTCGAAACTTGAGCGCGTTATGCTAAGTGAAAACAGACAGAGAAAGACAAGTACTATATGATCTCACTTATACGTGGAATCTACAAAAGCCAAATTCATAGAGCAGAGAGTAGATTGGTGGTTGCCAGTGGCTGTGGGGTGGGGTATATGAGATGTTGGTCAAACTTCCAGTTATTATAGGAATAAGTACTGAAGATGTAATGTTCAGTATGGGATTATAGATAATAATACTGTATTGAATACTTGAAAGTTAAGAGAGCAAATCTTAAATGTTCTCACCAAAACAACATCACCAAAATATCATAATTACATGAGGTGAAGGATTTGTTAACTCACTTTATTGTGGTAATCATTTGCAATATATTCATGTACCAAATTACAAAATTATACATCTGAAATTAAACAATGTTATATATCAATTTTATCTAAATAAAGCTGGAAAAACTGTAAATGAACTAACATCTACAAAATTACAGCTGCCATTTTTTTCAGAAACTGATAAGCTGATTCTAAAATTCAAATGGAAAGGAACACAGAGGAGTTAAACCAATCTTGAAAAAGAGGAACAGAGTTTGGAGAAACATGGAATGAGAGATGTCTCCAGATCTCTCCCTTTGAAACAACAGTAAGCTGAACATCTAAAAATCAACAAAAAACACCCAAACTGCACACCAGCATGTCTGAGCATGGGATCTGCATATAAGAGCTACCACAGGTCAGAACCCTGGGTGTCAGGTGGTGGACTGGGAAAAATAAAGAAGTTGCCTCTTGCAGCCACCAGAGCTCCATGTAGAAGGAGAGGGAAGAAAGAGGCTGCAGCGAGGTCCCTGAGCAGTATTGCCTGGGAGTGCTGTGAGCTCCACGCAGCCAGCAACAGGGCCCAGTCATCAGGGTGGAAAGTGGAGAAGCAGGACAGCAGAGAAAAAACCAAGGCTGAGCTGGAGTCCCCAACCCCAACCCAGAGGGCCACTCTTCTCATATCCTCCGAGACCAAACACCGCGGAGCCTAAGGAATATGAACAAACACTACCAAAACTGTCGTAACACTGACAGGGACTGAGACTGAGAGTAGTGAGTGCGATTAAATATTTATAAGGAAAAA
>NW_006429686.1:149525-150756 GCF_000325575.1 Pteropus alecto | reverse complement strand
ACAGCTCAGAAAGAAAGAGAAAAATCTCCAGAAAATAAGTTTACAGACATAGAAATATGCAAGTTAAATGACAGAGAATTCAGGATGGTACTTCTGAAAAAACTCAGTAAGATCCGAAACAAGTCATATCAACAATTTCAGGAACTGAAAAAAATAACTAGATGAGCAGAACAAGGAGAATGAAACCCTCAAAAATAGCAGAATAGATCTTCTGGAAATAAAATACATACTGCAAGAGTTGGAAAATGAAATAGCAAGCTTGGGAAATAGAGTCGACCAAATGGAGGAAAGGATCAGTGATA
Organism: Pteropus alecto; assembly: GCF_000325575.1. NCBI lineage: Eukaryota > Metazoa > Chordata > Mammalia > Chiroptera > Pteropodidae > Pteropus > Pteropus alecto. Next base: position 150,454 of record NW_006429686.1, on the reverse strand, counting down.
TCGAAGACAGAAATCTAGAAATAAATCACATAGAAGAAGAGAGAAACCGAAGAATGAAAAATAATGAAAGAAAAACACAAGAACTAGCTGAGACCATCAGAAGAGAAAGCATAAAAATAATGGGCATTCTCAAAGGCAAGGAAAAGGAGCAGGGACTAGAAAACATTTTCAGACAAATACTTGATGAGAATTTCCCAAATCTAAGGAATGAGCTAGAGCTTGGAATTCACGAAGTCAACAGAACGCCCAATTATCTCAACCCAAAAAGGCCTTCATGAAGACACATTGTATTAAAATTACAAAACAACAGCAAAGACAAAATTCTCTGTGTAGTCAGGGAGAAGAAAATGGTAACTTATAAAGGAAAACCCATTATATTATTCTCAGATTTTTCTCAGTGCAAACCTTACTATCAGAAAGGAGTGGAATTAAATATTCAAAATATTAAGTGAAAGGAACTACCAGCCTAGAATAATGTATCCAGCTAAGCTCTCCTTTAGATAAGAAGGAGAAATAAAGACCTTTCCAGACATTGAAAATTGAGAGAATTCTCCATTACGAGGCCTGCACTACAGGAAATATTGAAAGGGGTCAGCTCAACTAAAACAAAATGACAAAAAAAATAATTAGGAATAAAGGTGACTAGCAGAGGAGTGCAACTCTTACTACGAATAAGAAGAGATTTGCTATAGCAAGATAGTAATGAACGTTCAGCATACATAGGGACATATTGAGACAACGATAACTGAAAAGGGGAGGATTCAAAGATCCAAATTAGCAAAGGGGAATGGAGATAAGGCACATGCAGAAGAAAAGAGATTATCATATATATATGATATATGTATGATATACCCTTTTCATATTCATAATGGTAATTACACACCAAAGATTCAGAACTGAAATATATAACATAAAACAAGAAGAACCAG
>NW_006429686.1:147019-148480 GCF_000325575.1 Pteropus alecto | reverse complement strand
TAAATAAAATTAAAAATAATAAAAAGGAAAAGAGAAACAAAGTTGGAGCACTGACACTTTCTAATTTCAAAACTTACTACAAAGCTACAGCTATCAAGACTGTTTGGCACTAGCATAAGAATCAATCTGAAAATCAGTAGAATAGTATCGAGAGTCCAGGAAAAAATCCTTCAAATTATAGTCAATTAATTTATCGACAAGAGTGGCAAGACAATTGAACGGGGAAAGATGTCTTTTCAACAAAAGGCGGTGGGACACCTAGACCCACAAGCTAAACAATAAAGTTCAACTTCTACCTCACACCACATAAAAATATTAAGTCAAAATAGAACAGTTAAAACTACAAAACTTTTGATTAAAAACATAGGAGTAAATCTTAGTGATCTTGGATTAGGCAATGGTTTCTTAGATATGACGCCAAAAGCACAAGCAGAAAAAAAATATATATATATATATGTGTGTGTGTGTGTGTGTACTACATACATATGTATGTATGTATACAGAACTACATAAAAATTTAAAACTTTTATTCTTTGAAGGACACCATCAAGAAAGTAAAAAGACAACTCACATAATCAGAGAAAATGTTTGCAAAACAAATACCTGATAAGGGACTTGTATCTATAATATATCAATTATATATAGGCTTCTTTTGATTCAATAATAAAGAAATAAATCAATTTAAAAATAGGCAAAGGATCTGAACTGACATTTCTCCAAAGAAGATATAAAAATTACCATTGAGCACATGAAAAGATGCTCAAAATCATTAGTCATTACAGAAAGGCAAATCAAAACCACAGTAAAAACCACTTCACACCCACTAGGATGATAACAATAAATAAAGACAGACAATAGTAAATGTTGGCTAGGATGTGAAAAAATTGAAATTCTTGTACATTGCTGGTGGGGATGTAAAATGGTGTAATCCTTTGAAATAATTTGCCATGTCCTCAAAAAGTTAAACATTGAGTTGCCATATGAACAAGCAATCTGTCCTAGATGTCTATTCAAGAGATTTGAAAACATGTCCACACATAATCTCATATATTAATATTCATAGCAACCTTATTCATAATATGGAAAAGTGGAAACAACCCAAATGTCCATCAGCTGATGAATTGATGAGCATAATGTGATATAATCATAAAATGAAATATTATTTAGCACAAACAAATAATGAAATATGCTACAACATGGATGAAACAAAACCATTATGCTAAGTGGAAGAAGCCAGACACAATGTATGTTTCCATTTATATGAAATGTCTAGAATAGGCAAATCCACAGTGACAGAAATCAGATAGTAGTTGCCAGTGTCTGGGATGGGAAGTTGGAATTGGGAATGGTTGATAATATGTTTAGGGTTTCTTTATGGGATGTTAAAATGTTCTAAAATCAGATCCTGGTGATGGTTGCGTAACTCTTTGAGTATACTAAAAACAATTGAATTCTCCACTT
>NW_006429686.1:134680-146381 GCF_000325575.1 Pteropus alecto | reverse complement strand
GTGGAATTAAATTAATCTGTAGAATCCTGGGAATTTACTGGCAGTCACCATTTCTCTAATAATCAAGGAAACAAAGATCTAATACATTGAAAGTGATCAAATCTATATTCTAAAATCCAGTATCTTACATATATATGTATCTATAGATATATATCTATAGATACATATATAGATATATATCTATAGATATATATATAGGGAGAGAGAGAGGAGAAAAGCTAACAGACTGAGATCTTTATGAAAAATAGGATTTGAATGGACAGAAGAGAAGTGGGGGAAATAGTATCGATCAACCATCACCATACATCTAATATGTGCTCACGATAAGCAAAGGCATGGGGGGAAATATGAGCATTTGTTTGACTTACTGAGGAGTCCAGAACCACTGTTATGGTGAACACTTTTGTTTATGCACATCCAACAAATTAATCAAAACATATTCAACATCCGATAGAAAGGTAACATAAGAATATCCTTGATTCCAAAGAGGTAGGAGGATATTATATACTATGTGGATCCACTCTTGTATATTAAGGGAATTTAGTTAATGAGATCATCAAGAGCGGCCTTAAAAGAGAAAGATGTTGGAAAAGGGCAGCAATAAACTGGAAGTCGTAGTGCTCTGGTTGCCAGGCAGCCACCTCAGGCCCTCTTTTGTTACCGTGGAGATGTTGGAGAGCTTACTGAAATACTCTTTGAGATAGCATCTGAACTCCATATCCTTTTAGCACCAACTAGTCATGCCACTTCTTTTTCCTCCTCCCTCACATCTCTACCCACACTGTCATAATCTTATGAATTCAGTGAACCTATAAGTGTACTTCCAGTGCCCAATGTCCAAGGCCAAGGAATTATGCTGATTTGCCTATCCAAGGCAAATAAATGAAAGGATAGTTAAATAAATGAGAATATCAAACAAGGTTGTTCAAGTAAAAATAACCAAAATAAAGATACCCAAAACAAGGTTATTCACTAATCATACTGCATATAAAATATCAATTCCTGCCTCCTCCGCTCCCTTTCTCCTTATGTGTTTTAGTCTCCACAACAAGACTGTACCTGGCCCAGAGCAGACATTTAAGAAATATGTGTAGAATGAGTGAATTAGTTAAATATTAATAATGGCAGGGTTTTTTCAAGTCAAGTAATGTGAAGAAGCTTTACTAAAGGAGCCTGACTACTGTTATCCCCAGTGGCCTTAAACAGTGGCTGTCTCATAGTAGGGACTTCATAAATAATAAATAAATAATGATGAAATAAAGAGTAAAGGGAGATTAATATAATCAAAACAAGCCTATAACCATCTTTAAAATGTAGTAACGACAATTACTACATTCTGTGTATACTGGCACATCTGGGTACACATAACAAATATTTTATTTTCAATTCTGACTTCTTATCAACTTTTCCACTTTACATTCATTCCATATGCATTCCTTACAGTTTAGAAACGTAGTTTCCGAAATTCTATATCCGAGTTTTATGTTAAGCCAGGTATTATATAAAACATAAATACATTTTAAGAAGTATAATCTAAAGGCAGCTCTTTACCAAGCCAGTTTCTATAATTTTCTGTTTTCATTTGCACTTAATCACTAATTCACCCATCCTGCACTCAGGGAGCCACCACTACAGTTATGCTAATGCTAACAGCAATCACTACTAACGTTTATGGGGTACTTTTTGTTCTAGGGACTGTCCTGAAGGCTGTGCATATATTGTCTGGTTTCGTCTATACTACAGGAGATCTATGTTATCATAGTCATGTATATAAACCAACTCTTATTTACTTCCTGTTGCTGGTCCAAGGCCAAAACTCCCAAAACCCCCAAAACCCCCGAGCTATGATTACTTGCATTCCGCTTCCAGTCACTTTCTCTTTTCCATTGCCTCTCGGCACTCTCCTCTTTAGAAGAGCTACGAGTGCTCCTCCTCCTCCCTCTTGTTGCACTTTGGGAACCATGGCAACCAAGGCTTTTCCCCTTATTCCTCCCCTGGCAAACCCGCTAGCACCCGGTCCGAGAACCTGCTACGTAACCACGTGTGCGATGCTTAGTAACCGCGTCTGAAGAGCGCCAAGCGGGGGGCGGGGCGAGAGAGCTGAAGCGCGCGCGCGGAAACTCATTGCAGCCTGGATAGGAGCGGAGTCTTTCTAGTCCGCGGGGGTTGAGTAGCGTTCGCCACTCGAGCACGCGCGGTTTCGTAGTTTCTCAGTTTTGGACGGGGCACACTAGCTTTTGGGAGTGAAGAGGCTACGCAATATCCTCGCAATGTCTGGTGAGTTAGAGCAGCCTCAGGCCGGCCCCTCACGTGCTGGGCTGAACCTGCCGAACCCTGAGAGAAATCAGACTGGAGTCCCGGGAGAAGTGATCAGAAGGGCCAGGACCCAAGGGCCCACGTCCTGGATCCAAAAGGTTCTTGAGCAAATAACGGACTCACCTCTCCAGTCGGTCACCCCCTCGGAGGTGGTGCCTGTCGCTGTGCTGGCGGTCCAAAGGTACCTTTTAGAGGATGAGCCACGCGACAGGATACCCAAACCTCCCTTTTACTGCTATGACGTGACGATCTCGGACGGGGTGTACCAGGAGAAGTGCTACCTAGACCCCAGCCTGAACTTTCTCGTATATAAGAATATTCTTAAAGTTGGCATAGAAATGAAAATTTTCAGAGTCTCGTGTCTTTACAACGAGAAAAGGTTAGGCCAGGGAATCCTGTGCATAGATAACGTCCACTGTGGGGGGACTTTGGACACTATTTCTGTAGAAACTCCCTTCAGAAATAGTGCGCACGAGGAGATACCAGAGAGGCCTTTAAGGGGCGGGAAGAGTCACTACCTGGCCCTGTGGAATAATGAAGATCCGTATGGAGATATCTGGTTAACCAACAAGCAACCTGAGGAACACAATTTCAATAGTAAGTAATTGGAGGGAAAGACGGAGGGATTAAAAAATAGTTTGGGGGAGCTTGCGATAATGGGAAAGGAAACGAAAGTGCTTTGGTATTGTTCATTAGGAATGATAGTAGACAATTTTTCACGAGTGACAGAGATTCTCACTTAATAAAATTTGCACAGCCCGTGTCTTGCTTTAAATGTATAAAGTGGCCATTCAGAAAGGATCTGAATACATCTTAAATTTTATCTGGCAAACATACTGGTGTTGTAGTCAGCATTCATCATGTGTTCGTTATACTTTTTACTTCAGTGGAATTAGTCTTAATTTCATTCCTATTTCAGTTGTGGAAATAATACTTTCTGTGTTGGTTGAAGAGTGTATAGGTTTGAAATCCGCATAAAAGTTATAAACATTTGTGGGTTTGCGTGTTTTAACCTTCATTCAAAAAAGGATGTTTTGTGATTTATTCCTTAATAATTTATACTAATGAAACGCCATTTTTATGTCTGAGTGTAGCAGTTATGTAAATATAGCTATTTGAATGGATGATGTTGTGGGAAGGCTTGGAATTCTAATCTTTTTGTTTCTTATTACCTGTCAATACTGATCTGAGTTCAATTTTTCTGTATCAGAAGTTGGAAGTTAACCTGAAAATGCCAGCTAGTCATCAGCAACTGCTCTAAAATATATTTTGCCTATCAAGAAATGGGATCAGGGGAATGATAGTACTATAGGCATGTATGTGTATGAAGTGGGGAAGAAATAAAATGCAAAAAATAAAGTGAAACTGCTGGTGGGAGAAAGATAATTTTCTACAATTACTGCTTTTCAGGGTTTTTTTAAACATTGCAGTCATAATTCTAGACTATAAATAATCTTACTATGACATGTAAAAGCAACAAACTTGAAAATGAAGATAACTGAGTCAAAAATATGCAATTAAAATAATATCCAGTCATAAGGGGAAAAAGATGTTATAGAGATGTGTAAGCGAAGGATGATTTAAATAATATATGCTTTAAAAAAGATAATAATTTCAGGGACGAAATAATGGAATGATTTTTTTATTTCAAGTGCAGAATAAGACAGCAGTGCATTACTACTCTATGTGCTGATCATTTCTATTTTTAGAATTGAATATATAAATGAAAATTTGGTGCTCTAGAAGAATTAAGAGGGGAATAATCATAAAAATATTTTTTTATTTTTTCGGATTATGAAAGTAATATCTATTCATTATTGAAACCATATTTTTATTACAAAAAGCAATGTCCATGTGCTAAAAATTCCGAAAGTTTAGAAAAGTGAATTGTATTAAAAATGTAAGACCCAAGTATAGTAAAATTTTGATGACGAAATTTAGAAGTGAATATAATGGTGTTCTTTCAGGATTGCTGTTTGAAATTTTTAATAATAAAATATTGGGGTGGAGTGAAAGATCCCTTTTACCTTCTCCTATGCCTTCAGCTTTCTTCTCAAAACTCCAACAAACTGTCAGCCGTTTATCTTTGAAAAAAATGAATTATATGGTGTTGCATGATTTGCTTTTTCCACTTATCTTAAGCATCTTTAATGTTCATTCACTCATCCATGGTATGGACGTATGATGATTTATATAATCATTCCCATGTGAATAGGTAATTCATAATTTTAGGCAGTTACTGTTTATCTGTGTTAGATCCAGGGCTAAACATCATTAGGATATGCACATATTTGTTCACTATGTTTAAGTATTTCTCTTGAATGGTTGGATTTCTGGAAGTGAAATTGCTGGTTTAAAGAGTATTTGAATTTTTAAGGATGTTATTTCTTTATTAATTTTCTGTTTGATTTTATTTTTATTTAATGGATATTGACAAATCATCTTCTGAAAAGATTGTACTAATTTACATTCCAAGGGCTATATATATATATATATACACACACACACATACATATACACACACACACACACACATATATTTATTTATATTTATATATACATATAATTTATATATATGCAATTATATATGCATATAATTTTCTAATTGAAAAGATTTCTTTACTAATGGATATTAAGTTTTCATCTGCTGTATTTTGTAAATTATTATCTCATACTCTGTCCCTTTTCTTTTTGTTTATGGTGCATTTTTTGTGCTTTTAAAACTTTTCTATTAAGGATAATGTGTACATGGTAAAGTGACAAGTCTTAAAAATAGTTTGATAAATGTTTACATATCTTTATCTATATATATCTATATTTAAATACATATTTAAATAGTTCTTTTCTAACATATTTTATGTACTCGAGGATTCACTAACGATGAGAAGGAACTTTCCATAAATACGAAAAAGCAGGAGCAAAGTAACTGAAGAAGAGAAGAGCTTGGAGGTTTGAGGATCAAAAAGAAGCATAGTATTGCTGAAACAAAATGGTGTAGGAGAGGAGTTAGAGAAGTGAGTAAGGGGATTCTAAGGGCATGTATATCCATGTAACCATACCCCCAGATCAAGATCTAGAACATTTTCTGCTCCCCAAAAGGCTCCCTCATGCATTCTCCTGGTCGATACCCAACTCTGAAGGTAACCAATATTGTTATCTCAAAGACAGCTTTTTAAAATGGAAATTACATCATCCCACTTTCCTGCCTGAATCTCTCCAGTGGCTCCATTTTGCAACTAGATGAAAATCCAGACCTCCTACCAGGGCCCACAAGGCCCTACAATCTGTAAAGAGCCAGATCTATAAATCTTTTTGTCTTTGCCAGTCATAAAGTCTTTGTCATAGCTATTCAACTTTGCCTCCATATAGCCAAAGCAGCTGTAGACAATATGTAAATGAATGGGTTTGACTGTGTTAAGATAGAACTTTATTTACAAAAAGAGACAGCAAGCCCTTACTCCTCTAACTCCTCTCCTCCACTATTTTTTTTCAGCAATACCATACTTCTTTTTGATCCTCAAACCTCCAAACTCTTCCCTGCCTCAGGTACTTTGCTCCTGCTGTTTCATATTTCTGGAGAGTTCCTTCCATCCTCAGTGAATCCTCAAGTATATAAAATATGTTAGAAAAGAGCTATTTAAATATGTATTTCCTACCCATTTGTTGTTATTACATCATCACACATAAGATTGATAACACTGTGAAATTATTTTTGTTTTATTCTTTGTCCTCCCATTAGTTTATAAGATCCATGAGGGCAAGGGCTCTGGTTTTTGACTGTTTGTGGGCCACTTCCCCTATACCCAGAACAATGTCTGGCACAAAGTAGTCATTTAGTAAATATTTATTGCATAAAAGAATGAGCGAAATAGATTACATTAATGGATTTTCTAATGTTGAATCACTTTTATATCTCTACTTGGTTGTGGTTGTTATTTTTACTCTGTATATTCAAGTGAATTTAGTCCATGGGTTTTGTTGCTTTTTTTAGGGGTGAACTATTTCAGTCCAATTTTGTTATCAGGTTAATTAATATTAGCCTAGTAGAATGAATTGGGAAACTTTCCCATTTTTCTGTGTTTACAGAAATCATGTGTTCATCGAAGGTTTGGTAGAATTTACTCTTAATAGTATTTGAATCTGGGGCCTTGGTCCAGAATTGGGGTTTGGGAGAATGACTCCCTATCAATTTCTTATGTAAAAAAAAGTAATAAAACCAATTATGCTTCTTGAGTCCATTTTTGAGAGTTGATATTTCACTTGGAAATCTCACTTCACCTAGATCTGAATGTTGTGCATAGTAGTCTACATTTTTTATCTGTCTTAGTTACATCGCCTTTTACATTCCTAATTTTTTTGTATTCACCCTTTTTCATTACCGACCTTGCCAGAGGTTTGTCTATTTTATTAGTATTCAAAAAAAAAAAAAAAAAGACTCTCGGCTTTACTAATTAAGAAGACTATAGTGGAGAGATGATACCTGCTATCATCTTTAATTCCTTTCCTTCTTTTCATGATATTTTTGTGCTACTTTCTTGAGTTGAATGTATGGTTCATTTATTTCCTTGTTTAGTTCTTCCAAAAGCCTTTAAAATTCTGAAATTCCCTATGGGTACTGCTTTGGCTTCATCCCCGCAGGTTTTGAAATATAGAGTTTTTCTTGTAACTCATTAGTTATATTTTGTGATTTTAACTTTGATTTCCCATTTAGCCCCCAGAAGTTTAGAAAAAGCTTATTTATTAGATATGAAGTTTCTTATTGTACCAAGTTTTTCAATTTTAATTAAAATATTTCATATTCTTATTTTCAATCTATTTTATTTGCCCACTTCTCGGAGAGAAATACTGGCTTCTCTATGATGGTGGTTTTGTTCATTTCTCCTTATATTTCTCCTTGTATATTCTGATTTAGATATTGCTATAATGTGTAAAGTTTTATAAGTTATTAATATCTTTACTCTTTGCCAATATGGGATTTGTCTCTGTGTCCCTTTTTGCCTTGAATTGTATTTTGTCTGATTGTACAATTTACTATTTCTGCTATCTTTAATTAGCATTTAAGGCAGTGGTTCTCAAACATGAGTGGACATCCATATCACCTCAAAAGTGTTTTAAAATGCAGATTGCTGTACCCCATCACTAGTTTCTGATTCAGTATGTCTGTGATAGGGCCCTAGAATTTACATTTCTAACAAGTTCACTGGTGGTAATGATGCTGCTGGTGCAAAGACCACACTTTGAGAATCACTGGCCTAGTGTGTGTATCTTCGTCCATCCCTTTATTTACATTTTTTGTTATGTTTTTCTCTTTTAAGAAACATATAGATAAGATTTTGCTTTTTGACCCAAATCAATTATTTTTCTTTAAGAGGTGAATTTAATACAATTAAATTTAATGTGATTATGATGTTTGTACCTGATCTTAGAATCCTGCTTTATGTTTACTATATGTCATGCTTTTTTTTTAACTTTTGCAGAATTAAATTTTTTTTTCCATCTAGTGCTTTAGAAGTTATACATTATATTTGTGTTCTCCTAGTGGTTAACCTTAATGTTTTAATGAAATTATTTAAACTTACATTTTTGTGTCAATCTCCAGAATTATTCAGAATTTATAATAACCTGTTCCTAATTAAGACAGGATGTTTTAGAAATCTATTTGATCATGATGAAATTTGACATGCTGCTATATGGGATTTAAAAGTATTTAGGATTTTTGCTATCATAAATTATTTGGGTTCAATGTGACATTGAAGCAGACAGAATGACAAAGAAAATACAAGTATCCAGCTGTCTTCTGTTTTCTCTTATGTATAATTTCTGTTATAATTTGTCATAATTTATCTAAGTTTATAAAATGAATTGGTACAATTCTGTATTTTAATGTGCCTTTTAAAAGTGTTGGAATTTTCTTGTAAAACCATATGAACCTGGGGCCATTTTCAGAGGTCATTATTTGTGAACTTTTTCACTTTCTGTTATGGTTATCTACCTATTCCAGTTTTCTTCTGCTTCTTAAGGCAATATTGGTAATGCACACTTTCCTAAAAGATTATCTATTTCATTGACATTTTCAAGTTTAGAGATATATAATAATCTTTTTAAAAGTTTTCTCTATGTTTACAGTTGATCAAATTCTAAATATTGCACTTGATTGCACTTGTCAAAGGTCTACCTTTTTTCTTAATTTTTCAAGGGAATTAGATTTACCAGTTCTACGGTTTCCTAATTTTTTTTCAGCTTTTATCTGTATCCCTTTTTGCATTCCTTATATTTATTCTTTTGCAGCATTTTTCAATGTATGGTTCAAGGATCACTAGGGATGTCCCCAAGACCTTTTCAGGGAATTCACAACATCAAAACTATTTTCATAGTAATACTACTAAGATCTTATTTACCTTTTTTCACTCTCATTCTCTCGAAAATATATAGTGAAGTTTTCCAGAGGCTACACGACATGTGACATTGAAGCAGACAGAATGACAAAGAAAATATGAGTATCCAGCTGTCTTCCATTAAGCTAGACAATAAGGAAATTTGTAAAAATGTAAAACAATGCCCCTCTTCTCACTACATTTCTTTGTTTTGGAAAATATGGTCATTGATTTCAAAAAATACATGTTCATATGATAATAATAGGTTTATTGTTAAAGGGGACTAATGAATAATTTTTATTTCTTAATTTTTATAATATGGTAAATATTGATGGATATTATCTACAGAAACAAAAGCTTTTGAGATCTTCAGTAGTTTTTAAGACTGTAAAGGGGTTCTGAGACCAAAATGTTTGAGAATCACTCTTCTATTGTTTACTAACTTTTATATTGAATATCTAGTTTGTTTTCATTCATTCTTTTGCTGTGAATTTACAGATTCCCCATTATCTATGTATAGCCCGTAGTTTCTTTTTGGATTTGAGAGATATATGTATGCTATAAAATTTATGAGTAAAAAATCCCAAATTGGGAGAACAGTAACCGGCCAGATGTCTGATCACAGCTAACTCTCTGGACCTAATTATAGCAGAAATAATGGCTCTTAGAACTCTGTTTTACAAAACCATGTAGCTCTCGAATTTATTCCAGCGGATAAGGGAGGCGTATGTGCCTTCTCTGTTCACAAGTATTCCACATGCATTCCAGATAATTCAGAGCTGATCCATGATTTGACCATATTAAAAAGAAAATCACTTAATTACATCAGGTCAAATATTAGGACCTGTGATCCTGGGTTAGTAATGTATAGGGAGAATCTATAAGGAAAATTACACTAGAAATTCTAATATTAAAAATAGTGTTTTTTTTTTAATGGTACAGGTATTATGATAAAATACCATTTAAACTCATACTGAAAAGAAATTACAAGTATGATTTTCATGCCAAAATGTTAAGTAAGTGATACATTATGTAAATAAAAATGGAAATGGAGACTGCCTTAGTGAAATAAATATTGAAACAAATAAAAATTCAGATTTTATAAGTTGAGACTGGGCTATTAGAGAGCAAAATGTGGAGAGAATTGAAGGTGGAACCTTTCTTAAGTGAACAAAGAATAAAATCAGAAATACAAGTTAATCTTTTAAAGATGGCAAATAGCTTTTAAGTAGTTTTTGTACTTGCTAGCAGGCTTGGAGATTAAAACATTTCAAAGTAAATTATATGGCATAAGAAGATAATAAGTGCTATGTAAAAAGAAAAAATGGAATAGGGGGAAAGTAAAGGGATCAGTCTTTAATAGGGTGGTTAGGGATAACATCACTGAGAAAGTGGCCTTTGAGCAAAACTTGGAGAGGGGGAAGGAAGTCACTTGGGTATCTAAGAGAAAGACATTCCAGACAGAGGGAGTAGCAAGTGCAAAGACCCTGATACTGGACCATGTCTGGCATGTTTGGGAAAGATAGAACTTATACATAACAGAAGGTGAGGACAATACAGAAATATATCATAAAACAATTCTATAAATTAAATATGTAAGTGCTTCATAGTGGGAAAATCCATGGCATCGAGTGTTTTCCACAAATTTCTTGAGGGAGGTGAGTTTAGATCCAAGTCTTCTAGGCAGTAATTACACATTTTGACAGGGTGACAGGCATTCTAGATGGAACAATGTGTTAGTTAATATAGGTATTTACCTATGTTACAGGTGCATAGAAAGTCATGTCTATATGTGCCATTATTATTAGGCATAGTGTGTATTACTAAGTTTTATATGTAAGAAGAGACAGGCAAAAAGGAGTTACTTTGGGTATGATCTGGCTACCATTTTTAACCATGAAAATAGAATTTTAAAATTACCATGACATATTAAGGAAGATTTTTTTTTTGTATTCTAGATACCAGAATAATTTCCCTTTCTCACCTTGAAATGACCTGGAATAACAGAAAGAATTTTCCTGCTTTGCTTGTGAGAATCTTGCACAAATCAAGACTGCGATACTATGGAAAACCTGATAAAAAAATGATTGAGCCATACCAGGTATAAGTAATGATAATATATTATATGTTAATTTAACAGCTGTAGCTTATAACTTACAGACATGACTCCATATTAGGATACTTTATGTTTAAATAACATAAGTTCAATTTAATAATTTTAAAAAAATGTACATAAATTTATATTTCAAGGTATTTTTCTATGTAATTTTTTATATAAAAATATTTTTTTCAATGTTAGCAACTTTTAATTTCCTGATCCAGCTGGTCTTCTTCACACTTTTTTATATATTTTCAACTATTTCTCCTCTACTCTTCTACGCCAGCATATAAACATATTCTGCTCTTCCATTTTAAAAAAGGAAAAAAAATAAATATCTTTTGACCTCAGGACCCCTCTATTTCTTGTTTCCTTCTCTTCAGGCAAGCTACTTAAAGAAGTAGTCTACACTAGATGGTTTCACTTTCTTGCCTCCCATTTACCTCTCAACAAATTAGTCTGGCGTTTCTCTTCAACTGATCACTCACTAGAGACCTTGTAATTGTCAAATCTATTTGACACATTTCTGTTATCTTTTTCAAATTAATTATTTATTAATTGAAGAAATGATTTAAATTTTTCCCCGTCTACTTCCCACTTACCCCCTCCCCACTACCATCTGGTAACCACTAGTCCATTGTCCATGTCCATGAGTCTCTGTTTGTTTGTCCTGCTCATTTTTTGCTTTTATGTTTATATCCCACATATAAGTGAAATCATGTGATGTTCAACTTTTTCTGCCTGCCTTATTTCGCTTAGTATGATTATTTCAAAGTCCATCCATGTTGTCAAAAATGGCAGTATTTCATCTCTTCTTATGGCTGAGGAATATTCCACTATATATATGTACCACAGCTTCTTTTTTCCAATCATCTATCATAGGACACTTTGGTTGCTTCCATGTGCTGGGCAC
>NW_006429686.1:132237-134386 GCF_000325575.1 Pteropus alecto | reverse complement strand
AGATGGAATCTCATTGTGGTTTTGATTTGCATTTCCCTAATAGCTAGTGATGTTGAGCATCTTTTCATATATTTGTTGGCTATTTGTATGTCTTTTAAGTGTCTGTTCAGGTCCTCTGCCCATTTTTTGATTTGATTGTTTTTTGTTGTTGTTGTTACCGAGTCATATGAGTTCTTTGTATATTTTGGATATTAGTCTCTTATCAGAGGCGTTGCTTGCAAATATATTTTCCCATTGAGATGGTTGTCTCTTTACCTTGTTGACGATTTCTTTTGCTGAGCAAAAGCTCTTTAGTTTGATGTGGTCTCATTCATTTATTTTTGCTTTTACTTCTCTTGCCTTTGAGGTTAAATTCATAAAATCCTCTTTAAGTCCAAGGTCCTTGAGTTTAGTTCCTATGTTTTCTTCTATGCATTTCATTGATTCTGGTTTTATATTCAGGTCCTTCCAATTTTGAGTTAATTTTGGTGTGGAGTGATAGACAATAGTCTAGTTTCATTCTTTTGCAGGTGGCTGTCCAGTTTTCCCAGCACCATTTATTGAAGAGGCTTTCCTTTCTCCACTGTATGTTTTTGGCTTTTTTGTCAAAAATTATTTGCCCATAGAAATATGAACTCTTGATTTTGTTCCACTGGTCCCTGTGTCTGTTTTCTTGCCAATACCATGCTGTTTTGATTACTGTTGCTTTGTACCATAATTTGAAGTCAGACAGAGTGATGCCTCCAGCCTCATTCTTTTTTCTCAGGATGGCTTTGACAATTTGGAGTCTTTCGTTCTTCCATACAAATCTGATGATTTTTTGGTTCCATTTCTTTAAAAATTGCTAATGGGATTTTGATGGGGATTGCATTTAATCTGTATAATGCCTTAGGTAATATGGTCATTTTAACTATTCTGATTCTTCCAATCCAAGAACATGGAATATATCTTCCTCGAATTCTTTTAACAGAGTCTTATAGTTTTCATTAAATAGGTCCTTCACATGTTTCGTTAGTTTTATTTCTAGGTATTTTATTCTTTTTGTTGCAGTTGCAAAAGGAATTATTTTTTCCACTTCTTTTTCTGACACTTTATTATTAGAGTATAGGAACGCTATGCATTTTGAACATGGATTTTGCATCCAGAAACTTTACTGTATTTGTTTATTGTTTCTAGTAGTGTTCTTTTGAAGTCTTTAGGGTTTTCTCTGTAGAGGATCATCATCCGCAAATAGTGACAGTCTGACTTCCTCATTTCCTATTTGGATAGCTTTTATATCTTTATCTTGTCTGTTTACACTTGCTAGGACCTCCAATATTAAATTGAATAACAGTGGTGATAGTAGAAAGCCTTGCCTTGTTCCTGATCTTAGAGGGAAGTTTTTTAGTTTTTCACCATTAAGTATAATGTTGGCTGAGGTTTTGTCATATATGGTCTTTATTATGTTAAGGTATTTTCCTTCTATACCGATTTTGTTAAGTGTTTTCATCATAAATGGATGCTGTATCTTGTTGAAGGCTTTTTCTGCATCTATTGATATGATCATATGATTCTTATTTTTTAATTTATGTGGTGTATTACATTATTCGATTTGCATATGTTGAACCATCCTCGTGCCTCTGGGATGAAACCCACTGGGTCATGGTGCATAATCTTTTTAATATGTTACTGTATTCGATTCACTAGTATCTTATTTAGGACTCTTGCATCTGTGTTCATGAGAGATATTGGTCTGTAGGTTTTTTTTGTGTGTGTTATCTTTATCAGGTTTTGGTGTCAGGGTGATATTGGCCTCATAAAATGAGTTGGGAAGTATTGCCTCCTCTTCGATTTTTTGGAAGAATTTGAGGAGAATAGGTATTAAATCTTTGAATGTATGGTAGAATTCACTGGTGAAGCCATCTGGTCCTGGATTTTTACTTTTTGGTAGGTTTTTGATGATTCTTTCAATTTCCATACTGCTGATCGGTCTATTTAGATTTTGCAGTTTTTGATTCACTCTAGGAAGGTTGTATTTTTTTAAGTACTGGTCCATTTCTTCTAAGTTATTAAATTTGGTGTTATATGCTTTTTCATAGTATTCTTATATGATCCTTGGTATTTCTGCGATGTCAGTCGTAATTTCCCCTTTCATCCCTGATTTTGTTCATTTGTGACCTTTCTCTTTTTT
>NW_006429686.1:124160-129685 GCF_000325575.1 Pteropus alecto | reverse complement strand
TGTTTTTCTTTTGGTTTCCAGTAGGTGGAGTCTAAGCCTCTTGGATCCCTGCTTTATATAAAACCTTACTAATGCCTTTTTTTTCCTTATAAATGTTTAATCGCACTCACTACTCTCAGTCTCAGTCCCTGTCAGTGTTAGTGACAGTTTCGGTAACATTTGTTCAGATTCCCCTGGGGCTACATGGCCTTCAGTCTTGGAGGGTATGAGAGAACACCTCTCTGGATTGGGAGTGGAAGCTGCAGCTCAGTCTTGTTTTGCAACCTCGGCCAGTGTAAATCAACTGTTGTTTCTCTGCCATGCCTGCTTTTCTGCCGTCCCCATTTCTCTGCCTTCTGCCTTGATGACTGGGCATTGCCTCCGGCTGTGGGGAGCTCATAGCACTCCCAGGCAGGGCTGTTCAAGAACGTTGCTGCACGTACTCCCATCTCCCTCCTCCTACAGGGAGCTCTGGTGGCCGTGAGAGGCAGTTTCTTTGTTTCTCCAAGTCCACTGCCCGCCACCTAGGATTCTGACGTGTTGTATCTCTTACGCGCAGATCCCATGCTCAGACATGTTGTTGTGCAGTATCGGTATGGTTTTGTTGAGTTTTAGATGTTCAGCTTATTGTTGTTTCAAAGGGAGAGATCTGGGGATATCTCTCACTTGCCATGTTTCTGATGTCACTTACCTTTCTGTTATCTTGACTCTCTCTGCCATATAATGCTGATGAGAACTTTCTTGATTTCTGTCCTTTTTTAACTTAACATTTTACTGTATTTTCACATGTCATCAAGAATTATTTTGGGCATTTATTAAGGTTTTATTATAAAAGCTATGTATTTTTTTAGGGAATTTGGAAAATGTGGAAAGCTAAATAAATAAGTCTGACAAATAATATCACCCCAAATCATACCAATCAGAGAGCCACTGTTAACATAGTGTGTTTTATTCCTTTTTGTGTGTGTATATATCATATATCTACCCACATATGTATTATATATGTGTACATATCTATGATATCATATGTATATCATATATCACATCCATGTGTGTATATATGCATGTCATAGTCATATGACTATGTTTGTCATATATTAAAGTATCTTACAAACTGACAAATATGTAGTACATAAGATTTTGTATCACTTAAATTTTCTTAAGTATTTTCTCATATCACTAAAAATTCTTCATTCATAGTTTTTATAGTTATAGGTTCTGTCATATGATATCATAAGTTATTTAGTCATTCCCCGATAGTTTTACTTCCTCATTTGTAAAACTTTAACATCCTATAGATAAAGATAACAAATATGAATGTAATTTTACTATTTTTTTTAGACCTTTTTGGAAGTTGCTGACCGTTCAGGCACGGTGTCAGTGATTATGTGGAATGCCCTGTGTCCTGAGTGGTATAAAAGTCTGCGGGTTGGTTTAGTTCTTCTGCTTCAAGATTATTCTGTTAAAAAGAGTTATCCATTCAGATTGCAGCCTCTCCCTGTGGATCCACAAATCAAACTCATTTCTACTATGGGTTAAGTATTCAATGTTTTTTTTTTCCTTTTATTGCTATTTTGTTTGTATAAATTTGCGAAGTACCATATCAGCCATAGGCTCTTAAAAATTACTGAAGCTGTTAGAACCTGACAAATCTTTAAATTCCTATATCTATAAAAATTTCAAACAATCACTTATAGAACATAAGTGATTATTTATTTTGCATTTATTAAGAAAAAATATCTTAGATATTTATTGTGGATTAATGAATGAACTCTACTTGGTGTATACTTATTTTTATTATCTTTTATTTTTTGTATTATAATATTAAGTAAATGACTTGAATATAGTTGTCTGTCACTATGTGCTACAGTTCAAAAGGGCTTTGGTCAACATCTTGTTTTGAAATAATTTCAAACTTACATGAAATGTAATAGTATAAAAAACTCATGTATACCCTTTACACAGATTCAACCATTGTTAACATTTACCTTTGCTTTATCATTTTCTCTTTCTCTCTCTCCCTTTCTCTCTTCCCCTTTCTCCATCTATCTACATATATGTGTGTGTATGTATTTCTTTATTTTGTCCTCTAAACCATTTGAGAGTAAATGGTAACCATTATATATACCCCTTTACCTCTAAACACTTCAGTAATATTTCAGTCTATATTTTCCAAGAATGAGAACATTTTATTACATAATCACAGTACAGTTATCAAAATCAGGAAATTTAAAACTTAATACAATACTATACAATACTGTTATATCTAACCTATGGTTAATAGTCAAATGTTGTCAATTGCCACAATCTTGAAAGGGCTCTTTCTAATTAGTGTTGAAATCAAAGTTTTAACATCTTGACATCATACTAAATATTTTGAGTGCATTAGAATTAATATATTAAGTGATTGATTTAAGAAGTTGATATGATATTTTTTGCATTGCCATTTTCAAAATTATAGATTACATCACTCAACAAGTTTAAGTATTGTTTTGGGGTTATAATAGTTTTATACTGGACCTGGTTTTTTATGTATTCTAAATTCCCTAGCTAATCTATTAAGCTTAATTACTTAGACAATGTTCAGACAATGTAGCCTTTGTTCATTGTTTCCTTAAATATATGGTTATTTTGGAAAACTTCCTATGATTCTGTATTAAAATCTTCAGCATTTAGTAGTCATCGATCACATCTTGCTCGATGAACAAGTCATTACCTAGATAGTTTGGTGCAACTAGTCCATTTATCTCATTACTCTTTATTATAGAAAGTTGAGAAATTAAACAGATATTGATGTTGGGACTTACTTAAGAAAATACAATAAAATTTGGCAAGAGGAAGCTCATTCACAACATGTATTATGTCTACCAATTTATAATTTTTTTTCACAACTAAGCATATACAGGTGACAAAATAGCTTAGTAAAAACTGAGTCATCCTTTGTCAGTAACAGATAAGGTAAGTGACTTTGTAGATATCACATAATAAATAACTGGCATAATGGAAATCAAAATCTAGTTTTCCTAATACCTAACTTAATGTTCTTTCTACTAGATACACTGTTTTCTGTTGTAAAGAGAATTAATTTGAATGAGTTTTTACATGGCTGTGGGAAAATATAAATGTGTCTGGTACTAACAGCTGCTTCTAAACCTTAAAAACATATAGAAAGCAAGACAATAGACAGCATGTAGTCAATAGAATAACAGCCACTAAAATTTAGCACTGAAAATGATTCAAGAACTGGTGTTACTTCTGCTATGTAGAATTACATGGCTAGATTTTCATAATGGAAACTTTCTCTTTAAGATATGAGAGGCTACTTATACTTTCAAGTAAATAACTGCAAATATAGAAATTATTTTTTTAATGAGAGCCTTGATGAGAATATATTGTAATTATGTCTTTTAGTGTTTAAAACAGTTTTACTTATCAGTGCTAGCATCAGTCTCGATTTTATCCTGTAACTGTTTGATAGGTAATAGGATGTTTTCCCTCTTTATCAGGGGTCAGCAAGCTATTTTTGTAAAGAGCCAGATAGTAAATTTTATAGACTGTGCAGACAATATGGTCTCTGTCGCAACTACTCAGCTTTGCCTTTGTAGAGTGAAAGAAGCCAGAAATGATATGTAAATGAATGGGCATGGCTGTATTACAGTAAAACTTCATTTGAAAAAACAGGCAGCCATCTGCAGGCTGTTGTTTGCTGATCCTAAATGTATAAGTAGATCTCAATCCTCTCTGTACATTTGTACCACCTAGAGAGCTTTAAAGAACCACAGGCACCCCACCCTCTGAGAATCTGATTTAATTACTACGAGGAAACCAAAACATTGGTATGTCATTAAAACTCCTCAGATGACTCTAATGTGCATAGGATTGAGAACTATTGATTTATGATTTTTAATAATGACCTGTATCAAACTGATTAGTGATCTTTTGAAGAAAAAAAAGCAGTTCTGTAAAGCTCAGGAGATAAGAAAAGATAAGTAATATAGAGTTTTACTTTTAAAAATTAGTCTAATGGAGTGGCAGATATGTAAGATGAACAAATTACAGTAAAATGAAGACTAATGACAGTAAACAGTAAGAAAATATGATGAACAAAAGGGGAAAGGAAATGAATACAAATTTAGTTGAGGAAAGGACGAACGGTCAGGAGAGTAGGAGAACGGGTTGGATAAAAGAAAGTGTAATTGGATGTTGTGAATAATAACAGGGCTGTTTAAATGTTATGAGCAATGTAAGTGAGGTGAGTACGCAACGGGTGCTGATGTGGATCAGTAAGAGAATATGGATTTGTGATACCATCGCTGCCTTCTAGGTTTTGATGTGGGAAGACAAACTGTTGGGGTAATTTATCTTGGTTTATTTTTTAATATTTATATGTAGTTCCAAGTTATAGAAACTAAGATGTGTGCGTTTTTTAGTTTTAAAGATCTAGTTTTTATGTCCTTATACTTCCAGTATACTTTAGTTTTGTTTGCACTAAACTAAGAAATTACCATTCTAAAACTGTGCTGCTATTACTACTGTTTGCAAAATAATTGTCTGGCACAGAGTAGGCACTCTTTTTAAAATATTTTTATACTGTTATTTTTTTCAATTATAGTTAACATACAATATTATGTTAGTTCCAGGTGTACAACACACAGTGATTAGACATTTATATAACTTTTGAAGTGATCACTCTGATAAATCCAGTACTCATCTGACACCATACATAGTTATTATAATATTCCTGACTATATTCCTCAAGCTATACTCTACTTTCCCATGACTATTTGGTAACTACCAATTTATATCTCTTAATTCCTTCCCCCTTCACCCATTCCCTATCGCCCAATTTGACAGCCATCAAAATGCTCTCTGTATCTATGAGCTTGTTTCTGTTGTTTGTTTGTTTATCCTGTTCTCTATATTCCACATATGACATTTGTCTTTCTCTGTCTGACTTACTCCACTCAACACAATACCTTCTAGATCTATCCATGTTGTTGAAGATGGCAAGATTTCATTATTTTTTATGGTTATGTCTCCTATTATAGCCTTTGTTTTAAGGTCTGTTTTGTCTTATATAAGTATTGCCACCCCAGCTTTTTGTTTATTTCTTTACATTTTCTTGAAACATCTTTTTTAATCCTTTTACTTTTAGTCTGTGTGCCTTTTGATCTGAAGTGAGTCTCTTGTAGACAGTATATGTAAAGGTCTTGTTTTCTTATCCATTCAGCCACCCTATCTTTTGATTGGACCATCAAATCCATTTACATTTAAAGTAATTGTTGATAGATATGAAGTTATTGCCATTTTATTATTCATATTTTTTCTTTTTTTTTTTTTCTTTTTTCTTCTTTTTCTTAAAAAAGTCCCTCTAACATTTGTTGTAGTATTGGTTTAGTGGTAATGAACTCCTTTAGCTTTTTCTTCTCTGGGAAGCTCTTTTTTTGCCCTTTGATGCTACACGATAGCTTTGCCTGGTAGAGTAATCTTGGTTATAGGTCCTTGGTTATAGGTCCAATCCCTTCTGGCCTGTAAGTGTTCTGTTG
>NW_006429686.1:104298-124080 GCF_000325575.1 Pteropus alecto | reverse complement strand
GCTTTTAAGATTCTCTCTTTGTCTTTAACCTTTGACATTTTCATCATGATGTATCTTGGTGTGGGCCTCTTTGGGTTCATCTTGTTTGTGACTCTTTGCACTTCCTGGGGTTTTATGTCTATTTCCTTCACTAGATTAGGGAAGTTTTCTATCATTTCTTGAAATAGGTTTTTAAATTCCTTGCTCTGTCTCTTCTCTTTCTAGTATCCCTATGATGCAAATGTTTGTATGCTTGATGTTGTTCCAGAGGCCCCTTAAAATATCCTCAATTTTTTTAGATTCTTTTTTTCTTGTCGCTGTTCTGATTGGGTATTTTCTGCTATCTTACCTTTTAAATTGCATATTCAATCCTCCGCTTCATCTAATCTACTATTAATTTCTCCTAAGGTATTCTTTATTTCACTTACTGTATTCTTCGTTTCTGACTGATTTGTTTTTATGTCCATTTTCATTTTTATGTTTTTTATCTCTTTGTTAAAATTCTGACTGAGTTCATCTACACTTTCCCTAAGTTCATTGAGCATCTTTATAACCACTGTTTTGAACTCTGCATCTGATAGATTGTTTGTCTCCATTTTGTTGAGTTCTTCTTCTGGAGCTTTGTTCTGTTCTTTCATGTGGTACATATTTCTTTGTCTTTTCATTTTGGCTGCCTACTTGTGTTTGTTTCTATGTGTTAGGTATGGCTGCTATGTCTCTCAGTCTTAGTAGAGCGACCTTATGTAGTAAGTGTGCTGTGGGTCCCAGTGGTACGGTCTTCCCTGGTCACCTGAGCCACGTGCTCCAGGTATATCCCTTTTATGGGATATGTGTTCCCTCCCATTGTAATTGAGTTTGGGTTGCTATTTGCTCATCAGTGGGAGTGACCCTGAGGCTGATTGGTTATGATGACTGGCCATGACTCATGGAGGAGCTGTTGTGCAAGGGCTGACTCTACAGAGCAGGATTCACTTTAGCGGGGCTCTGGTGCTTGCCTAGTCTGCCCTTTGGGTGTATTATCCTAAGCTGTCATCCCAAGTGGTGCTTTGGCTCAGACCGAGGTTGGCTACCGAGCATGCTGGCCAGGGCCTCCTGGGAGGGGCCCTGCCACAGGCCAAGTTCACTTGCGGCCTGTGCCCTGTCCAGGGCTACCTGATGTGAGCCACAAAGCAATCTGCAGATGGCCGCCACCCACACTGGGCTTGGATGTGCCTTGAGAGGCCAAGACGCAAACTGAGGCTGGCTGCTGCTTGTGCCAGGCTTGGGGCTTATCAGCAAGAATTATGGGGCACCCCTAGGCCAGATGCTGGTTTAGGTTTTGAGAACCTTTGAGAGATTTTAGGAAAGTTTGCAGCATGAGCCAAGACAGGCCATTTGTATGGAAAATCCACTGACAGCGGCTTGGGTGTGCCCACACTTTTAGAGGGTCAGGGTCTCAGGAAAATCACCAGGGCGAGGCGACTAGTGTTAGGTTAATGGAGACTCTGATATGGTGCCTGCTTGGGTCTGCAAGCCGGGTGAGAAAGGGCTCAACAAAGGAACAATGCCCTCTGCCGGCACTTTTGTCTGGGAGAATGCCTCTCCAGCCCTCACCCTGAAGCCAGACGACTGTTTGTCCTCGTATATTCCTGGCACCTTTAGAGCTGTTACCCCAGAGCCGAAGCTCAGAGCAAGTGAATTCATCACTGAGTAAATCCGTGCACAGGCCTCTTAAGAGGAATGTCTGAGACTCCCTCAGCCATCCGTCTTACTCAGTTACAATCTCCACTGCCTTTCGTGGTCAGAAGTTATGGAGACTTCTCTTTCCAGCACTGGAATCCTGGGCTGGGGAGCCCAGTATTGTGCTGGGACTCGTCGCTCTCCTGGAGGTCCTCCACAGCCGAGATAATTCTCCCTATGTTCAACTGCCACAGAAGGTGTGAAACAAGCCCGTTTTGCATATCCATCCTTCCAACCAGTCTTGAGGTGGCCTCTTTTGTGTGTTCTCAGTTGTAAGACATGTGTTCAACTAGACTTCAAGTGACTCTCAATGATGGCTTTTCTGTAGTTTAATTGTAATTTTGATGTAGTTGTGAGAGGAAGCAAGCACAGCATTTACCTGCTCTATCATCTTGAGCAGAAGCCAGCTAAGATGTGTTTTTTAAAAAACTTAATACATGGAAGCCTATGAAAATAATTCTATTGTAAAAGAAAGGACAAATTATTAGCTAGTAATGTATGACTTTGTATATTGCCATTTCATATATCATTCTGTCCTACCTTTTACGAAATAGTATTCAGTTTGTATATCCAAATAATAAGCCTTTTTAAATCTTGAGCTTTTCAGACTGTATTGCATAATACATATTGAGATAGTAACAGTGAGTGTTTTGGACTTTGGAGAGAAGGGGCTATTTATTTCATTCAAAATCCTAGCATTTCAGAACTAGAAGGGACCTTCAATATAGTGGAGTAACTATAACTATGAAAAGCAAAATGCAAACTGTTTTTTAAGGATAAGACAATATTATATAATACAAACTTGCCTTACTCATATATTAAAAGACTGAGACTCAAAAAAAAAAAAAAGACTGAGACTCATAAAGATAAAATAAATTTTCTAGTTGCATGCCTTGTAATAGGATGAAAAATCAAGTATCTTCATCCTGGTTTAGTCTTTGTTTGCTACACAGAAAATTCGTAGTAAAATATTACTTACTGGCATAAAAAGAAATAGGCAGCCCAGATAGTTCTATAACTATTAAAGTTATTAAATCAGAGGTTTAAAATCTCCCCACAAAGGAAATACCAGGTGCACCATTGCACGGGCAATTTCTATCAAACATTCAAGGAATATATCATTCCATAACTATTCCAAAGAAAAGACTAAGAGGCCATACTCTCTAACTCATTCTTGCTACCAACATAACCTTGATAATCAAAACCAAACAAGAATAGTATGAAAGGAAAATTAAAGGCTAGTTTCAGCCACGAACATATACATAGATATTCTGAATAGAATATTAGCAAACTGAATTCAGTTAAATGTAAAAAGTGATCACACACTGTAACTAAGTTGCTTTGTTCTCCAGCAATGCAAAGTTGCTTTTACTTGTGAAAATTTATAAGTTTTACTCATCACATTAACAGATTAAAGAAGATAATGGTTATCCTAATAGAATCTCGAAAGGCATTCATTAAAATTTTACACCCATTTATAAATTTTAAATAGAAAACAAGAAGAAGAACCTTCTTTAACCTGACAAAGGATATTTACAAAATGAAAACAAAACAACAACACAACTCTTAGTGGGGAAAATTTAGAAACATTCCTTTTTAAAATGGGGAACATGGATGCCACCTATTACTGTTTCTATTTAATATTTTACTGGCTGTCCTAGCCGTGTGCAAAGACATAAAGCATTAAAGGTATAAGGATTTTAAAGAAAAACAAAACTGTCATTATTCAGATTTTTCTACAAAGAAAATTGTAGAAAATTTTATTCAGATTTTTCTACAAAGAAAATCCAAGTGAACACAAAGTATTAAAAAATAATAAGATATTGGCAAAGCCAGCTATAAGGTCAATAATTTCTAACTTTGTTATTGGAGTGTAAAATTCATTTTGTATACTCCAGTAATAGTTAGATATTATAATTTTAAAAACATAATTTACCTTGTCAACAATAACTATGAAGTATCTACAAATAAACCTAACAAAATATGTAAGACCTGTTTGGAGGACATTATAATACTTTATTGAAAGACTTTACATAATCCCTAAATAAATGGAAAAATATCCCATGTTCTTATGTAGTAGGCCATTCTCCATTTCATAAGTATGTCAAGTCCCCCAAATTGATCTGTAGATTTAATGCTATTCTATCAGATTTTGGGGGGAGGAACTGACAACAGACTCTAAAATTTGTGTGGAAGTACATAATTATCGAGAATAGTCAATACACTTCAGACAAAAAGTAGAGGGCTGAAGAGCGAGTAAAGGCTTATCCTAGAAATATAAGGAATTATTATAAAGTATTTATGATTGTGCAGTATTGGTATAAGTATAGACAAATTGACCACCAAGTCGCAATACAGAGTCAAGGAACAACTCTAGACATATAAAATTTTGATATATGGCCAATGTGCTGTACAGATCATCAAGGAAAAAGGAACCATTCAATAAATAGCATTGGGAAAATTGGTGATATATAGGAGGAAAACTGACATTATATCCCTATCATACCGTATAAAAAAATTAATTCCAGATATATCAAATACTTAAATATGAAAGACAAAACTTTTAGAAGAACTTAACAGAAAAGTATCTTTTTGACCTTGGGATAAGGAAGGACTTCTTGGATAAGACACAGGAAATAGTAACTAAAAAAAGAAAAGATTAATAAAGCTAACCACGTTAAAATTAAGAGCTGTAGTCAATATTTTAAGTACTATGTGTGGTATGAAATGGGTACTACTAGATTTATCAGGGTGATCACTTCATAAGTTATATAAAAGTCTAATTACTACATTGTACACCTGAAACTAATATAATATTGTATGTCAACATATAATTGAAATGCACACACACACACACACACACACACACACACACATATGGTAGAGGATTGGCAGGCAAAAACATATCACAAAGTGGGTGAAGATATTTGCAGTGATATAATCAGCAAAGAATTAGTATCCAATCTATATTAAGAAGTCCTACAAATAAATAAGAAAAAGAAAAACAATCCAATAGAAAAATGAGCAAAAGACACAAACCAGCATTTAACAGAAGAGGATACATGAATGAATCATAAGTATATAAAATGTTGTTCAACATAATTAGCAATAATGGAACTGTAAAATAAGACCATGACAAATTGTGATTTTATGTCACTAGACTGACATATAATAAGAAATTTGACAATACCAAAATTTGGAGAAGATATGGATCAATGGTAATTCTTACACGTTGTCAATGGAACTATAAATAGGTCCTTTAAAATAGTTTTGAATTATCCTGTCGAGTGGAACATTTGCATATTGTACAATCCAAGGATTCTTTCCTGGGTATAATACCTTAAAAAAACTCTTGCCTGTGTACAGAGGAAGGCATGTACAAAAAGTTCATAGTGACCCTGTTTGTGACCCAAAAACTGGAAATAATTCAGATTCCGTCAACATGATAATGGGTAAATAAAATTGAAGTATGCCAACACGGAATATTATTCAGCAGTGGAAATGAGAAAAAAATAAATACAGCTGCATGGATGAATTTTAGGACCATAATGTTGAGTGGATAAAGTAGCCCTAGAATACTATGTATGATATGATTCCATTCATTAAAGTTCATAAACAAATAAAGCTTAACAGTATTTTGTTTGGGCAAAAACACATAAGTAATTTAAATTTTTTTTTTAAGTCAGTAGATGATAAAACACAAAATTTAAAGTATGGTTAACCATTGGTGGGGAGATAAGTGGATGTGACAATGTAGTAACAGGTGGAAGAAAGCTATTGATAATGGTCTAGTTCTTAGGTTTAGTGTTGAGCTCAAAAGCGTTCAGTCTATTATTTTCCTGTGTAATTTATACACATGAATATTATTTTATATGTATTAAATATAATATTAAAGTAATATATTTGTTTTTCAGAAGTCTGCCTGAACCTTCGAGATCCCCCTAATAATATAATAATAATTCCTGAAAGGCAAGTGAAACCAGAATGGAGATTGCCAAAACTAAATCACCGCTTTGTCACAAGGTAAAATAGCTTCTTGTAAAATATCTTAAAGAATTTTCAATGTTAGTTACTGAAATACTGTATTGTAATTTGCTCAAAATCTACCCCAAATTTTGCTGTAGTAATTACATAAATGTACATTTCACAATCATAATTACAAAATGCTTTTTCACTGTTAGAGATATAATATCTATTTAACAAATTTGTTGGTTTTTTTTAGATCGGAACTGGATAATATGGCAGAAAAGCAAATCTGTGACGTTATTGGCATTTTAGTTTTTGTAGGAAGAGTCCAGCGGTCAAAAAAGAAAGGTAAGCTTTTGAAATTGAAAGTCCTAAAAAGTATTTCAGTGAATAGTTCTGTGTCCATGTATGCATAGTTACCTTCATTATTCTAATTCTCTATCCATATAGAAAACCGTGAAGATTTTTGGTCATATCGCTGGATTCACATTGCTGATGGGACTTCACAACATCCATTTATAGTGGAACTGTTTTCTACATCTCAGCCAGAAATCTTTGAAAATATTTGCCCAAGTACTAAGTTCCAGTATTTTTATCTTTTTATTTTTAGAAGTGAGGACACTAACTTAAAAAATGGCAAACCGTAATTATGGAGTGTCATGATATTGAGTTAGCAAATTCAAGCAGTCTGATAACATGTTTAAATTGTTTCTGCATTAATATTATATTTGGTATTACAGACATTAACTACCTTCTGATTTTCTATTCAGAATTAATTTGGATTGAAACTACTTTTTCAGAAAGCAGGTGTTCATCAATTCTCATTGTTAGCATTTCAGGCATAAAAGCTTATGATTCAGTGAAACTAAAATATACGCAGTCGATTCCCATTGTATCCACTTGGAAATTGACTAAGTAGACCCCATAAAAGACAATGAAGACTTTGCTAATGTAAAATTGGTAGAGGATTGGCAGGCTGTACAATTAAATACTGACAATGATAAGTATGATTCCATTTGAGTATCAAATTAATATTAAGTTGGTGGTGTTATACCAGCTGGGCAATATTTTACCTACTTTGGTGTTGACTTTTTTCCCTTGCATTCATTCAGATTTATAGCTATTTTTTCCATTAACTTTACTTATTTGAAAACATTTTAGGTATGCCTTATTATACATTTTATATCACATTAGTCTTCAGATCTATTATAGGAAAAAAATGTACATAATACTTTTTAACAACTTCAGCGAATTGTTTCCTTCTTTGAATTTGTGCCATAAAATTATTTTAGATATGGTGTGTTATTTTACTATTTTCCAAATGATTATATGAATAAAATACTAGTTGTTATATGCTTGTCAACATTGGGGAAACTCCCAGTCTTGACTACATGTAATTATTTTAAAATCAGCAACATAGTAGAAATTATGGAACATCAGGAGACTTAGAGACTACATACAAAGCTGTTCTCTATTACAAAGCAGTATTAACACCATTCAGATAATACCTCATTAGATTCCACCCTCTACTTGTGAAATTAATGTTTTAAATATATCTGAATAGAACCAGACCTTACCCCAGCTATTAAGGGAGAGGGCAGAGTTTTAGCCAAAACCAAGGCCAAGGTGAGTGGGCTATAACCTCTCTTATAACTTTTCTAAGGGCATAAATGAATGGCAGTAATGACCTCTAATGACAACAATCTCATTACCTCATTTTAGATCGGTTTTATGGCCAAGTTCCTCTCTCTTTGTAGCCGCTTTAAACAATAAACTGACACACATGTAGGATAATGATTTTTCACAGAAATGTTGCCAAACATGCATGTTTTATTTCTTGCGATAATATGAAATAATATATTTCTAAGAAAGGTTTGCATGGACTTTAGTGAGATTTTCCTCTAATACAGTAGTTGACAACAATCAGAATTTATTTTTATCTTTTGACAAGAGTGGAAAAAAAATCATTAAATGAATGGTATTAAGGGGGCTTCAGGCCTATGAAGAGGAACACAATCAAGGATCTTCTGGAATAATACCAGAATCCTTTGGTAATACATCATCTTTTTTACTTTTAAGGAAGGTAAAAAGCTAAGGGAAACTAATATCGAGTGTTTACTGTATACCAGATGCTCGTAGATGTTATCTCATTTTATACTCTCAGTTACCTTTTAAAGAGTTGTTTTTACAAATTTACAGGCGAGGAAACAAAGGTCCAGAGGGGTTAAGTAATTTGTCCTGGGGGTCAAACAGCTAAAAGTGTTAGATCTGAATGTCCGATTTTTAACAGCCGTAATATTAGAACTAGAGATTTCATTAATTTTCCTATATCAACATCTTTAACCATGAATACTCACATATTTGTAGTTTTTGAAATAAAGAAAAAGCAATATAAATTAAGATAATTATTCTTAGTCAGGTGAACAGATTTATTTTCATTGCTACAAAATAAAGGTCTAGTAAATATGAAATATAGGAAATGAATTTATAATTATTATCATGCTCTAGGGAAATATTCTCAAATGAGAACTTACCGGTATTATGAGATTACAAGTATTTACATTTATTTCTTCATTTCTTAGTTTGTAAGACCATAACTGTTTTGGCATGTAATGAGTTGAAATATTTAAAAATTGTTGGATTAAGGAAATATTCCCAAATAACCTGATAGATAATTAAAAACAATTGATAGCTCTTGAAAGTTGTTGAAGTCTGAAGACATTATCTTATTTTCAGGAATTCTTTTTAGTCTATCAAATTGCTTAGCAAGAGGAACAGAAAAAGATAGGTGATATAAGCTCCGTCATTGAGGCTTAAAGTCTAATTAAGATGAACACATGTAAAACTTGCATAAGCAAATTCAAATTAACACTGCATACCCCTATCCAGTAGAAAGAGTCAGAGTAATTGAGGGATTAGTCTTAGATTGAGTTAATCAGTGAAAGCATCATGGAGAAACTAAGCTTTTTTCTCTGTAGGAAATAACTATTCACATTCAGTTGCATGCTCCATTAGAAAGACTTGCACTGTTCAACTGTGTAGCAAACAGTGACTTCAGGTAGGTACATCTATGGTACTTTCTGAAGGAAAAGTAAGTTTTAGATCCTTTAAAGGAAAAGGTAAGTGTTAAATCCTTATTGAGTGTGGACAAGGGACTGGCAGCACTAGTATCACCTAGGAGTTTATTAGAAATGGATAATCTCAGGCCCCACCCTAAAACTAGTAAATCTTAATTTGCATTTTAACAATTGATTCAGCTGATTCTTGTGTTTATTAAAGTTTCAGGAGCCCTGTGTTAGATCCTGATCTTGGTATGTCCTCTTTGAAATACAGAAGTAATTTCCTAAGTGTTTTCATTTTCTACAGTGACATATTTCATGTGTACACAGTTGAAAGTTGTCAGAAATAACACTCAAGTACCTAAACTGCTTTATCTCACCACTACAAATGAGAGTCGAGTGATTATTACTGGTGAGCAATTTCTTTGCATATACTTTATTGGAAATGTAATATTATTTTCTCTTCATTAAATTATCTTTTACATTAGAGCATCAAACCACAAGATAGCATTCCTATCACTATAAGAATGTTTTAACCAAGAATATTTAACCTGTGAAGTATATTATTTGTGATCGAAGCAATAATTTTGTGACTCACTGGAGAATTGTGTTTATATTCTTTGGCTAACTTTAATTCCTGCTTTATATAAAGTAGATAATCATAAATTGCTTGACTGAAGACTCCGGATCTATATTACAATATGGATTCAATTAACAATATTTTAAAATTCTAAATAAAATACAATAAAACAAAATAATACTAAATATAACAAAACTAAACTAAATGAATGAATGAATGAATAAATAAATAAATAAATAATAGATAAGCAAACAAACAAACAAATAAATAAATAAATGACGTACATCAAATTTTGGCCCCAGGACCTCTCATTTTACTTATAGAGCAAGAAGAGTTTCACTAGTTACCTATAAGTACATTATTTTTTTTTCTATTTTCTTTGATAACGGGGTCAAAACAATAAAGACAAAAGTTTGCAAATGAGTGAGGGGATACTGTGGAATGGTATATTAACTAGAATGCTACCATATAGGTAATTAAACGTGTCAAAAGAGGAGTCCTAGAAGTGTGTAACACACAACTTCTTCGTCAATACCTCATTTTATAAATACTAATAATATCAGATATAAATAGATACTAATAATATCAGATGTAAATAGCACTTTTAAGTATTTTTTTAAAAACATGAATTTAAATGTTGAGCTATACTCATAGGCAATTTAGTTCATACACGATACCATACCTTCAAGATAATACATGAGTTAAAAATCAATTTTTTAAGAAGATCCCAACCATTTGGATAGTTAGAAAAATCCATTTTGAGTTTCCTTTTTCTTATGGGTTTTGAGTATCCTGTAGACAGCTACCATTTAGTCCACTAAAACTCTAACAAGTCTGATTTTCTTCTTGACTTAGAATTTGTTTATTCTTTTTGACAATTTTTGTATGAATATTAATGCTACATAGAGAATAAATGAATTTGACCTAGTTTTGGTGACATAAGAAACTTTTAATATTAAACTGTTTTTACACAAAAAAGTTCATGCAGTTTATTACAGTGAGTTTTTTTTTTCTTTTTTTCCCTTCACTTTAACCTTCTTGCAAACAGGTCATAGAGGCCAGCTGTGTGCTAATGATAGTAAAGTAAAAAATTTTATTCGCTGGATTAAAACGAAGACTGATTCTGGAGAAAAGAAGAATGCTGTTATTGGTGGATATTACCCCTTTCCACCAGTGCCAGAGACATTTTCAAAGTATAGAAATTCTGTTAAAGGTACTAATACAATTGCTAGTTTTTATGATCTTTATATACTATTTGTATGGTATCTGCTATATCAGTTAGTCATCTTTATTTTAAAGAGTTTTAATGGGAGTGAGTCAAAGTGTGGCAACATTCACTGATAATAATTGTCTCTTTATGAAGACCTAAAAATACATGTTATGTCTCCTAAAGGTTAATATTTTTATTTTATTAAACTGAAAGAAGAGAAAGAACATAGATGATGAATAGAGATAATATCTTGATTTAATGTCATTAAGATCAAATCTGACCTTAGTAGATTTCAACTCCTATGACATTAGAGAGATTGAACATATCTAAGGGGATACTGAAAAATATAATATCAATCAAGATACCGACAACTGTATTATGCTGCTCTTGTAGAGTGATATATATTGTATATAACATAATAGGTGCTACCTTTAAATAAAAATGACACCAAGGTAAATGAGATGCAGAATAAGTACTAATGAAAGACCAAACATTATTTTAGTACAATTAAGATATGACAGTTGAAAATTTTAATATAAGTGTATTCTTTTTAAGAAGCTATGGGATAATTGCATGATTTTGGAAAAAGAGAAACTTGGTAATACTGACCTTTTATCATCAAAATATTGGCATCTCTTGTACTTTATAATGCCATCAATATGTAGTATATGTTTGAAAATGTTAAAATGTGTGTTTCTATTAAGTGGCTAGGTAATTATTTCAGACACTTTATAGTCTGAAATATGGTACATAAATTATATTCAATATGTAAATTTTCTGTTTTAAATTAACATTCCAGACTAGAAGACTAGCACTATTTAACTGATAAATATGTTTTGCCTATTTTACAGAAATTACATAAGAGGATGCCAGATATAAACACAAAGTCTCACAAATTTGAGTTATGTAGCAAGTTTATAATTTCATGTTGTAAAATTACATTGCAAATCTAATTCTTATTTTTATCATTTCAGTGCTTTAAAACTTACAGTTTCCTTGGAATTATTCTTTTGCAGTTGAATCGCTCTTGACAGCTATAAGTGAAGTGAGGAAGGAGATTGAAGACTTGCAGTATAGGGAACAAAAGCGCATTGCAATTCAGGGAATAATTACGGTTATAAAGTATATCCCCCATAGCAGTACAACTGAAAGTGCCTCAGCATCAGAAACATTTCAGGTATGATGCCAGAGAATTAACAGTATATCTCTGAAAGCACTGTGATCATAATTACAATTGATACCTTGTTCATTTTACTGATTCTTACTGATGTAAAACTAAAAGGAAAAAAAAATTTTTTTTTGTTTGTTTTCCTTTTCTGTCATTCATTTTGGAGCTGGCTGGGCTGAAGGTTACACAGTCTCTGATAATTCCTAGGGCCCAGAAAACTTGGTATCTTGTTTTTGCTTTCTGAATAATTTGAGCCTATTACGATTATCACTATTTAAATTCCCAGGTGGTATATATGATTACAGGCATATCTTAGAGATATCCTGGGTTTGGTTCCAGACCACCCCACAAAGGGAATAATGCAATAAAGCAAGTCACATGAAATTTTTGGTTTCCCAATGAATATAAAAGTACATATACAAGTTATTTTACTACTATACTATAGTCTATTAAGTGTGCAATATATATGTCTTTTAAAAATGCACATACCTTAATTTAAAAAATACTTTATTGCTAAAAAATGCTAACCATTATCTGAGCCTACTGGGAAAAAAAAAAACCCTAATGTCTGTGAAGCACAATAAAGTGAAGCACAATAAAACAAGATATGCCTGTATATTCTTTTCCTACTTCTTGTCAAGACCAGAACTGTAGAAACACTTCTGCAGGAAATTTTTACCTCTATATCTAGCATGGCAGTTTTACTCAGGTTCTATAAGAGTTAGCAATGACTCTTGTAAAAGAACTGCTGTACTAGAAGACACCACTTCTGAAATCTAGGCACAATTAAGACAAATAAGTTAATTTTTCATGAGTTTATTTTCTCAATTAAGTTTATTGGGATAACATTGGTTAATACAATTCTATAACTTTCAGGTATACATTATAATTTGACACCTGTATATTCTAGTGTGTTTACCACCCAAAGTCCAGTTTCCTTCAGCTAACATATATTTGATCCCCTTTACTCACTTCACCCTCCCCCTACCCACCTATATTTGATCCCTTTTCCCCATATATCTCCCCTCTCCTCCCCACCCCCTACCCTCTGGTAAACACTAGTCCATTATCCATGTCCATGAGTCTCTGTTTGTCCTGTTCATTTTGCTCAGATTCCCCTGGGGCTCCACGGTGACCGGTCTCAGAGAGTATGAGGGGAGGGACCGTCTGGTTTGGGAGTTAGAGGCTATGGTACAGCCTCGGTTTTGCAACCAGGACTGGTAAAAATCAACTGTTGTTTCTCTGCAGTCCCATCCCACTTCTCTACTTTCAGCCTTGATGACCAGGCCCTGCCGCATGCTGCGTGGAACTTGCAGCACTTCCAGGCAGGACTGTTAATGGAAGTCACCGCATCTTCTTCCCTCCCTCTCTTCCTACAGAGAGCTCCTGAGGCTGCGAGAGTCAGCTTCTTTATTTCTCCCAGTCCACCGCCAAACACCCAGGGTTCTGACCTATGGTAGCTCTTACGTGCATATCCCACACTCAGATGTACTGGTGTGCAGTTTGGGTGTTTTTTGTTGAGTTTTAAATAAAGTATGAAACAAAACTATTTCATACGTCAGCTTATTGTTGTTTCAAGGGGAGAAATCCGGGAATGTCTCTCACTCCAGCATGTTTCCCTGTGAGTTTATGTTTTAAAAATTATTTCTTGGATTACTATTCATATGGAAGTGTGCATCTGATCCAATTTTTCAGCTATATTAATATAAGAGGGATTTTTCCCTTTAAAAATATTTGTATAGCAGATGAATTAGGATAAATCATCTTTATAAAAGTACTGATATGGTTGCAATGTTTTGTCATAACTCTTAAGATTATGAAAAATCAGTAATCTAAAATTGTAGACCTTTTTAAGAGAAAAATAATTTTTATAAATTTAAAACATTCTTTTCTAAATTTTGGTTTTAGAATGCTAATCGACCCTCAACATCCCAAGCAGCTGGAAGAGAAAGTCAGAGTCAGGAAAGAGATGATAAACAGCATCAAGAGGATGGTCCTGTCAGTCCTCAGTGTTGTCAAACTACATATACAAGTTTGAGCCCTACCAAGAAAAAAAGGATTGTGCAAGGGCCTTATGACAAACTGTAAGTCAGTTGTATTAATTGTATACAAAGCAGATTAATTTTTTTATTTGTTTCTACTCTGTAAAATAAGTGATGGTACTAAAAGCTGTATTAGTTTTTTAGGGCTGCCAAAGTTTGAGATCAAGATATTGGCAGGGTGAGTTACTTATGAGAGCCGTAATGTGGAATATGTTACATGTCCTTCCCTGGTTTACTGGTAGCAACCTTTGGCTTTTCTTAGCTCATAGATGCATTACTCCAATTTCTGCCTTCATCTTCCCATGGTATTCTCCCTGGGGACACATCTGTATCCAAATTTCCCCTTTTTGTAAAAATACCAGCCATATTGGACTGGAGTACTGGTCTACTCCTATATTACCTTATCTTAACCAATTACATCTTCAACGATCTTATTTCCAAATAAGGTCACAGTTTGAAGCTCTTTGAAGATATAATTGGTTATATACTGGTAGTCATATTGGTATTTGGTGGGGACATAATTCAAACCATAAAAACCTATAATCCTCCCTCTGTTCTCTAAAAATGTGTATCTTTCTCACATGCAAAATACATTCACCCCATCACAACATCCTCAAAAGTTTTAACTCATACCAACATCAACTCTAAGTCCAAAATCTCATCTATATCTCATCTAAATCATGTATGGATGAGATGCAGGGTGATTCATCCTGGGGCAAAATTATTTTCTATCTGTGAACCTGTGAAACTAGACAGGTTATCTGTGTAGAATACAGTGGTGGGACAGGCATTCCAAAGGGGAGAAATTGGAAAGAAAAAAGGGATCATGAGTCACAAGCAAATCCGATACCTAGCAGGGCTAATTCCATTTGATTTTCAGGCTCCAAAATTATTCTTTCTCACATGCCCTTGGCCCTGCCTTCTGGATTTGAAGAGGTGGCCCTGTCATCTGGACCTGAGGAAAAGGCTTCACTGTCAGGGTCATTCTTCCCTTTTTTTTTTTTTTTTTTTTTAGGTGAGGCAACCCTTGCTTGACCTCACAGATTACAAGGACCGTGTGAGCTTACAATCCCTTATTTTTTATTGTTTATGCCTACAGCACCTAGTCTTCCTAGGTAGTCTCCCATCCAAGTACTAACCAGGCCTGACCCTGCTTAGCTTCTGAGATCAGACGGGATTGGGCTTGTTCAGGGTGGCATGGCCATAGACATTCTTCCCTTATTTTGAAGGATAACACATGATCACAGCTAGATATCTCTATTGGCTCATTTCCTGACTGTAGAATTCCAGAAGTTCAGCAATCTTTCTTCATTTCATCCCACCTATGTTCCTTTCAGTCTAAGACAGCAGCATGCTTCCTGAGTTGGTTTATTGGATTCACAAGTCACAAGCCTAATCTCTTGGGCAAATGGTTGTCCAACAACACCCTTGGCATTCTCCCCAGAGCAAATTCCCCCCCTCCCTTCTTTCTCTCTCTCTCTCTCTCTCTCTCTCTCTCTCTCTCTCTCTCTCTCAATATGAATAGGCTGAGAATTTTTCAAGTATTGAAATTCTGGTTCCTTTTTTTCTCTTTTAAACTCTCTTTACCCTCTTGTATTTTACTATCAGCAGCAAGGAAAAACCAGGCCGTGCCTTCAAAACATTGCTTAGAAAGTTCAGCTAAATATGTAAGTTCATTGCATACAAGTTTCTCTTTCCATCCAACAGAGCACAATTCAGCCAAATCTTCTACTGCTTTATATCAGGGCTCACCTTTCACCCAGTTTCCAATAGCATGTTCTTTATTTCTGTCTGAGGTCTCACCAGAAGCTCCTTTTACATTCATATTTCTAGTAATAATTCGTTCATGACAATGTGTGTATTCTTTCAGCTATTGTCTATAGCTTTCTTCTTTCTGAGCCCTCAACAGATTTTCCTTCAGAATCTATTTTTATACCAAAATTCTCTTCAAGGCAGTTGAGGCTTTTTCTATTACGCATCTCAAAACTCTTTCAGCCACTACCCACCATACGTATCTTTATCTTCTCTTCTTTTAGCCCTCTTATCCCTTTCTGTCCTCAGTTATCCTTCAATACTTCTTATGTTTTCATTTTTTATCTCCTCTTATTTTCAGTTTTCTCAGTTGATACCCATAGACATTGTATATTCCACTTATGTCTTTCAGCATCTTTAAGACATTAAATCATACAAATGAATGATTACAGATTCCAGTAAAAATCTCCTAAGGCACATTTCAAAATTATGTACAATATAATGGTGCTGTTACAGTTTGGAAAACTAATTCTTATAATTTAGTTCAGAAATGAAAAAAAAAGTTATTTTATAATCACATGCATTTAAAAGTATAAACATGCTGTTTAAGTATCTCAAAATACATATAATTTAACTATTTTTAGTTATTTACATTTCTTTCAAAATCGATGTTTTTAATTCACTAATTTCTAGAAATATGATGTTTTCAGTAATTGAAAAAATTAGCACTACAACTGTAAAATATGTTTTTATTTGCTAGAGTTTTCTAGTTAAATGGATGCATTCTTTTTTGTGAAACCTGCTTCTTTTTAGTTCATTAGTAACTACTAGTAAAATGAAAAATACTACTCTTATAAAACCAATCTATTGATAAAATAAGTTGACCAATATTATGTGGCATTCTACAATACGGCATTTCTGTTTTATGCTTTTCGTTTTGGAATACAACAATAGAAAAAACTCATCATAGAAATATGCTAAAAGCCCATAAGATGGAAATCTTTCCTTATGGAAGCAGGTTTCTCCTTAGCCTCAAAATAAGATATTTCCCTTTTCCTCCATTTGTTTCAGTTCATTAAACAGTTAGTTAGCAGATATTATGTGGATATACAAAAGTGAAATGAAGTCTATACTTTTGTAGAGCTTATAGCAGAATCAGGTAGAAGAGACAGACTGGTAAACCTTCGATTTCAATACACTCTGATGAATGCTATGATAGAAGTGTATTCATGATGCTGTGAGAGCATATACAAGGAGCAGTGAGCCTTGACTAGAGATCAGTGATGGCTTCTTATAGGAAATAATGCGTGAGTTAAATTATGAAAGATGAGTGAGAGTTAACCAGGCAAAGGAAAAGCAGCATAGGATTGGTCCAGGCAGAAAGAAAAGCATGAATGAAGATTTGAAGCACCATGAGGCTTATAAAAAAAACTGGAATGAGGTTGGAGAGTTAAGTCATATAATTTTCCAGAAAATTTGAATAGAACAGACATGAAAATAGGCCATTGAACTAATTTTTAAATTCCTATTGTAGAGAACAAAAAATATATATCCATCTTTAGTTGATATTTAATAAAGTGAATACTTCTTTCTGTGGAATACTTCTTATAATAATATTTAAATCTATTGCAGTTTTTGAATTATGTTATATATGGATATTTGTTCATAATTTGAATGTATTTTCCTTATATGTTTAATGCATTACTTTAAGAAAAAAAGCCTATTATTTTCTAAATTTATTGAATTAGAATAAATTCTGAATGGAACCAATTCATTTTTTTTCCATCCAGGTCTCTTTTTATAACTATTGGTTATTTTTTCATCTTGTAGAGTTCCTGTACCTCAGCCAGACTTTTCTTCACAAACAAAAGGAAATAAATCAGGCATTCCGAGCATCTTCCAACGTATGTTGCTTTAATTATTACTGGTAGTAGTATTGATGAAATCTTTATGGAACACTATTATATACAGAAAACTGTTTGATTTTGCATATTTTGTGTCATGCCTGCCACTAGCATAAGTACTTTAAATAGATATATAACTAGTTTTTTGTTTTTGTTTTTGTTTTTTTTGCTGGTTTTCATCTATATTAACTTAGGTCCTTGTCAAAAATATTGGTCCCAACTTTAGAACAATATAGTAGTATCACCAAAGTGAACGTAAATATGAACAAACATATATTTATCAATCTGTGTCTTTGGTAGCAATCCCTTCAAATGTAATATTTTTAATTATTGGAAGAATAATTAAACAGAAAGTTTAATTTTAATTTGACAACAAATACAGATAAAACTCAAAATATATAGTTCCTTTCTTCGCTATTAGGTTGACTGGTTTAAATTTTGGGTTCATTTCTGAAGTAATTTCATAAAACAATTTAATTCTGGCAGAGTATCCTTAGAGTTATTTGGTTGAAATCAGATCTTATAAATAGTCATTTCTCTGGACTAGACTTTTTACCACTTTATGTTATTCTTGCTTTTAAAGTTATTCTTATTTTGAGATTGACCTCTAGTTATTCTGACAGATTAAGAACTCACAAAAGTATCTGGAATCTTCACTCCCCCCCAAAAAAAATATAGAAAGTAAAGGGGAAATAATTATAGTATAAATGTGTAACCAAGCTTAAAACAAGAATGAACAATACTTAGATGGCAGAAACAAAATAATTTAAATTTAGTAGTGAGCAGTAACTAAAACTAAAACTGCTAATGGGCAGTACAAAACTAGATGTAAGCCTAAATGATTATAGGCTGAAGTATAATAATTACATGGAAAGGAGGGTCTAGACCACAGGCCTCTTTCTATATGAGGTAGAACTAATATAAAGTTGGAAGGTTGTGGATGGCCAGAGAAATTATGCCCATCAGCGTGGGAAAGTATCAGAAAACTTCCTGTATCCCCTGGGCAATGGGTAGGAAAAAGTCACCTGAGAAAATTTGGAATCCCAGGACTGTGTAGTATGGATGTGTGATCACAGTTCAGATGACTATGAAATGGCAAGGACACTGAGCTAAAGAATTAACACTAATAATTGGTCTGAAATCAGTGAGAAACCCCCCAGGTTTTAAAGGGAGGCTTATAACCTAGGGTATTTGGGACTCTGTTGGAAAACATTTACAGAAAATAAATTCATGATTAAAAAAATGACAGACTTCCCAAGGAAATGAACTACCTTGAGGCAATGTGATCAGATGTAATATTTGGGAAAATTTATACTCCAAGAACTAGAAATACTAGACCAATCAGAAAGAGGTTTTACAATAAATATTTTAAAAAGATAAATGATTTCACTTATATGTGGAATCTAAGGAACAAAAAGAACAAACTAATCAAAAACAGACTCACAAATATAGAGGACAATCTGGGGATGGACAGAGGGGAGGGGGGTTGCAGGTGAAAGGTTAAAGAAGTACAAATTAGTAGATGACAGATGGTCACAGGGATGGGGAGCACAGCATAAGGAATGCAGTTAGCATTAATGTAATGGCTAAGTGGAGAGCCAGAGGAGAGAAAGAGCAATTAGAGGAATCATTTTATAAAGTATATAAATGTCTAACCAATGTACTGTATACTTGAAACTAATACAATAAATTTTTTTTAAAAAATGAATGAATAGAAGCCATAAGTCAGGAACAGATCAATATGAAAAAGAACTGGCATATTGGAATTCCAGGACTGTGTAATATACATATATACATATTTACACATATATGTAAATGAACATATATGAATATATGTGTATATATGTACATATATAATGTATCTGTATAATGTATATTTTAAATATAATATACATGATATATAAGTAATAAATAATATAATACATATAATGAGTTGAAGAGTAAGGCAAATGCAGCAGATAAGGAGAGAATTAATGTATTCAGAAGATAAATACAAAGAAAATGATACCAGAGATTTGTAAAGAGATTGGGAAGGTGAAAGAGAAGTTGAGAGACATGGTGCATAGAATAAGAAAGTCCAATTTATTTATTTATTTATTTTTATTAATTTACTTTTTATGGTGACATTGGTTAATGAAATCCAATAAGTTTCACCTGTACACTTTAACAGTAAGGCATATATGTATTTACACTGTTGTTCACCTACATAGTTAGATTTCTTTCTGTCACCACATATTTGACCGCCTTTACCCCATCCACCTCTCCCCTCCTCCCCCAACCCCAACCCTCTGGTAACCACTAGTCAATACTCCATGTCCATGAGTCTCTGTTTGTTTGTCCTGTTCATTTGTTGATTTTACGTTTATATCCCACATATAAGTGAAACCATGTAATTTTCAGCTT
>NW_006429686.1:80603-101392 GCF_000325575.1 Pteropus alecto | reverse complement strand
CCTTCTTTATTTTGAATTCTATTTTGTCTGATATTAGTACCCCTATTCCCGCTTTTCTCTAAATCCCATTTGCTTGAAATATCATCTTCCAACCTTTCATTTTGAGTCTATATTTGTCTTTGGAACTGACATGTGTCTCCTGGAGGTAGCATATGGTTGGATTTTGTTCTTTGATCCAGTCTGTAACTTTGTGCCTTTTTATTGGTGAGTTCAGTCCTTTTACATTTAAGGTGATTATTGAAATACGAGGTCTCCTTATAGCCATTTTATCTTTTCCTTTCTGGTAGCTCGGTGTTTCCATTGTTTCCTTGTCCTTGTTTTTCTGTTTTGTTCATTTTGGTTGGCTTTTGTGAGTTTTGCCTCTGGTTCTTCTTCTTTTATGTTATATACTTCAGTTCTGAATCTTTTGTGTGTGGTTACTATTACAAATACGTAAAAGCATAGTTATAAATATACAGTCGTCCATTTTCTTTTGCGTGTGCCTTATCTCCATCCCCCTTTGCGAATTTGGGTCTTTGAATCCTCCCCTTTTCAGTCATTGTTGTCTCAGTTTGTCCCTATGTATGCTGAACATTCATTAG
The DNA here is from genome assembly GCF_000325575.1 of Pteropus alecto. Lineage (NCBI taxonomy): Eukaryota > Metazoa > Chordata > Mammalia > Chiroptera > Pteropodidae > Pteropus > Pteropus alecto. The sequence continues at coordinate 100,811 of NW_006429686.1, read as the reverse complement.
TATCTTAGTATAGCAAATTTCTTCTAATCCTTTAAGCTTATAATGCCCTGTTCTTAGTAATGGTTGCACCCCTCTGCTTCTATCAACCTACTAGTCACCTTACTCCTAATTATGTACTTTTTTTGGTCATTTTGTTTTAGGTGAGCTGACCTCTTTCAGTATTTCCTGTAATGCAGGCCTCATAGTAGAGAATTCCCTCAATTTTTGTATGTCTGGAAAGGCTTCTATTTCTCCTTCATATTTAAAGCATAGCCTAGCTGGATTCATTATTTTTGGCTGGTAGTTCCTTTCATTTAATAGTTTGAATATTTGATTCCACTCCTTTCTGGTTTGTAATGTTTGTGCTGAGAAGTCTGACGAAGACCTGATGGGTTTTTTTTATAGGTTACTGTCTTCTTTTCCCTGGCTACCCTGAGAATTCTGTGTTTGTCTTTGATTTTTGATAACTATAATACAATGTGTCTTGGTAAAAGCTTTTTGCGTTGAGATAATTGGGTATACTTTTGACTTCTTCATTTCCAAGCTCCAGCTCATTCCTTAGATTTGGGAAATTCTCGTCATCTACTTGTCTGAAAATGCTTTCTAATCCCTGCTCCTTTTCCTCCCCGAAAATGCCCATTATTCTTCTGTTTTCTCTAATGGTATCAGGTAGTTCTTATATTTCTCTTTCATTATTTTTATTCTTCGCTTTCTCTCTTCTTCCTTCTGACTTATTTCTAGATTTCTGTCTTCGATATCATTAATCCTTTCCTCCATTTGGTCAACTCTATTTCCCAAGCTTGCTATTTCATTTTTCAATTCTTGCAGTGTGTTCTGTATCTCCAGAAGTTCTATTTGGTTCTTGTTGAGGGTTTCAGTCTCCTTGCTTAAGAACTCGTTCTGCTCATCTAGTTGTTTTCAGTTTCTGAAATTGTTGATATGAATCGTTTTGGATCTCATTGAGTTTTTTCAGAAGTATCATCCTGAATTCTCTGTTACTTAAGTCACATATTTCTATGTCTGTAAGCTTCTTTTCTGGAGATTTTTCTCTTTTTTTCTGAGATGCCTTGTCATCTTGGCCTTGTCATCTTGGTTGTTCATGGTGTTTAATGGGCTATTTCTCCATCTGGGCATTAATGGAAATGTATTCTGCTGTTTTCCAGAAAAAAAATTTATTATATGATGGTCTGTCTAGCCTGTTGCAAAGAAGGCGTTTTTCTTTTGGTTTCCAGTAGATGGCGTCTAAACCTTTTGGATCCCTGCTTTGTATAAAGCCATAATAATGCCTTTTTTTTCCCCCTTGTATTTATTTAATCATGCTCGCTACCTTCAGTCTCAGTCCCTGTCAGTGTTAGCAACAGTTTTGGTACTGTTTTCTCAGATTCCCCCAGGGGTTCGTGATGTTCAGTCTCGGAGGATATGGGGGAGGGGCCCTCTGGGTTGGGGGTTTGGGGCTGTGGCTAAGTCTCAGTTTTGAAACCACAGCTGGTAAAAATTAACTGTTGTTTCGCTGCTGTCCTGCTTCACTGCTTTCTGCCCTGATGACTGGGCTCTGCCTCCAGCCGCGTGGAGCTCACAGCAGTCCCAGGCAGGGCTGTTCAGGGAACTCGCCACACCTTCTCCCTTCCCCTTTCTCCTACAGGGAGCTCGGCAGCTGTGAGAGGCGCCTTCTTTGTTTCTCCCAGTCCACCATTGGACACCCAGGGTTCTGATTTGTGGTTGCTCTTATGCGCAGATCCCACGCTAAGACATGCTGGTGCGCTGTTTGGTTGTTTTTTGTTGAGTTTAGGTGTTCAGCTTACTGTTGTTTCAAGGGGAGAGTTCTGGGTATGTCTCTCACTGTGCTGTGTTTCTCCAGTCCCCAATTTATTTCTAATATAAGTTCCAGGAGGATGGAATAAGATAATCAGGAAGAAGCAATATTTGAATATATACTTTTTCAAAATTAAAGATATATATGAATCACTAGATTGAAGGATCACAATGAATCCTGAACAGAAAAATTAAATAAATTTGTACCCAGATGTATCATAGTGAATATACAGCGCATTGAAGATAGTAAATATCTTAAAATCTGCCAGAGAGAAAATACATATTTATTTCAAAAGGAATTATAATCAGATAAGAGGGTTTCTTTTCAGCAATTATAGATGCCTTAGACAATGGAATAATGTCTTCAAAATGTTGAAAGGAAATATTTTTCAACCTAGAATTCTATATCTAACTAACAAACTGTAAGAGTGGGGTAAAATAAGTATATTCTTAGATATTCAGAGACTGTGAGTTATTACTCATAGAGTCTCAATGAATGAGTTACAAAAGAGTTTTGAAAGAAGGAAAATGAAATTAAAAAGTAGCAGAATACAAGAAGAAATGATGAACAATGAAGTTGGTAAAATATTGGTAAATATAAATAAACATAGGCAATAAAAATTAATAACTGTGGTCATAAATAATTTCATGGATTTGAAACAAAGAAAAACTGGAATACGATTTAAAATGAGATGGATGGGAAGATAAATTATGGGCTTTCTAGATTTAAACATGAAAGTTAAAATTTTGAGGACATACTGAAACAACAGTTAAAAAAGTTATAACTTTCAAAGTAGCACAGGAAAAAAAGAATTATAATTTGATCAGGACAGTGGAAGACAGAAAAAAGAGGAAAAAATGCAAAGAGAAAATACAAAATAACACGACTGGAATAATTTCAAATACATTATCAATTTCAATAAATGTAAACATGTTAAACTTTCAGATATGATTTTTTAAATTAATGCAGTTATATGCTACATGTAAGAGACACACTTAACCAAATTTATATAAAAAGGTTCAATATAAAGAATTGGCGAAAGGTACACTGGACATGTACTAAACAAAGGAAAGATAGTATAGCAATACTAATATGAATTTACCTTTCTGTAGATTTTTTAAATGATTTTGCTCATCTAATGTAGATAATTGCCTTTATATTTCATTTGTCATTTTCTACATTTTTTCTTGACTATTAATATTGAAAACATTGATAATTTTTAGTGATTTGGTACAATCTTAAAGATACTGATAATTAAATGGTCCTAATTATTAAATATACTTCTACAGAAATGTAACTAGACTACATGTTATCTTCATCAATGAGCAGAAGCCAAAACCTATTCAGTTAGTGTCCCAAGCCCCCAAATGGCATTTCTATTACAAGATAGTTTCTCAAGAATTAGCTGATAAATGAAATTTATAATGGTCCTTCCTAATTTACAAAGCTCTTTTACATTCATTATTTTTTTTCTTTTTTGAGTTGAGGTATATTTGGCATATAACATATTAGTTTCAAGTGTACATGTGTTGATATTTAGATATACTGTGAAACGATCACTGCAATAAGTCTAGTTAACATCCATTACCATACATAGTTACACATTTTTCTTGTAATGAGAACTTTTAAGATCTACTCTCAGTAAATTTCAAATATACAGTACAGTATTATTAACTATAGCCACCATGCTTTACATTATATCCCCACGACTTACTTATTTTATTACTGGAAGTTTGTACTTTTTGAACCCTTTCATCTATTTTGCCCACTCCCCACCCCTGCCTCTGGTAATCACCAATCTTTTCTCTGTATCTCTAAGCTCAAGGTTTTTGTTTGTTTGTTTGTTTGTTTGTTTGTTTGTTTGTTTTAAGATTCCACATGTAAGTGAGATCATGCAGTATTTGTCTTTCTCTTCCTGGCTTATTTTACGTAACATAATGCCCTTAAGGTCTGCCCAATGTTATTGGAAATGCAAGATTTAATTGTTTTATGACTGAATAATATTCCATTATATGTATGTATATCATTTATACATATCCATTCATCCATCAAACTAAGTGAACACTTAGTTTGTTTCCATGTCTTGGCTATTGTAAATAATACTACAATGGACATGGTGGTGCATATATCTTTTAGAGTTAGTATATTTGTTTTCTTTGGATAAATACTCAGAAGTGGAATTTCTAGATCATACAGTAGTTCTATTTTTACATTTTTTAGGACCCTCTACACTGTTTTCTATAGCAGCTACACTAATTTACATTCCCACCAACAGTGCACAGGGGTTCCTTTTTCCCCACATCTTCATCAACACTTGTAAATTCTTGTCTTTTTAATAAAAGCCATTCTAACAGCTGTGAGGTGATATCTCATTGTGGTTTTGATTTGCATTTTCCTTAATTAGTGATGCTGAGCATCTTTTCATGGATCTGTTAGCCATATGCATGTCTTTTTTTGAAAAATGTCTTTTCAGATCCTCTGCCCATTTTTTAATCAGATTGTTTGATTTTTTTTACTATTGAGTTGAATGAGTTCTTTATGTATTTTGGATATTAATCCCTTATAGGATATGTGATTTGCAATTATTTTCTCCTATTCAGCAGGTTACTTTTTCATCTTGTTGATGGTTTACTTTTCTGTGCACAAACTTTTTAGTTTGATGTAGTCTCACTTGTGTATTATATTGCAATTTTAATTAATTAATTAGATTTATATGTGTTAACATGGTTACTAATGTATTCCCAGATATGTTTCATGATAGTTTTGGAAATTACTATGTCTGTAAACTGAAAAGTCACTCATTTATGAGTATATAATTTGTGCAAATGGTTTGGTTGTGCTGGGTTGTTTGAAGGCTACAAAATTTAACATCTTATCCTTTATATCTGGTAACTTAGATAAGTAGATAAAACATACATTGAAAGCTAACAATAAACAATAACAGTACTATTGAGATCAAAAGACATTATAGGTAGCCTCTGACTTATGCAATCCTTTAAAAAGTCTGTTATCTACTTGCTGCTAATTATAGACCTGATCAATAACTGAAATACCCTGTTCTTTCCTAGTCTTGTAGACCTTGCTCCAGGGTGGAGTCAGTGGAAGCAAGAGGGGAAAAGTCTCTTCTCCCTCACCCATGTTCCATACACCCCTACCTATTAGTCTTATCTACATTATAAAATGCTCAGAGTAGATTTTATGAAGAAAAAAATCACTGCCTATATACATGCATTTATACAGTGTCTTTTTATATCTCACAACCTAAATGTGGTCTTCCCCTGGTTTTTTTCCTCATTAGAATATAAATCAGTTCTCACCAGAAATAAGGGTAAAATGAATCATTAAAATAACAGTGATTATAATTACAATATGTAATCATATATATACACAAAAGTATAATTTTCTGGGTTATTAACCTATATCTTAGTTATGCCTTGGACTTAAAAACATAATGTGTTTCATATGGTAATTTAGTAGTATTCAAGCTTAAAAATAAAAGAATTCTAGTTCATGATTTTCCATCTTACCCAAATTCTAAATATATTTTATCTTCTTCCTAATTATTACCTTTGAAATCTTGCTGGTCACAATGAGTGCCTGCAAATATTTCTTGTATTGAATTTACACCCATTTATATTAATTATGGACATATAATTGGGATAGGTAATTACAATCCCAAGTTACTAAATTAAAAAAAACAAAGCATGATTTTTCAGAGGAATTCTTCATATAAACATTTATATCTTGCCAGTTCTTAATATTAACACTCAAATAAGAAAACAGGCATAGAAAACATTCCAACTTGTTCCTGGCAGGGTCAATCATAGGATATTTTTTCCTATAAGCTAAATATAATTACTTAATTTTTAAAAATTGGAATAACCTCTTACTTGTTCTTTGCATGCTATATTTTACAACACATCGATGAGGAACACTCAGTATAACTTAGGTCATTGTAATAGCTACTTTTCACTGGTCTATATTATTTTATTAGTTTTTGGAAGGGAGATTTATTTCTAGAAGATAAAAAGATTAAATCATTGCCCAATCTTCAGTTTAGTCTTATTAGCTTTGACTTTTTCTCTTGGCTTTGGTCGATTCCTTTCATTTTTATGTGTGATTAAATGTTTTATTATTTTTGTTATTAAACATGATTATAGGAAATTAAGTGCATTCATCAACTGAATTTTGAGTTTAAATTGTAATATTGCAATATTTTGCATCCCCGGTGAGTAACAAGTATGTATTCAACTGCTTCATCTTTTCTTACAATTCAGTCTAGTATTTTACCTTGTAATAAATTTTCAGTAAGTCTCTTCTTAGGTTTAAGGAACCAAGAAAGTAGTCTGGGAATATGTAATAAAGTTAAGAAAGGAGAAGTAGTACATTAACCACACTGAAAACTTACTGTTGATACTCCTTGCCTCAGCAAGTTTTTGTTCGTTTGTTTGTTTTCTGTTTTCTAGTGCCAGGATGATAATGAATGCCAAAGTATAGGCAGCATGCATGGAAGCAATTCAGCAACCATGGTACACTCTTAAACAGAGTTGTGTCAGCTTTCCTCCGCTAGCAGAACTGACAACATGAGAGTCTTGTTCCAAAACGTAGTTTTTTTCCTGATTCTACCATATATATTCAGTTCCCCTGATATATTACTCAATTAAAATATTATTTTACAAAATTCCTTAGCATGGTATCTGGTACAAAATAGGTACTCAGTAATTATATTTTATGAATGAATGAATGTCATAATGTGTAGGAGAGAAATTATATTCTGCCTTAAAAATTAAATGTGTTAGATAAATTGTACATAAATGAATTGAACAATCAAGAATCGAAGTGATCTTTCATCTCAGTTTAATTCCCTCTTTGTTTTCCATATGCTATTTATATCTGAAAGTAGTATAATATATAATAAATTAATGGTCTTTTTGAAGGTGAGTTATATCCAAGAAAAAAGACTGTTTTGTATTTGTTCAGGTTACTATTAGCAAAGATTAACACAATTTTTTTAAGCTTAAATTTCACCAATATTGAGCAGTGGTCCCATCTCTAAAGGGTATTATTCTCATGAATTTGACTTAACTTGAATTTGTCACTGAATCTAAAGAGAATATATGTTTATTTAAGAGCATGTAGAAAATATAGAAAAAGTATAAAGAAGATAATTACAAATCTCCATAAAGCTATTAACAGAGAAAACTATCACTTTTTAATACTTTGGAGTATATTTATTTTTTAAGTGAATTTAGTTCTTTCCTTACTTTAATAAGAATTATCTTTTGGACATTCAATTTACATTTTTCTGAGTGGTTGTTTGATTTTTAAAGTTAAACTATTCCTCATTAATCTGTGCTTTTTTGAAGTGAATAATTTGACTTGGTTAGTTTATATGTCAATTGTGTCTATTCATTGTGTCTTTAACAGGTCGAGAAAGCGTAAGCACTAGTATGCAGGGGAAAGCCAGAAAAACTATAAGTCATGGGTGGGAAAGTCAGCTGTGGAGAGAGAAAAAGTTTGGCTTAGTAGATCACCTACACTACAGCTCTGTTTATCCTGAAAGTATTCCACGGAAATTTACTGTCGAACACAAAAGTTTTCTTATTCAGCAGTATAATTCTCAGCCTGCAAAATACATACCACCAGAAGAAAGGGCCCCCAAACTTAATGATTTTAAAAGTGCCCGAAGCCTTGGACATTTTGAAGTAACCATCCTAGGTAAGTCATCTGTTCTTCTCTTTGAATATTGTGAATTTAGCATATTTTAAATATAGATGGTAATATTTTGATTCAAAAAATAAGCACCCCCACAACACACACACACACACACACACACACACACACACACACACACACACAAATTAAGCCCAATGAGAACTCCTATTTGGCTCAAACCAAATGAATAATGTACATTAAGCTCTAATCGTGGGCTTTTGAACATTGGCAAGTCCTCAGAAAGTATATGAGGAGAAAAGATTGGGAATCTAGGGAACTTTCCTCACCTCTGTCTGACTGCTGCTGAAACTGATTCTGTTCCCCATTAGCCATCAGTTTCCGGCCCATATTATCTGCCTCTTTTTCAGAGCACCTGAACCATTGAAAGGTAAAATATAGGTTAAAGAGGAAAGGGTGCTAAGCAAGAGAAGCTCCTATGAACAGAGACCTGTTTAGCCCTGAAGAAAATAAAATTCTCAGGTAACTCAGGTTGAACAGAAAGAAGCCACTGAATAAACTTCTCATGTCTGATAAGGGAAAATGAGCTGATTTTCTCAAGTTGTTCAAAAGCTAGAAGTAGCTAATGAACTTACAGAAATTTAAAGGAGTCAACACATTTTTAAACATATTTATTTTTAAATTTGTTTTTAATGAGGGAATGTACACAAAAAATAATTTTAACATAAAATTTTAGCCAAAATGAGCTAATCTCAAAGTCAAGGGAAAAAATTTTATTTGTATTTGTGTTTTAAAGGAAGGTCTCATTGTTTTAAAATGGAAGAATGAGGAAAAATCATTTGTAAATTAATTTAATGCCTGAAAGAAAATGCAGTTTATAGATTTTTATATCTAGACTACTGGAATGAATTACCTTGACCTCTATCAAGATTCCTTTTTCCCCTTTACTCTCTTCTACTCCCACTTTCCTACCCCCTTACACATAAATATGTACATATATGTGATTGTGTATATGTGTATAATCTATGAAAAGTATGAATTTCCACTGACTTTGTTAGACAGCTTTAGACATAAGTTTCAAATGCTGCTTTTCAGTAGACTGCATGACTTGTTCTCTTTGAGTACTTTACCAATCTTGGTTTTATATCTTGGTTTTAATAGGAAATAAAAATTACAGCAAAGATTTCCCATATATCACAAAATGTAACCATTGAAATCATGAAATCTTCTGGAAACACAGAAGTTGAATTATATGGGAACCTGACATTTTTTTTTTTCTCTAACACAACTCTGAACTCTAGTTTTAACTAAAGAACTCAAAGCAAATGTTATTAATAATGTTGAATATAAATCACCTTATTTTACAATTTAGAAAGCAACTCAAAAATTACCATCAATGACATGCTGACAATAAACCTTCCTGAAAATATCAGGATTTTCAGCTTCCGATATTTTCTCAATTCTAAGGCATACTTTTTTTTTTTTCACATTTACAAGTTGGAATGCATCTTATGGTCAGTGGGTACATTTAATGCAGTGTTTCCTTTTTATTAAAACAAACTTATTCAGTAGATTATATATCTTAGCATTAAATTTAGTCTTGGAATCAAGGAAATAAGATACCAGAATGTACACATTCACATGAGTTTTGCAGCATTGTTAAAATTCATTGGATAACTACACTTGCTATAATACTGAGTTGAAATACTCCATAAATTCTAGATATCATGACTATTTTAGTTTATGAATACCAAATTTTAATAATCTTTAGAAATCTTTAAGTAGCTTTTAGTTGTATGTTACATTAAAGCTATGGAATTTAGTATCATTTGCCCATAAAAAGGAAAGAATGAGCTTGCGTTTCTGAATTAGTTTACAGCTCTACAGGAAGGACTTTGCTTACCCATAATTGGCCCATACTCAGTACTTAAGAATTGCTGTAGGGATGAATAGGAAAGATATTAAGGTCCTGGAATCTGTAGGACACGGTTAACAATGTCAGAGAAGAACAAAAGGGAGGAGTTAAAGATAGCTCTCAGGTTTCTGGTTTGGGTGACTGGGTAGAATTCATAGAGTTTTAAATCTTTGCTCTTTGTGTTTATCCTTGTTCCAGCCACAATGGGCTCCTTACTCTGGTCGTTACTTTCGGCTATTCCCTGAAATACCCTCCTGTTTTTTTAAATTCTACTCAGCCTTTAGTACCCAGCCCAAACCCTTGCCTTTTATCCAACTTATCTGACATTGACCGAAATAAAGAGATGACAGTCATAGGTCAGGATTCACTTTGGTTATTTCCCAATAGCCCCTTTTCTATTGCAGCTTTTAATAGTCCTAATGGTAAGTGTTTGACACTTGTCTTGTATATTTGAGGACAGACGGAACCTAGTTACTACTATACATACTGTACCATATATATTTAAGTCCAAATGGCAATAAGGGAAGCAGTACTTCTCTGAATTCACCTATCTTGTAATGGCATCTGTCAAGAATGACCAAGAAAGCACTCTACATGTTTTCATTTATGTTTTCATTTATGACCAGGCTGTCCTCTGTATATTAAGATTTCAACTTTTCATCAGTAGGGAAAATTTTTTGGATTGTTATTTCCAGCAATAGTGATATATTGTGCTGAAGTGTCTCCTCTTTCAAACAATAGCATGTATTCATAAATGTTTGCACAGCTAAGGGTTTAGTCTGTAGTTTTGAAACACAGTTTTTTACAGATATGAAGCTTTTTGGCATATGTTAGGATCAAACCTGCAAATTTGGCCTCCTTAGCACCATGTACTAACCCACTGAACTTTTAATAAAGTGTGATTTTTCAATAACAGGTCTGAACCATGAGATAGCAATTGATGTCGCATTCCTACCCATGTATTGTTCAGAAGATATCCGAGCATCTCAAATAGACACGTTATTAACCTGCATGAATTACAGCTGTGTATATCCACAGGAAGTAAATGGTAATGAAAGGGTGCCAGGTCCAAGAGCAATTGCGGGTAAGACGATCTCATTATTCTTTTCATTCAGAAATTAAAATTAATTAATATTGTAAACAGTCTTAACCTTAAGATATTATATAAACAGTCTAACCTTAACATTTAATACAGTTTACCCATTTGGTAAACATACCCAAGACCTATAAGTGAGAATATATTTTTAAATAAAATTGAATGGATTCATGGTTTCTATTCGAGGCAAGCATTAAGAATGTTCTCTTATAATACAATTCTAAATGTAAGTATTCATTAGACCTAAGTGGTATGCATATGAGCAGTGCAGATTCTGCTATTCTCTCCTTTTAACTCAAGCAAGATAATTTGTTCTTTCACCTTATAATTGCCTGAAATTTTAATACCTCCATAGTATAATATAGTACAATTGTTTTCTCTTATAAACATTTAGTTATTCAAGTGCTATGCAATAAATTCCTTGAGGAGTGCTAAAAGTGTATGTAATCCCAATAGTGAAGCCCTTCAACCAACTAATTGTTTAGTTTTCTACATAATATACCAAATATATGTATATATATTTTATTCACTTTTAAGAAAGCCTTTATTATCTTGGGATTTTGTGGTTGGTCTTCCTATGCTGATGAAACTCTTGGGTGTATGTTGTTTTTAAACAAATCTTATGAGCTGTGCCTGATGATTAACTTTTGGCATTAATGGTTACTGCAAACTGAACATGAGTAGCTAATTTTATAAGAAAGCACGGCATAGGGAATGCAGTTAGCATTAATGTAATGACTAGGTAGAAAGCCAGAGGAGAGAAAGAGCAATTTGGAGGATCGTTTTATAAATTATATAAATGTCTAACCAATGTACTGTGTACTTGAAACTAATAAAATGATTTTTTTTAAAAAGAGATGAAGTTTGTTTCTTTTCCCGAGTCTTTTTTAGAGATGACATATTAGCTGACTTGCAGTATTACTTCTTACACTGCAGCTCCTTAGACTTCCAGAAATTCTGCATTTCTTAATTCATGCTTTAATATGTAGTTTAAATATTTGTTCACTCATGTTCTTGCTTCATACAATATTCACTTCTGTTACGTTTCTTCTGCTATATGTATATGTTATTATTAAAATAAAATATCAAGGCAAAATTCTCAGACACCTACAAGTTGTTAGTGCCATTCTACCAAAGCAGTTAACATTTGGGAGATGAAAGGCAAGAATCAGTAGAGGAGAAAAGTGATGTAATCAAAAGCAAGGTGATTCATTTTGTGTTTTTCATGACATAGCATTATTAATAATAATGGTGTCAATTTAGCTCTGTGCCAACAACTGTGCCTGAGCATTTTCATAAGTCACGACTAATCCTAATAAAAGCCTTGCAAGGTGAACATCATTATCCCCTATTTATAGATAATTAGACTGAAAATCATATTTACTAGCATGATGACAGCTAAGATTTGAACCCAGATCTGATTTAAAACTTTTTTAATTCCTTCTGTGATTCCAAACTGAGAGATAAAAATAGGTACAGAATAATGTAATGTGGTGGCTTATAAGATAACATTGGTGGTGTCATCTTTTAAACATTTTTTATGAACTAGTTTATTTTTGTTACTATGAAAATGTATATTACTCTGCTCCATTAAAAAAAATAAAAAGTAAAAATAACTAAATATGGCTTTGGAGTACCAGCCCATATCTTAACATTATTAGTAGTATCTGTTTGATGTATTCACTATTTTCTGCAGAAGTTACTATTTTCTGCAGAAGTTACTGTAACATAACTTTGATGAATGTGATGAACAGAGGGAAGAGGGAGAAGATGAAAGACAGTGTTAATATTAGAAAAAAAAATCAGCTTATATGATACTAAATCCAAGTAAATATTTAACTATTTTACAATACTTACCATATGCTTTTTACTTTTAGGTGATATTATAAAAGCAGTAACTGAGCTGGATAGAACGCATGTCGTCTGTATCTTGGATATCTGTAATTTGGGTAACAACAAGGTAGAAGTCTGTTTGCATAAAATTTACAGTCCAGATAATATTTATTAAAAATTGAAAAATGGAATTATTACAGGTTATAAAGAGGGCACTGCTTTAAAGATATTATTTTGTTGGTAATATCAATAACTTTTTTTCTGCAAAAATATCACTTAAGCTCTAAAGTTATTAAGTAGTTTTATGTTCGTCTTGTATTTGGAGCTAACACACTTCATTTTAAATTTATTACTGAAACAGCCATCAAAACAATTTTTGTCAATCAAGAAAATTTACATAACTTTGATATGATTATTATCTTGACTTGTAATAATTTATGTTCACTGTTTTATTTGTGAAGTGTACTTTTGTTATAAAGCCTCAGCATAAGGCATCCTGACTTAGAAGAGTAACTTTTTATGAACATTTAACGTCCTGCCACTTTGATTCACCTATAATGGGAAATTTTGAATTGCTAATTTGACAATTGAATTCTTCTAAAGTAGCAAACCTGCATTTCTCATAAATAAGGTAGTTTCTATTATTTTCAAAAGCACACATTAGTTGTTATGGCCCAGTTGCCCAGGTCTTTAGTTTGGTCAGCTGTACAATGTGAATGCTAAATTAAGTTGTCTTAATGGTTTTCCACTCCCTATTGTGACTTCATATCTTTTAAATTTCTAAATGTTTTGACCAGTGTGTGATCTTAAAGCCAAAAGCTACAGTATGTCTATGTTCTTGCTGTATTCATTTGTAATTTTGATACATGTAATGTGAGTTTAGTGAAATTTTATCTCAAATTAACATTTAAGTGCTCATATTCAAAGTATAAAACAGTAACTAAGGGAATTGATTTTATTCTGGTTGTCTATTTAAGTGTAAATGGCCTTTCCACATTTGCAAGGCCATATGGCTGACATCTATGTGGTTGACATCTGTGTGCGTCTATGACTATCACACGAGTTAAAAATTATTCTGTATTAAGATAAATCTGATTGTAGTAAGCTGTTAACTTGTGGAGTTTCTTTCTAGCCCTATGGTTCCGTGACTTCACATTCTATACATTTTAAATGTGTTGAGCAGCTCATGAACCTAAAGACAGATGCTACATGTTGTTCATAAATGTGTTCAGTCTTTTGTTCTTTATAAGTGTGTCTAAATGTTAATTAAAATTATAAATCCTCATGTTGAAATTTGAGTGTACTATTAAAGAAGTTAAAACAATAACTTTTTTGGTCACCCATATTATTTTGAATGGATTTGATGTCTTTTATATTTTTGGCCTATAATAGAGCTACATGTACTTGCTAAATGAACCAATATGATTCTTCCATATGGGTTGAAGAATGTTGTTTTATCAAGAAATCTGGGTTTTTTGTATTTAGCTATAATAAACTTTATAAGACAATTCAATTTTAGTGCCACATAAATATTGGGGAAGGGAAAAAAAATAATACTTAAGTGGCTATTGACTAAAACCTCAGGCTGAGATTTCAAAACTATACACTTTAGCAGGTGTAATTTCTGTTCTCATATTGAATGAGAAATATGAACATTTTTTTTTAATTTAGGGTTTTTAAAAACAAATTCTCTGGCAATTTATTTTATATTCTAGTAACATTTCTACCCAAATTTGGAGTTAAACATCTTTGTCCACATTTCTGGATGTTGCAAAATTAGATAGCTACTGTGATAGTTTCCTAAGAAAAATAGCAAACTACCATCAGAATTTATCTTTAAGTGGCAATATGTGTTCATTAATTCCAAAGCAACACAAATATACTACCGTGATGTCACCTTCATGCTAACAAGTCAGTTACTAAATTAAGAAATATTACATAGTCTACCAGAGGACCACAGTCTCTCTCTGAAGTTTCTAATTTTATATGGCACATGAGATATACACATTGAAATCCATTGGTAAGCTATTAAAAGAAGGGAAGAATCTGAGCACATGTTCTCTCTGCCATTTTTATTTCTTTGTTGGAATTATACTGCATTCATTTTACTCATATTAAGATAAGGACTTTTAAGAAACTTGAAACCTTTACTTGGTAACACTAAAATATTTGATGTTTTTAGCTAGATACCTTCTGCTAATATGGACTATAGATTATAACCAATTCTATTATTCCAAAATCATTTATATAGTTTATAATTGAGCTGGTTGCTATTTCACTGGTTACCTTTTCAGGTACATTTTCTTTCTTTCCTTCTTTCTTTCTTTCTTTCTTTCTTTCTTTCTTTCTTTCTTTCTTTCTTTCTTTCTTTCTTTCTTTCTTTTTTTTTCTTCTTTATGCATTGCTACCCAAGAATTTTCAGGTAAATTGATGGGAGATGAAATATCTATTACTGGTTCCTGTTTATTTTAATAATCAACTGCTTTTACTGAAAGAATTTTAGGAAAAATATATTAAAATTTAATAAGTAAAATAAGGTATGTGGACTATCCAAAAATTACAGTTATTTGAGATTACATTTGTGTCAAGTCATACTGTATTATATTTGTCCCAACTTTCCAAAATAGAAACATTACATATAAACTTATTTATTGGTCCAAGTCATACTACCCACTATATTATCCCTCATTCTTACTTTGTTATGTTAATAGCACTTTTAGCCCTAAGTTTTTGCTTTTCTTTATACTAAAGAAATAAAAAGTAGATTTGGGGGGTGGGGAACAGATTTAAAGCTGGCTATAGCTCCATCCCTAAATCCCTGCGGAACTTTAAGAAAAGCCACTTAAACTGCTTGACCTTAATTTCATTATTTGTAAAATTAGAAAAATAGTGGTCCCATCCAGTTCTATTATTCTTTGGTGTATTAATATGTTATTAGGACACTGAAAATGTCTTTGTATTATTTTAATGTGTTTCATGAAAATGTGATTTTCTATGAAGAACATTTTAAAGTTATGATTAGACTATTATCAATGACAGCAACTCATTGTAAAAAAAAATTTGAAATCTTTGAATCTCAGTTACTTTTACTCTAGTGTTCTTCCTAAGTTGTTGCCTGTTCAGTGACACATATATTTTTTTCAAAACAGAAATCTGAAATATTTTAACTTTTTTAATCATATGCACATTTTCATTGAAAATCAAGCAACTCTTTTTAAAGAATTCAACTACCTCTGATTCTATTCTGAAATTATTGTATTTCACCCCTAGTAGCTTAAGATCTAGATGTTGCCCCTAACAAGATTTTAATATCTATTTTGTAGAGGGAGATCTGAAATAGAAAAAGACTGAATGATTTAATGTAAAATTGCCAAGGCAATTAAGGTGTATAGTTAGGCTTACAACTCCAAAGTCCGTTTTTTTTTTTTTTCATGTCTAATTTGAGCACAAAGTAAAATGTTTGACTAATAATAAAATTTCAGTTAGTGTATCAAGTCACTGGGAGATAAACTTTTCCAAATCCTGAAGCTCATGAAAGAATGAGCTGAATTATTGCAGCATATATCCAAATATGCCCACTTGGGCAAGCACTGGGTTAGCACTAGGAGCACAATACACTACACACAAAAACAGTTATGGCGCCTATTTTCATAGAGCTTACAGTGTTGTGGAGAAGAAAGACGTTCAAATAAGTGCACAAATAAGTGATATAAGTGCCTCAAAGGAAATATATGTGGTTTATATTAGTGCTTTTTAACACAGGAAGCCTGCTCAGGGCAGGGAGGGGAGCACTGGACAAGTTTTTCCTGAGGAAATGAACTTGGGATGCAAAGGCCTTGCAGCACAAGATGTGTTTGGGGCCTTGAGAAAGAACTGACATGGCTGGAGTACAGAAAGTGGAGTACAAGATGAGACAAGCCAATAGACAAGGGCTCTTATAGACTATGCAGAACCTTGGGGCCATGGTAAGGATTTTAGTTTGTATCTTCAGAGCACTGAGAAGTCATTAAATGGTTTGTGGCCAGTACATGCCATGATTTGATTCACATTTTAGAATGGCCACTCTCTCCTGGAAGGAGAATAGATTATAAGGAGGTTTGCAGAGATTGCTAGTTATACCCTAATACCTATTCTCCTCTTCTATAGTAATAGATCTCTTAATTTTTACCCAAGCACATGGCTACCTAGGATAAAGAATACTTTTCTTTGTTTCCTCTTAACTAGATATATTGTCTCATGACTAAGTTCTGGCCAATGGGAAGTGAGCATAAGTGATATATACACTTTCTGAACTGTTCTCAAAGATTATGAGGAAATGCTCTCTTTTTTCTCCCCTTTTCGCTGGGAATGTTAGCATGGCGGTGAGACATCTTGGATTATGCAGAGGAGAACAACACTCTAGGGATGTCAACACAACCAACTAGTAGGAGTCCAGGTCTGTGATATTGTGGAGCTGCCATACCAACTTTGTACTGCTTACTTGTTTTGGCTGTCACATGAAAGAAAAATAAACTTCTATCTTGTTTATGCCATAATTAATTTGGGTCTCTGACCAGCAGTCAAAAGTATCCTACTAATGTAGGGAGCAAAAGTGAAATCAGGAGGACCGGCTAGATAACAAATGAGATCAAGAGAAGTGGATATAGTCCATGTACATTTTGTAGATAACATTATAATATAGATTTAGGCATCTTGCCTGATTCTCATGGTCAAATTCTTAACAGATTCCCACTGAAAAAAAAAAATTCTAACACAAAAATTCTTCCTTCCCAAATCACAAAGGCAATATCTTAATAACCAAGTAAAATTAAATGACTTTCAGGTATCTTTGCTGTCATATGGTCCTAGGCATATTTGAATTTTGACATCAAGTGCTTTTATAATATCAGGTCTCATTTATCATATTTTGCTTGGGGTAATATTAAGATTAATTTTTATTCCTTTTGAATATACACTAAGTTAAAGTCACCTAGCCCAAAGTTGGAAGATTGCTATGAATAATCAAAGGTACCCATATTCTATTAGAAACACAGTCCTGTGCTTCCTCTTCTTTAAATTTTGGGTTTGCCACAACTGTCATTCATTCACATGAAAAAATTTGAAATGTTCCTTACCTAAGAAATGAGTAATTTCCTTTTCTATGCATGTATCAATATTAATTACATACCTTTGCTAAGATACTTAATATTAAGGTACACACAATTGGAAAAGTCTAGTATTAAGTGTTTGAAACAGTACTATATATCAGTGGTTCTCAGACTTGGCTTCATATTGGTATCATCTGGAGAGTTATAAAATTATGCCTAGATGTCACGCCCCAAGTTTCTGTTTGGGGTATAACCTGGGCATCAAAGATAGTTAACAGCTCCCCAGGTGATTCTAATGTGCAGAGAAGTTTGAAAATTGCTGGTATATAGTACTGTTTCAAGCACTTGCTAGTTTTATTAGAGCTCAAGCTTTACCCAATACTTTGAACTTACCTCCTCAGTTTCATCTACTCTCAGTGCAGCTTCATCATGAATTGTGCTGATAGAAAGGAAAAAATAGTGGATCCTTTCTAAAAGAGCTTTCATTTTCATAGACTGCTAGCATGTCAGATCTGGAAAAGACCTGATAAATTCTAATCCCAACCTCTGTTATTGTGTAAATGACAGGAAATTCCCAGATAGGTTTTTATTTTCCCGAGGATATAATACTAGTTATTGTAGAATCGGCACTTGTGCAAGCTTCTGTTTTTTTAAGATGCTTCAAAAATGTTCAGAGCACCACCTGAAATACAAATAAACATCAAACCTTTATAGATTGGAAATTGAAACACAAAGAGGTTGAAGTAAAATGACAGCAGTTAATCTGTCAAACTTAAAAATAGATCCAGTACTATTCATCATGTACAATTTGTATGATCTAAAGTTCTTAAATTATAAAATGTATTAAGAATTACCTGGAGAGCTTATTTAACAATATGAATTCTTAGATATTTTCCTCATTCTGATTTTGGATGACTGGAGGTGGAACCTATAAATCTTCATTTTTAATAAACTTCCAAGTGAATCTAACATAGGTGTTCCCCAGAAAAGAAACCCTTAACAACACTAAATAAGCACTAGACCACTCACCCTCCAGCAAATTGCCTTAAGAGTTAACAGGAAAATTGCATTGATGTGTATTTATTGTTCCAGGACTAATTTTATGTAACTGCAATTTTTTAAAAACAACCTAAAATTATATTTGTAAGTTATGACTCTCTCTGAAAGCCATAAAAATAAACATAAAAGCACTTATATACAAGGTGTATAATGCTGGTTACCATATAAAGTCATGCACTTAAACCTCCAGAGCAGCAACTTAAGTTTAATAAAGTTCTCTACACAGGCACTGCCACAAAATGTTATGGGAAAGTTGTCATTTTTAAGGCATGTAATTTATTTTGTGCAAATAAATAAATAAATAAATAAATATATAATGTAAATATTTGAAACTGTTAATATTATTTGTGTTAATATTATCTAATAAAATTTGATTTCTGATAGATTTAGCTAACTCCTCACTAATCAGTTTTTAAACTATTTTAGGAAAAGATTTTCCTTTAGAAACAATTTAATAACTGGTAGGAAAATGTTTTAAAATGTCTAGGACTTTGCTAATTATTTGCATATTGAATGCTGATGTTGAATTTATCACAGATATCTGTTAGCTATCAGCAAACTGATGGTTTTGACAATAATAACACTTCTGTTTTCAGTTCGATAATTTGTTTTTGTCTAGTGAGTAGAGGCTTTATTATGAATTTTAACATCGAAATGGTAGTGCTAATAGCAAAATAATAAACTACTTGTGTTTACTATTAAATAGACCATAAGATAATACACAAGACCTTTAAACTTTTTCAGTTCGAGTCCACAAATAATTATTAAGTGATTACTATGTGTAAAGTGTTACTAATGCCAGGTGCTGTAGAGGAGGGGATATACAGATGTGTAATTGGCGCTGTGATAGAAAGGCTTGTATTGGTATTGTGCTTCTGTTGGGGTTTATTCATTAGGTTCAAATGTAGATTCTCTAAACTCTTCCCCTCTGCTTAGTGGTGTTAACTGTTGCTTCCCACCTGCAGGGTCCACTCCAACCCTAATATCTCAGATGCTTAAGAACAGACAAGAAGTAGGGTGAAGAAATAGTCTCATTGATCATCAACTTAAACAATGTCTCTTATCTTCCTATTTTATGTTGTCCTGTTCCTTGACCCTAGTAGCTTTCTTGATTCCAGACTACTTTCCTTAGACTTCTGACTACCATTGTGCCTGCCCTCCTTTTGACCTGGTGTCTTTCTGCTTTCTTGACATCCTGATGTCTGTTCATCTAGTTTTCTGACTCTTGGCCCAATCAGACTCCTGATATCTCTGTTTGTATTGTCTATTTATCTATTCCTTTACCAGCCCTGGGCACACATTGCAATCTCCCTATCACAGCAACTTGCCCAGACCAGTTGACTCCATAGCAATGTCTGAGTAGTGCTAGTGTCCAGTGTACTCCTGATTAAAAACAGAACTTACAATAAAGGAAGCATTGAAAAAATATAAACCTGTCTATACATTGTAAAGAACTAGAATTTAAAATTCTAAATATTAAAAATTAAATCTTGAACTATCTTGTTAGAGTATAACGCATAGGACATAAAACTTAATGGAATGCAGCAACTTATAGGTATCAGTCAATCAACAAATATTTGAGTGTCTACCATGGGCAAGGCACTGTACTTGAGAGGAAAAGATCTCTAGCTACCAAAATATGTTTACTTTTCAATGAATAAATAGGTGGCAGAAGATATTCCTTGGGGAACCTGTTAAGAAAAATTCCGCGAAGAAATAAGAGGGAAAAAAGGCTGTAAAATAAATTCCACTA
>NW_006429686.1:75008-80537 GCF_000325575.1 Pteropus alecto | reverse complement strand
TTTGGTGTTTTAGATATTCTGAGAGAGGTGACTTTCAGACTTGTCACGTGGGATTCCCAAGAGTCCAATTCCTTGCTCCAATCCACTTCATGTTTATGAAGGTGCATTAGCTTGCAACAGCAAGAAGAAAAAAATGTCAATGAAGGAAGTCATCCAACCCTAATAAACCTAATGATATGTAGAATAAAGTTGATGGTGTTATTTATTACTAAGGTAGTCCAGGTTAAAGGTTACATGTGTGTACAGTTGGAGGAGGGGCAGGCAAAAACGAACATAGATAACTAAAGTGAAATAGAGCTGATGTATTCAGAGCTTATGTTGCTTGAGGTGAGATCAGTTACCTACTTGCAACTGAAATTTCAAACTTCTGCTTAGCGGGGACCTAAGTGGACAAATGGTGACTGATAGTTGGAAATATCAGCAAACATCTTAAATTTTATGCTCAAATGAACGAGCAATGAACCAGGAGAATAAGTCCAGTTGTTTTTGGCTGCTTGTAATTTTTACCTTTTTATTTAAAATCTCAACGTCTTTTTCAATGAATGCTTATGTGACTGTGACTTATTACAATGAAACCAGCAACTACACTACAACGGAGACGTGTGAATGTGGTGTTTATGGATTAGCCTCACCAGTGGCTAATGCTATGGGAGTGGTGGGCATCCCTAAGAACAATAACTACCAAGCTTGTGACTACAACACTGAGTTTACTAATACCGAGAAGCCCTGGATTGCACTCATAGAAAGAGGTAATTGTACATTTTCAGAAAAAATCCAAACAGCAGTCAGAAGAAATGCTGATGCTGTTGTGATTTACAACATTCCTGAGGCTGGCAACAAGATTACACAGATGGCAAATTTTGGTAAGTAATAATAGATTCCTAAAAAGGGTTTCTGTCTCTGTTTCCATCTAGGATTACTCTAAGATCTGGCAATGGGATTGTAAAACAATTTAACTTTAAATTTTCATTCCTGGCACTACTTGGAATTATTTTACTATTACTTAATATTTATAATTAATTTTCTCCAAGGACAAAAGCAATTCATGAAGGTAGTTCCTGTTTTCTTTCACAATTTTCTTATCTGTATTAGATTTCTCAGTGTGTATTATATGATTGCATTTTAATAATATATGCCTATACCTGCAAACATTAAAGAAAAATATTTTTACTCCATTGTTAATTTGTACTTTTAATTCATTTTCTCATGCAAAAGGGTGTTGTATGTATTCAAGTATGTGGTGGTTGCAAAACTGATTCATTATTATGATTAAATAGTAGCAGATTATAAGTGTGCAAAATGTTTACAGAAATAAGAATTTATCTTTCTGCTGTATGCAGCTGAGATTTGAATCTGTTTGTGGGACTAATGTATATAAAACTACTCTGTCAGAAACATTTTACATTGAAAAGGGTATGACAGAAGTAGGATAACATAGTAATTCACATCAAAAGTAAAGATTTCTCAGAAATGTTTACTTATGACTTCTTAAGAAAATATAATTGTCAATTATTAACTTTATAAAGGTATTCTGAGAATTACTGTTTTTGTTTTATTTTGTAAAAAAAAAAAAAAAGCCACATTCCGAATAAAGGTATTTAAGTCACTGAAAAAGTAGACTACTGACCCAAGTTTTCTATACTATAGGTGGATATGGGTATTTTGGGCCCCAGACTTGGCCAAAAATAAATGGTAATAATTTCAAACAAGGTGAGAGTTGACAGAACACAATATCAGGAAAACCGGTGTTATCACCACCAAATTTGGCCTCTGAGAAAATTATTGTAAGTTAAACAGATGTCAGAATTGTAAAAGAGAGAAAATCAAATTTGTGTTAAGAGTAGTAGAGGGATTGGAACATTCAGGTCATATACATATAATATGGCAATTTAGTACTAATGTTTGAAAAACATACTGCTTGTTTTTCTGGGTACCAAATAAACAAGTAAGATGATTTTTCAGCAATACAAAATAGTTGTAAATGTACAAAACTCTACTTGCTACCTTTGTAACAGATCCTGGACATTGCCAGAACTCACACATTCAGATTATTTTTAAGTTAAGAGCATTTCATAAGCATTCCCTGTATGTTCCTATACTTTTACAAATGACTTTTATTTCTGTAGAAATAAATGAGGCAGCTTTCTGATGGAAATCAGAAACTAAACCTGTTCTAAGTAAACTACTTCCTTTATGTTTCAACTTCTAGATTCTGAGTACTCTAGGTTTCCTTTTACATGGACGAGCACACTCTGCTCATTCACTCCCCAGCTATTTTTAAAGTATAAGCAGTATGAAACTAAATAGTGGTCCTGTTTTCAAAACTTGATTTGCAACATGTAGTAGGGGCCAACACCCACTGAATTTAAAAGATTTAACAAAGGTCACTTACAGTAAATCTCTCCAAAAGACATGCACACAGTCATTTGAATATATGGCTCTGAGCCAAGTTTAAATAACAAGAAAGTTACATTTATTATTCAATATATACCTCCAATATAATCAAGGATACATGGTCAAAAACATTTTTAAAAAATTGCAGCATTGCCCTTGTTTAAAAATAAATACATTGAAATAAAGCATAATGATAGTAATTGCCATAGTTAATATTTATTGCTATTTACTATGTGTCAGGCTCTGTTCTAGGACACTTAGTTAATGAATATTGATCTTTAACACTGAACGATATCAACCTCAGAGAATTAAAATTATAAATTTAATGTTTTGCACTTATAAGACTTGTAAACTAGAGTGTCATTGCAGTTCTTCCTTCTCAGAAATGTCCCTTATATAGAAATTATTATATAATTCAGTTGATAAAGATAGGAAAACAAGTGTGGATATGAAAACTCTATGATCAGCCTGTAGGCTATTAAAGATTGAGTCATTCAAGCGTGATCCCATCTGACCTCAGAAGCTAAGCAGGTTCGGGCCTGGTTAGTACTTGGATGGGAGACCACCTAAGAAGACCGGGTGCTGTAGTTGTAAAAAATAAAAAATAAATAAATAAAGTTTTTAAAAAATAAAGGATTGTAAGCTGACACGGTCAACCAAGGGTTGTTTCACCTAAAAGAAAAAAAGATTGAGTCATTATTTTATAACACAAGCCATTTTTTTTTGTTTTTGCTCTTTTTCATTAGTATTTTGTTTAAGCACAGAGGGTGTGGCAACAATTCCTCCTCCTCTTACAAAAGTTTATGGCTTCATCGTTCATCACGTCATCCTTTATCACCCCTAAAAGCCACCTTTTCAGAAAACCACACACTCGCCCCCTCAGGGCTATGGAACCTTTTCGTTCTTTCCCGATTCCCCCTACCTCTTCATTCCTTGAGTCCCATTTTTCCATTCTAGGCCTTACTAGCATTTCCACAATATAGTGTCTCTTTACTTCTTACTGATGTTAATGACCTCCAACCAGAGACCACTAGGAGCAGACCTATAGTTGAAAATGTTGAGTTTATTACTTGTTACAATGAGGGGAGAATGCATACCATGGGAAACTATAGGGTATCTCAATAAGAAGGTGTTAGAAAGGACTTACAGGATTTGGGCTTGCTTTAGATGTTTTGGGGGAGGGTTCAAGGAAGGAGGCCATTGAACAGCCATCCCAGTTTGCCTACGACAGGGGTTTTCTGGAATGCAGGACTTTAAGTGCTAAAAGCAGGAAATTCATGGGAAAACCAGGCTGAGTTGGTCACTCGAGCTGCGTTTGTTCTGGACTTGGATGCTAACAGGAAATGGGGGTAATTCAGTGACTGGGTTTCTAAATAAATCGTATTTGTAAGTGAAGAAGAGTATCCCAAAGCTAGAGCTGTAATTGTTAATGAAGCAGCCAGGGTGGCAGATGTCTGATCATTTTTATGGCTTGAACACTGTTCATATTGTGACTGTTCAGACATGATGATGGAGTGGTCTTGTTTTTGTTTTGATCCATCATCATAGACTGACCTCTCATGTTGATGTTCTGTGAGATTGTTTATGTTCAACAAGGAAACACCAAGGCCCAATTGATAGTGTCTGGCCAGGTTCCAGATGTCAGGGGCTACTTGTCCCTTTCTCATTGACAATGCACTATGCCCCCATTCTTACTGTTGTATGAATACTTTCTCTCCCCCCCACTTCATATTTCTGTGCCTCCCCATCCACTATGGGCTGCCTTCAAGGTCTCAAACAAGTCTAAGGAATGCTTCTGCACCCCTTGCCTCTCATAGTTTCATGTTATGGGGACAGAATGCCCTTATTCCTAGGCCCAGTCTATTTACAGCCTCCCTACTAGCAGAATTATTTCTCTGAAGGGGAAAACTTCAGTCTGAGACGAGCTCCCACTGAAGTGGAATGCTGTATAGCCAAGTATGTGGAGCTAAACCTTTAATTCAAAGTTTCCCGATATGCAGTATGTTTTGACTTGGTATTTTGATGGCATTGGAAATAGAATGATATGCTTATAGTATCCTTAAGTAATCATATAACTTCTTAACTACCCTTTCCAAATGTTCCACAAACATCCATTCAGTTCTGTCAGGAAAGAAAAGTCAGGACTCCTCAGTTATTAAAGCAGAAAATTCAGAACAAGTTTAGTTTGATTGTTGAGCAAACAGGCTTTGAAAGTTAAATATACTATTAAGTAGAAATGCTTAGATTTGACTGTAGCTTATTTCAGCAAAGTCAATAATTTGGGAGAGATAAAATGGTTCTTATGTTTTTATCATTTTGACTGTGTCCAGCAAAGTGGATTACAGGGTATGGTTTGCAGCATTTCAGAATCTCCAAAACTCACCAATTCCAGAGCAATTAAGTGCATAGAAATGAAGGGCTTAATCAGAGCAGGAAACTCACATGTTTTAGGGCAAAAATGTTTCTAGAAATGAGAGGAGAAATAAAAACAAAGCATACAAATGAAGTGAGAAGATAATAAAATCTTCAATAAGGCTTAGACTGAGATATACATACAAAGACAAGCTTAATTCAAGAAAACTAGTGGGTTCCACTTCAAACGAATCTCATCTATCTAGTCCTGTTTATTCTACTTCCAAGCATTTATTAAGTTTATTCATTTTCCCACCTCTGCTACCTGCATCCAAGCCCAGGCCAAAGTCATCTCTCATCTGGATTACAATAGCCTCCCAATGGGTCTCCCTGCTACTCTCGCCCCTCTACAGAGTCTTGTCTTCCACATAGCAGCCAGACTAATCCAGGGAAAATGTAATTCAGTCACAATTAGAATAAAATCCAGGCTTCATGCCATGTCCTAAAGAGCCTAAATGATCAAACTTTATTCCACACCCCTCTCCTCCATATTACTACGCCTCAGTCACTCTAGCCTTTTATTTTTAAATCAATCGAGAAATATGATCAGCTTTTGCACCTGCTGTTCCCTCTACGTAAATCATTTCTCCTTCATATTTTCATGTAATGCTGCCTCCAAAAAGATAACCATGAGCACTATGACCAGTCTAGTGCAGGCTACTATCATCTCTCACACTGACTACTGCAAATGGCCTCCAACTTGTGCTCCTGCTTCAACTCTTG
>NW_006429686.1:68792-74997 GCF_000325575.1 Pteropus alecto | reverse complement strand
CTACTAAAAATATAGGCTAGATCACATTTGTTCCCCTATTCAAAGCCCCCAGACTTTCTGTTATTCTTTGAATAAAATCTAAACTTTACCATGCCTAAAAGGACTTGCATGATCTGGCCTCTGCCTACCTTTCCAACCTAACAGTACCACTCTCCCTCTCCCTCATAATCCCCTGAACTTCAGATATGTTCTCTAACACCTGAAGTTTTTTTTTTTCCTCTGAGACCCTTTTTGCTAGCTTTTCTCCCCAATACCACCATCACTATCACATATAACAGGTCCTCTAAATCCCAGTTTAAATATCTTTTCTAAGAAGTCTGCCTGGACCACATTTTTTTCCAACAAAACCCACTTCTCATTTTTTGTTTAAATTTCTCATTTGTAAATATTTGTTATTTGCTTATTATATGTCTCTCCCACTTGATTGTAAGTTTCAGAAGGACAGAGACTATGTCTGTCATGCTTGCCATTGTATCTATTGTACTGAGCATAGTGCATGGTTTTCACTAGTTGTTGAATAAATTAAAGTTTAAGAAACTGGAAAGCAATTCCCATTTATATATCAAAGATGTACAGGTTTAAATGAAGTCGATTAGGGGAATTCAGCAAACCATTGCATTTTTAAATTTTTATTTTTATCCATACAAGCAATACTTTCTCCTAAAATATAAACACTAAAGATATAATTAAAGTTCCTCCAACTACCATCTTGACTCTGGGTCTTCACCCAAGAGATAAATGAATTGCTATTCATTTTGTTAGCTAATACTTCAAGCTTCTTCTATTTATTTTCATATATATGTAAACTTGCATTTTATTTTTAAAATTAACAAAGTTATTCTGTAGCTTGCTTTTGTTGCTCAACAGTGGGAATTTGAGTTATTTTCATGTCGATAAATTTACATTTGATTCTAATTCATTCTTTTAAATACCACATATTTCATAGTATGTACACACATATAATTTACTTAACCACTCCCCTATTAATGAACATTTTGTTTGTTTTCCATTCTGATCTTTTATAGACAATACTTCAATGAACATAGTTATTACTAATAACTAAGGAAGATATTGATGTTGATCTTGCATCGTTATTGATGTTGATCTTGCACCTGAATATCTTCTTGAACCCCTACTAATTTTAATAGTCTGTCCATTGATTCTCTTGAATTTTTAAGATAAATGATCATTTTCTCTATAAAGTTTTGTCTCACCTTTTATGTTAATTGTACCTCTTAATTCTTTCCAGTGGTTTTATTCCATTGTCTAGGGATCCAACAGTAGTAATAGTATACATCCTTGACTTGTTTCCAACTTTACTAAAAAAATGCTCCCACTGGTACATCATTGTGTTGTTTGATAGAAGTTACTGGGAGGTGCTTTTTATCAAGTTTCAGGACTTCAGTAAGGCTTTCGAATCTTTTCATTATTACTGGCAAGTAGAATAAATCATGTAATAAATAAATAAATAATATATAGATAGATAGATAAATAGATCCATGTATATGTAGATCAACATATAAATACAGATACAGTCATGTGCAGCTTAATGACAGGGATACTTCTGAGAAATGTGTCTTTAGGTGAGGTCATCGTTGTGTGAACATCATACAGTGTACTTACACAAACCTAGCTCATATATCTTATTATACACCTAGGCTATATGATATTGCCTGTTGCTCCTAAGCTGGGACCACTGTCATATATGCAATTCGTCTTTCACAGATATGTTGCTATATGGCACATGACTGTATATTCACTGTTGTAGTATATGACCCCAATGGGAAATCCAACAATTTACTGCCAGCCTAGGAAAAATAATAAAGTGATATACAGAAACAATAGGTAAAAGGGAAGTTGTTTTTTTCTTTTTTTTCAAATAGTTTTTTTTTTTTTTTTTATTGATGCCCTGGATAAAAGGATTAAAAATATTTTCGTTGCTTGTAAATACGAGTCCAAGTTGAATACCAAGTTGTAAGACATGAACAAAATTTTAAAACATCTTGAAAAATTAGAAAAATTGTTTATTAAAACAAGATGAAGTGCCATAGTGAATAATAAAGGGTAACAAATGTAGCGGCAGATATAAAATAGAAAAACATGGGCAAAAAGATAGATTTATAAGCAAAATATTAAACAATCACATTATACCACAAGTTAAACAAAAAATGGCACAATTATTTTGAAAACTGGTATGATTATGAGATGTACTAACAAGTACATAACATGTCAGGTCTGGAAAATACATCAGTTAAGCTTGGAATTCATGAAACTCTACGAACATCACAAGCTTTAATATCACCTGGCTAACAATAAAAGAATTTTGGTACTTCTCTCTCATACTCTCATGTAAGTTTCCAAGTGCTCTCTTTCTGTCTCTCTTTCTCCATTCAGACACATACATACAAAATTGCCTAAGAATTCATATTTTTATAAGGAAGTCAATGATATAGTACCTATGGATGCTGGTTTCCAGGAAACAAAATGAGTAAAATTATACTGAGCTTTTTAAAGTACAGTTCATCTTCCTTTTCCCCATTTTAAAATAAAAGAATGTTTTGTGAGAGTCTAAATGTGTGTTTTTTGTTCCTTAACATATTCTTTGCTTAACTCTTGGCTTCTTCCTCCTAAAATTTTAATGCTTTATTTATTATATTATGATTTGCTATCAGGAGATTGATTTCCCCCAAAATTACTGGTAATTATTAGGAAAGAATATGCGTGCTCATGTGTTTATATATGTGTAAATACAGACAGAAATGTGTGAGTAGGATTGTGAAAAACAGGCTAGTTTCTCTTAAGTACTCTCTTCCTCTTCAGCAAGCCTTGGTTTCTAAGTCCTCTTACCCCAACTACCTCTCTTCATGCAAGCCTATTTTCTCTAGGCAACAAATAAATCATATTCATTTGCATCTAAACTTGCAAGTCCTGTGTCCTGCTCATTTAGGGAATTGTTAACTATGCAGGAGCTACTTTAACAAAGTATCGCAGGGGGAACTTTACTTGTTGCACCTGGAAACAACATGACTTAAGTGAACAAACCTGATTTCTAACTAATGCTATCAGGACCTTTGACAGAACTATGAAACAGTAATTTGGGGAAATGTTATTTCAGAGTATCGCTCATCACATCATGTAAGAACAACCTATTCCACCTATACTCTGAACCTGTCATGATCACATAAGTGTTTAACAATATAATAATGTTGGTTGTAGCTTTTTAGACTTTCAGATGCATATCATATTTTATCCAAAATTTTAATAATGTATTTTCAGTGTGACCTTCTAATGACTTCACCATGCAATGATAGTGATACTATGTGGACAAACAAATTAGTGTCTGGCAATAATCAATACATTGACATCTCAGTGGAAAGTACAAATAGAAGAGAATGAAATTTTCTTAATAATTCACTTGCTTTCAACTTCTATTTTCAATGACTCTCAGTATCATTATTTCTAATAATTAGAACTCTTTTTTCTTTCAGTATTGCACCTAATTCTTATTAAAATCTATTTTCCTTGCCCTTAATGTTTGCAATTATTAATAGTAAGTATTCTATTAGCTATGTGCCAAGCATTCTTCTAAGTATAATCATTTCAATAACTCCATGAGGTACACAGTATCAGTATCCCCATTTTATATATAAGGGAACTGAGGCATAGAGAGGTTGGTTAATGTCCCCCATGGTGATACAGCTAGTAGGCTGCAAAACTAGGGTTTAAAGCCTAATATCCTGACTCCAGAGTTTATGCTTTTAATCAATACCTGATGCTACCTCTCTAATGAGTACGTACTATGCACTGTACAAAAATGTACAAAAACATGATCATTTTCATCAAGGAGGAAAATGTCTATTTTATCTGATATAAGTATCGTTACCCCAGCTTTTTTTTTCCGGTTCCATTTGTGTGAAATATCTTTTTGCATGCCATTATTTTCAGTCTGTGAGTGTCATTTGATCTGAAGTGGGTCTCTTGTAGACAGCATATGCATAGGTCTTGTTTTATCTATTCGGCTACCCTGTGTCTTTTGATTGGAGACTTTAATCCATTTATGATTAAAGTGATTACTGATAGGTACATAGTTACTGCCATTTTATTATTCGTATTTGTTATTTCTGTTTTCTTTTTTATCCCTTCTCCTTTTACAGAAATCCCTTTAACATTTCTTGTAATACTGGCTTGTTGGTGATGAATTCCTTAAGCTTTTTTCTGTCTGGGAAGCTCTTTATTTCACCTTCCACTTTAATTGAAAGCCTTGCTAGGTAGAGTATTTGTGGTTGTAGATTCTTATTTTTCATAACTTTGAATATTTCTTGCCAGTCCCTTCTGGCCTGCAAAGTTTCCATTGAAAAATCAGCAGACATTCTTATGGGGGTACCCTTGTAAATAACTAGCTTCCTTTCTCTTGCTGCTTTTAAGTTCCTCTCTTTGTGTTTGACTTTTGCTATTTTAATTAATGTGTCTTGGTGTGGGTCTGTTTGAATTCCTCTTGTTTGGGACTCTGTGCTTCCTGAACTTGTATGTCTAATTCCTTTGCCATGTTAGGGAAGTTTTCTGTCATTATTCTTTCAAATAGATTCTCAATCCCTTGCTCTCTCTTTCAAATAGATTCTCAATCCCTTGCTCTCCCTTCAGGTATTCCTATGATCCAGATATTGTTATGTTTCATTCTGTCCCGGAGTTATCTTAAACTATTCTCATTTTTTTTTTAATTCCTTTTTCTGTTTGTGGTTCTGATTGCATGTAGTCTGCTACCTTGTCTTCCAGTTTGCTGATTTGATCTTCTGCTTTGTCCAATCTCCTGTTGAATCCTTCTAGTGTATTCTTCATTTCAGTTATTGTATTCCTCATTTCAATCTGGTTCTTTTTTTATGGTATATGTGTCCGTTTTTTATGCATATTATCTCTCTGTTGAGGTTCTCATTGTGTTCATCCATTCTCCCCCTAAGTTCATTGAGCATCCTTATAACCATTATTTCGAACTCTGTCTCTGGTAGGTTGCTTGCCTCCATTTCACTTAGCTTATTTTCTGGAATTTTCTCCTCTTGTTTCATTTGTGGCATGTTTCTTTGTTTTCTCATTTTATTAGCCTCTCTGTGTTCATTTCTATGTGTCAGGAATATTTGTTTTGTCTCTCAGCCTTGGCCAGATGGCTCAAGAAGAAAGGTGTCCTGAGTGGCCCAGCGGCGTACTCTCCCTGATCGCTTATGTCAGAGGCTCTGGACGTGATCTTTTTGTGGGTCGTGTGTGATCTTCTGTTGTCGTCAAGCCTTTATTGTTGTTAGTAGATCAATGGATGGGATTAATACTCAGGCTGACTAATTGTGGGAATTGGCTGCACCCACAGGGTAAGAGTTTTGTGTGGGGGTTGATCCCACTGAGTGTGATTTGCCCTAGCAGGCTTATGTACTTGTTGCAACCAGCCTTTGTGTGTACCAGTAACAGGACTAGTCAGGAGTTTCTCTGTTGTAGTCTGGTGCCAGCCTCCAGATGCGTGTTTTTGTGGTGCCTCTGGAGGAGTTCCCTCACAGGTCAAGTTCAGCTGCTGCTTTTGATTGCTTGGGGCTACCCAGTGGGTACTTAAAAACGATCCACAGATGGTTGTTGCCTATGCTGGATCTATCGGTAAGTGGAAGAGATAATGCTGTAGGCAGAGATCCAGTTATCCCTCGTCCCTGACCTATAGCAGTTTAGTAAAGGGACCAGTGCTCCTCAGGGCCTGACACTGCCTCTTAGTTGCCTGTAAGTCTCTGAAACTGGATGAGCCTCTGGGCGATATGTATGTTGAATGGCACGGGGACCCTAGGGTCCTCTGTGTTGTCTACTGAGTAAATTTACCCCTGCCACTACAGTGTCAGTTTACATGCCAATACTGCCTCTTTTGCTCCCTGTACAAGTTTCCAATCATAGCAAGGTCAGCTGCTGCCCACCTTGGGCCTGAATATGCCACCCCAGGACAGAGGCAGCTGACTATCAATGTGTGGTGGGCACTTTGTGTATTGAATGGGGCAAGAGCTCAGGGAGTCAAGGGCCGTCAGGCCAATACAGACCCCTGCAATCCCTTCAAGAGACATTGTAGCTTGTACAGGCAGCAGTGGTCTGTCCACAACTGTTTTCTTTGAAATGTGGTCACTGCACTAGCCAAGGGTGTCGCTTGCACTAACTGCTCAACCACAGAGCCAAGCAGGGAACAAGAGGC
>NW_006429686.1:65478-67357 GCF_000325575.1 Pteropus alecto | reverse complement strand
GCTGCTTAATTTGGATACCCCTGGCAGACCCAGCTGGCTGAATAAAGAGTGTGTTTCCTATAACTCACTGATTTCTGGTGGTCCGCATGTCTATCGGGGGCTGGTAGCTACAACATTTGGAGGCCCCAGTGAGATCTCAGGGAGTGGCCCTGAGATCTAAGACTGGTCCGGCCTCCAAGCGGTTGCTGCCCCTGTTACAGACTCAAAGGGGTGGCCACTCTGAGAAGTTCCAGGGCCCTTGAACGCCATGATGGGGTCAACATAATTGTCAAGGACACAACCTCCAGGACGCACTCTTTGTTTCTGATCCTACTGGGAATCTCCGAGGCCTCGGTGTCTGGATAAAAAGGTACCTTTCTGTTGACTAGTCACTGGGGGTCCGTGGAGAGACTGGACGCAGTCATATCTCCCAGACCATGGCCAGGCCGCAGGTCGCCGCCTCCTGTGCCCTGTCATCAGGTTCTGTCATTGTTGTTCTTGTCTAGGTTGTAGGTGGCAGACCTCTCCGAGTCCACCTACACCCCAGTAATCGTTCTCGTCTGAGTGTGTGTCTTGTGTTTTCCATGCAAGCAATGGGGAGAGGCCCAAGTTCACAGAAGACACCCTTGGGGTGTCTCCTGCGACATTTCAAAGAAGGGTTTGTAGAGGGAGCTGACTGTGGTATAAAGTTTTCTCCAGGCAAACTAAGAACACTGTGTGAAGTTGAGTGGCCGTCTTTTGGTATAAACTGGCCTCCGAGGGTTCTTTTGACAGGGGTTTAGTGAGAAATGTTTTGGTATTCATCCAGTATTTCCTGGATATCCTGATCAGTTTCCCTATATTGATCAATGGTGAAACCTTGTTCAGAATCCCCCTCCTTGGCTTTGTCGGTGTGCCCTTCTCTAGGGGTGTGAGTCTTAGTTGTGAGCACCCTGAAACATACAGCAACCGAATCTCCAAGACAGCCCGGTCCCTCAGTCCTTCAATCTCCACCAGAGGATAGTAACCTTCCCCCACCCTATAATCCAGGACAACAGAGGCCAAATAGCACTGCCTCACATCCTCGGACGTGGGCAGGTAACCCCTATGGGCCTCCTGCTCCCACTCCGAGCGGGGCACCAGTCAATATCACCACCCCAGGGGCATCACACTAACAGGCCCTTTATGGTTTACGTGCCTTTCTAGACTAGTGACCTGTACAACTGGAAGGCACAGAATCCCCCTTTCTCTGAGAAACCCCAGGCATTACTGGACTCTTAGAAAGTGTCTTTCAGACTCATCGCCCCACTTGGGACGATTGTCAACAGCTTTTAGTTAGCGTCTTCACTGCAGAGGAACGTGGATGCATTCGGGCGGAAGCACAAAAGATAGCTGCAAGTTGGGGAGGAAAGTTGAAGAAGCAGGGGAACAGATTGAGGAGGAATTTTCCTCCACCCACCCAGACTGAGGACACAATTCTCAGGCAGGGAGAATGGCATTAGATCGGTACCACCAGATTCTAATTGGGAGAATTAGGATGGCTGCTTGTCAGTCAACTATCCTTTCTAAGGTAACTGAAGTTATACAGGGACCTCAGGAATCCCCTGGAGCATTTCTTGAATGAGGCGTAACAGGTATACACCCCCATTGATCCTGAGGCCCCTGAGAACCAGCAGGCAATTAATATAGCCTTTGCTACTCAGGCAGCCCCTGATATCCGGCGTAAATTGCAAAAATTAAAAGGTTTTGCAGGAATGAACCTGTCTCAACTTGTTGAGATAGCCCAGAAGGTGTTCAACAACAGAGGGGCACCAAATGACCCCAAACGTATGGCTAAAATCCAAAGCTACTGTCATCAACCAAGTCAATATGTTACCAGAACCAGACCCCAAGAACACAGTTCATGACTGCATAGATTTCA
>NW_006429686.1:16799-64622 GCF_000325575.1 Pteropus alecto | reverse complement strand
TATCCGGGAGACTACTGGGAGGTTGATTTCACTGAGGTAACCCCAACTGTGGGGGACTACAAATATTTACTTGTTTTTATAGACACCTTTTCAAGATGGGTAGAGGCCTTTTCCACCAGGAAAGAAACTGCCTTAGTAGTTACTAAGAAACTACTACAAGAAATCCTCCCTTGATTTGGTCTCCCTGGAACTTCAGGGTTGGATAACGGGCCAGCTTTCACAGCAAAGGTATCACAGCGATTGGCTAGCTACCTAAATTTGTGATAGAAACTCCACTGTGCCTACCAGCCCCAAAGTTTGGACCAAGTAGAGCGAATGAATCAGACCCTAAAAGAGACATTAGTCAAGTTAGGATTAGAAACTGATGGGACCTGGGTAGAACTTCTCCGCTTTGCTCCTCTCTGAGCCAGGTGTACTCCATATATTAATGGATTTACCCCATTTGAGATTTTCTTTGGAAAACCTCCTACTTTAGTACCTAGAACAAAAGATGAGAAAAAGGCAGAATTACGTAACCTCGTTTTACTTAAGTCTTTACAAGCCCTTCAAAGTGTACAGGAGGAGATTTGGTCCCAGGTTTGTGCTGCCCACTCAGCTCCGGAGGACAGACTTTCTCATCAGTTTCAGCCTGGAGACTCTGTGTGGATCCGGAAGTTCATTTCCAAAGGACTAGAACCCAAGTGGAAAGGACCCTTCACTGTCTACCTGACGACACCCACTGCAGTTAAAGTAGACGGCATCCCATCATGGATTCACTGGATGGCTCAAGAAGACGGGCCCTTAAGACTAAGACTCAAACGTACATGAGTCTAACCCTCTGTTTCTTCTATTTTGCCTCTTTAGCCCAGGCACGCAAAAACATTCACCAGCCTAGAGTATGGGAACTTATAGTAACCGAGACCAGTGGAATTATTGCCCAGAACATCACCAGCCACAGTACTCCAGAGATCCGAGTAGACTTGTGCCGGCTTGCCAGAGATCCCCTCGCCATTGCAACAGCTGGACACCACCTTGGATCAGGCTCTGGCATAGGTGAAGCTTTCATAGGTGGAGGAGCATACTTTGGCTACAAGGGGGACCCGGCTGTGGCATATTATCGGCTAAGAAAAGCCTCTTAGGGATAGGGCTCTATATTTGTCCTCGAGGAATATCTGGCCACAGGAAAAATAGGGGACTTAAATGTGAGGTCAAAGGCCAATTTTCTTGTGCTAACTGGGGTTGCGAAACTATCTCTACTATAGATAATTATAAAAAACAGAATGATCATCATATTGGGTTAATAAGAGGACCAAGCCCCTCTACATGCTCTCTTGGGTCTTGCAATCCTCTCATAATCACCATCAAAACTGGTAGTCTTGGCTCACAGGACAGACCTGGGGTATCAGATTGTATGAAATCGGGTATGATTTGGGATTATATTTCACTATACAGGTTAAGGACCCTCCCAGGAAAGCTCACCCTATAGGACCCAACAAACCACTTTTAGTTCCAGGATTACCTCAAACTCCAGCTCCAGCTCTAGCCTCTCCAGGTAGTAGCCTAACGGCTATTAAACCCCAGGCATTCAACCAGCCACAACCAGAACCAGAGGAAGCATTAATAACTATATTAACAACAATACACAAGATCTTAAATAAGACCTCCCCAGACATAGGGCAGGATTGCTGGTTGTGCTTAAACCTAAAACTCCCTTATTATGTCGGAGTAGGAACTCCCTTGAACCTAACTGAGCCCAGCAGCGCACATGGCTGTGAATGGGAAACTCCTTGACTCACCTTAGGAGACATACAAGGGAAAGGAACCTGCCTGATTTCAAAGAATTAATCTAAGCTGTTGGCACAGTCACCTTACTTCGATAACTGTAATCGTATTATCGAAGTACCTACCTCAGGAAATAAATACTATAAGGCTCCAAATAATACCTGGCTAGCAGGTGATAGCGGGCTCACTCACTGTGCTGCATCTGTTCTTTTCAACACAGGTGAGGCTAATATTTGTATCCTAGTCTTTGTACTCCCCCAAGTGTCCCTTTACAATGGGCCGGAAGACAGACTCCATTTCTTCTACCAGGACAGGTTACAGAAACGGGCCGTACCAGTCTTAGTACCCCTTCTTGTGGGACTCGGAATAGCGGGCTCAGCGGCTGTAGCTACCACTGCTCTCATCAAAGGAGAAAATGAATTACGTGAAATTGGAATACAGATAGATAAGGATATCAAGACTTTAAAAGACACCATCAGCAGGCTAGAATTTCAAGTCAATTCACTAGCAGAAGTAGTCCTCCAAAATACAAGAGGTTTAAATTTATTATTCTTAGAACAAGATGGATTATGTATGGCTCTAGGGGAGACCTGTTGCTTCTATGCCAATAACTCTGGAGTAATCAGAGAGAGTTTACGACTAGTACAGAGAAATTTAGATGCCAGGGAAAGACAGAGACTAGAATCAAATAACTGGTTTCATAGGATGTTCAATTGGTCACCGTGGCTAACAATTCTTCTATTTGCTGTAGCTGGACCTTTAATCATCCTTTTCCTTTTCTTAACTTTTGGCCCATGTTTCCTTAATTTCTTGTTTGCATATATAAGGAAAATAATTAATTCCATTAGACTTTTAGTGTTACAGAATAGAGGCTATGAGCAAATTCCGCATGAAGAATCAAAGATTTGATTTTCTGTTAAGGCCAGTGGGGAAAGTATTGGCTGGAAATTACTGCTTGATTAGAAATTATTGTTTTGAGATTTATTGCTTGTAGGAAATTACTGTTTGGCCATCGCCATGGGAACATAGGCTATTACTCCCCGCTTGCATACCCGACCTGTGGGTCGACAGGTAATGAATAGAAGAGAAATAGACCTTTGTGTTTAGACAGAATGAAGAATGGAATTTTGGGCTTAAAAACCCTGTACCTCTACATTTCGGGGCTGCTTAATTTGGGGTCTGCGTACTCCTGGCAGACCCAGCTGGCTGAATAAAGAGTGTGCTTCCTATAACTCACTGAATTTTGGTGGTCCGCGTGTCTTTCGGGGACTGGCGGCTACAACATAGTAAGATGATGCTGATGAGGTCATCCCCTATCCTGATTTATTCTCCCTTTTCTGCACCTACCCATGTCTTTTTCTCACTTTAAAATCTTGAACAAAATTTATTTCCTATCAGAGCCTTTCCTGACGAAAAAGTTTACCCTAACCTCTCATTTACTTGGTACCTATTCAACACTTATAAACGTAGTTTAGGTCATGTTAATTTGCGTTTTGCCTATTTTTTATGCATTCTTATGTATCCATTTTTATCTTTCCTGGATTCCTAATTATCATTGACTAATAGATTCATAGACTAAACATTAAAAAAAAATAAATCTTCCATGTACTTCAGGAATCCCTTCAACTAAAATCCTGTCTGGTGGCCATCCATTTACTACTTGCGCTCTTTCAGTGACAGAGAACTCATCGTCTCACAAGGCAGTTCAGTTCATTGCTGGACAGGTTAAGTTTTTAGACAATTATTTTTCAAGCTACACCAAAATGTGCCTCCCTTTAACTTTCACACATTGTTCCTATTTGTGCCCTCTTGAACAATATAGGACTTTAGACTGCTCACTATGTGAAATTGTCTTCTATTTACTTTATATCATTCACTTAATTTTCAATTAGTATTATTGACTTTTTGGCTTTTTACTAATGGTAGAATTTTAATTTCAATGTTTCTTACCACTAATATAAATGTTTTTTTTTTTTTTTCTGTTAATCAAGAGGGGTCTTTTCCTTTGCTTCTTAAGAATGACTTTACTTTTTGTGTCTTAGAGAAGGATTTGGGAGCCAGTCATCTGTGTGATGTGACTTGTTGGGTCCCAGGAATCCTCCTTCCCAACAGTATCCTCCTCTCTATGATATATTATCTGAAATTTCATCCATAATTAAAGAAGCATCCCTTTGAGTTTTAAAGGTTATAGGGTCTTTAAGTACCTGTTTAAAAGGCACATGGTCCTGAAAAAGGTAACATCTTAAACTTAACAAGCGATACCATAGCAGAGATTAATTTGTTGATAGTGACTTGAGTGCAAACTAGCAGATAGGATGACATGTGAACTGGAAGCAATACTAGACTGCTGGAGATCCAGGGACCTTGTTACATTCATTGCATTATACACAGAACTTAGCACAGTGGCTAACACTAGGTCCTCATTAATGAACAAATGAATTAATGTGACTGAAAAGGGGGAATATATTCTCTCCCCAAGAATATTACCTATTTCACAATTCTATCTATTTCACAATAGCCAATGGAGCGTGGTAACACCAGAAATATTGGGGTTCCTCAGCTTAATGACAGCCTTACTGGATATTAACAGTGTTCTTTTTATCTCTGTCACCTCTCCCTGAAGCTATTTGGTGTCTCACCTTCAGCTGGCAGTCCAGGACATGATTTCTTTGTTAGGTTGCTTCTATATAAAGCTCTGGCAATAGGAAGTGCCTAGATTGCCATCTGTGATTCACACACCTACCCAGAAGTGTGTACACCTACCCAGGGGCAGGGAGCGAAGGAACCAAATTCTAGTTCATATCTTGTTTTCCTGTACAATATTCTGAAATTAACATTACTCTTTCACTTATTTATATTCACTATTGTAGATGTAGTGATCTGCATCATAATATGTGAATTTGAGTAAAGTATACTCACCAGTGTTCAATCTTAGTTAAAAATGTAGAGTTGGCGCTTAGAGGAGTGGAGAGATGATTAACTGCCTTCAGAGAATAGAAATTCTCTTTAAGCACTACATAAAAGTAACTATTTTCCTTCAAATGATCTTTGCCTATTTATTAAAGGATATCCAGCAGTGCTTCTCTTTGGCATGATTTTAGTAGCAATTTATTTGCGTTATTGTATTACCTGAAAATAATAAACTTGCGTTTTGTATTAAAATTTTAAGAGGAAGGCCTATCTTACAGGAAATCTCAGAATTAAGGAAGGCATTTTAAAAAGTACTTTGTTAGACATATATAGTAATGTAATCAAAGCTAATGAAATATAGAAATCCACTTCAAAGAACAATGTAAATTATTTTAATTAATAGTCCAATTGCTTTTATGTAAATGATTATTTACTAATGCACTAAGAAATTTGGTTTTCTTGTACAAGGAAACTGATCCCAGTGCAGAACTTATATATACCATGAATTTTCTTTCATCATAGAATAAGTCTTAGCCTTTCTCCAAAATAATGAAATGTTACTACACTCTGCAATTCCAATTGTGGAACTTGCCAACTTCAAGCAAATCTGATTTAGTAAAGTTTTACTGTATTAGCAATACAACTTCATAATGAAAATAGAGTTCTAGTTTCTTTATTCTGTATGTTTGGACTATACTTCTGGCAATGAAAAAAAAAGGTAAATCTAAAAGAATATCCGCAAATGGCAGTATTTCATTTTTTTCTTGTGGCTGAGTAATATTCCATTGTATACATGTACCACGTCTTTATCCAATTTATGACAACATGGACAGATCTTGAGGTAATCACACTAAGTGAAATAAGTCAGACAGAAAAAATTGAGAACCATATAATTTCACTGATATGTGGGATATAAAACTGAAAGCAACAAACAAACATGACAAACAGAGACTCGTGGACACGGACAGTGGATTAGTGGACAGTGGTTACCAGAGGGAAGAGTGGGAAGAAGGAGGTAGATAGGGGTAAAGGGGGTCAAATATTTGGTGGTGGAAG
The DNA here is from genome assembly GCF_000325575.1 of Pteropus alecto. Classification (NCBI taxonomy): domain Eukaryota; kingdom Metazoa; phylum Chordata; class Mammalia; order Chiroptera; family Pteropodidae; genus Pteropus; species Pteropus alecto. The sequence continues at coordinate 58,895 of NW_006429686.1, read as the reverse complement.
GAAATTTAACTTTGCAATATACATATGACATATTATTGAATTCTATACTTGAAACCTATATAATTTTATTAACTAATGTCAGTCCAATAAACTTAATTTATAAATAAATGAATAAATAAATATCCACATCATTCATTTGTGAAAATTGTTTAAATTTTTGGATAGCTTATTGATACTTCTCTAAAAGAAAAAAAGAAAAAAAGCAGATCTCCACGGACCATTAATCTTCCCTCTACAAATACTTAAAATGTTAGTAAAGCAGTAAATACTGACAAAACATGTTCTGTTCAAGCAGTAATACCTTAGAAATCTGGTACTTTAGGCTTCCATTTAACTCACCTGTGCCCTTAACCTGTAATTACGTTTTAATAACATGAAGTTGTGATGTTTTGTGGGATATTATTTGGCATTCATTTGGGATATTATTTTTTATGCTATAACTTCTTATGGGAACACTTCCATTTTGTTACAGTGAGATCTTTGAGATAGCATATATTTTTTAAAATGCCTTCTCAAATCACATACCTATTTTTGATTTAGAGAAAGAAAATACTAAGAGTAGAAGGGTAATTCAAGACTTCTTTGCCATCAGCCAAACAAAATGGCAAAAGCAGACAAACAAAAACTCCACTGTCCTAAATTTACTTTCAGATAAATTTAATTACTACATAGATTGTATTCAGAGGCTAAAGAGTAAAGTACCATCTTCTACTGAAATATGAAAAAGTAGATAATCTAAATCCATTAATATGTTTGTTTTCCTGTCCTGGAATCAGGTTCACCCTTGTCTTTGACATACGACTACATCTGTAACAAAAGGAGAACAGGAAAGATTAATACATACCAAAAGGCAAATTTCTAATGCTCCAGGCATTACTTTTGCACCTGTTATTATTTATTTTGTTAATGGTGTAAGCAGTTGAGGATGATGTTTTAGAAAACTCAGAGAACAATGATTTAAATGAAGACATTGACTTAAATCAGTCCAGAAGAATTTTAGTTTGATAAATGAAAATCTTTTTTATTCTCGGGAGTATGAAAAGCTGATCTTGGTGCTTTAGGGATAAATTCATAAAGAAAATATCCAATTATGTTCTGGACAGTTCTAGTTTTTCAGTGCCAGTTGGTGCTGGGGAGAGTAGAAGCAAAGATCTCTCTAGATTCTTTCTAATATCATAATTTGCTTCTTCTGAAGCTATAAGCAAGAATGTGTGGTCAACTAAAATGTGGCTATGTGTGCATTTTTTGCAATTTAACTGCATACAACCCCATTTGACTATAAAGGAAATTGTTAGGAAGATAAATGCTGGATATTTATTATCTTACCACAAAGGGTGTTAAAATATATTTTGATCCAAGAAAAATATATAAATATTTTTTGCTGAAGAAAACACTGAATATAATTTTCCATTCTTCTCCATAAGCAAAATTCTAGAAATATGTGCTGATTTATAGGATTAGGTCTTATATGAACCCCTGCCCGCCCCCCCCGGAAAATGAGGAGGATCTGAAAATTCATTTTTGCAAACCCTGTAAAAATCTTGAATTAAAATCCACCTCTTCACAGACATCATCTTGTGGCAGAATTATTTAGTTGGTTTACATAATAATGTAATAATTAATAATGGTAGAATTATTTAGTTGGTTTACATATTTATGGAGAGATTACCCAACAGTAATAAAATAAGATGACTTTATTTCATAAAACACATAACAAAGCACCTAACAAAGTTTTCATTTTAGCATTTTAAATCTTCCTTTTAGCTTTGAAACTAGCTAAATGTGCCAGACTTATCTGTGCCAGAAAGATTTGTGAATTCATATTTAGGGTTTATTTATCACCAGATAGTTACAGTGGAATTCCTTTTCTCCAACCCACTGTACAACTAGATGACACAGCATTTTCCTGTTCCAACCTTATAAAAGAAAGGCCCACCAGAGGGCATGTCAAGAACTTTCATGGCTAATCCAAACACCTTGGTATTTGTCTCAAGCACATTTAAATAGTAAGTAGTGTGCTACATTGGCATCTGAAGTAAAATTTCCAATGTCTTCTGACACCATATGGCAATGCTTTCAATTAAGAGAACACCAAGATAGTCAAGGTCACCCAGATAGATTTGAATAAAACAGAAATAAATCTAATTGATTACTTTAAAATCAAGCACCTTAAACACCGGACAAGATGGTGTAGAGGGTAGAGGCTTTGTACATTACCTTTTGCAACCACACCAGAGTCCTGACAAAACCACAGAGCAAACAACAAGCAGAGTCACCTGTGGTCTGGATGAACAGAGGCACTATAACTAGGGAGAAAAATAAGAAATCATCCTGTAATGGTAGGAGTGGGTGGAGATGCGAGGCTATCAGGTCCCATGTGACTGAGCAAGACAGAGGCTGTGGCAACTGCAGGCAGCAGGTGCAGGCTTTCCTCTTAAAGAGACTGCAACTGAACTTTTGCAGTGATGGACTCGCTTGTGCTGAGCTCCAGCACCAGGTTGGCTGCTCGGAGGGTGCCAGTGACATAAGGGGAAACACTGAGTTGTTAGACTTTAAGGTGAGGGCTGGAAGTGAGGCTTTCCCCCAGGCTGAAGTGCTGGTGGCATCCACTGTTCCTCTGTTGAGACTACCCCCCGCCCCCGCCAGTGTGTGGACTACCGGAGCTGAGACATCATCAGACTGGATAACAGAAGTTGCTCTGCCCAGAGGATTCCCTGAAACTCCACCTCCCCCAACTCGCAGCCCTACTCAATCCACATCCAGTGATGTCTTCATTGTGCCCTATGCCCCTTGCTTAGCAGTTCCAAGCCCTGCACTGGTGGCACCTGGCTTCAGTTTCTGGCCTGGCCTCTTGAGGCAACTATAAGCACAACATGGGTATTGGCCAACTGGAGATTGCTTACTGAATCTTAGCAAGTGGCTCCCGAGGGGCACAGGCTGGGGCTAAACTTGGCCTGCAGCTGAACCCCTCTCAGGACTGTGCCACTGGACACCTACTACACAAAGCCATGCTAATAAGACTGGAAGACTTAGGAGTTTTGCTTAGTACATAAAAACAGACACAGAAAGGCAGTCAAAATGGGGAGACAGAGAAGCATGTCCTACATGAAAGAACAGTACAGAGCTCCAAGAAAAATGGAATCAAGCAATCATCTACCAGATGCAGAGTTCAAAACACTGGTTATAAGGATGCTCGGTGAACTTAGTGAAAGAGTAGATGAACTCAGTGAGAACTTTAACAAAGAGATAAAAACTATAAAAATGGAGATGGAAATTATAAAAAGGAATCAGTCATAAATGAAGAATATAACATCTGAGATAAAGAGTATATTAGAGGGAATCAACAATGTGGATGAAGCGGACATTCAAATCACTGATACAGAGGATGGGGTAGCAGAGGACACCAATCAGAACAGCAACAAGAAAAAAGAATCCAAAAACATGAAAATAATTTAAGGAGCCTATGGGAGAACATCAAATGTAACAACATTCACATCCTAAGGGTACCAAAAGGAGAAGAGAGAGAGCAAGAAGTTGAAAATCTATTTGAAGAAATAATGATGGAAAACTTCCCTAACCTGGTGAAAGAAATAGACATAAAACCCCAGGAAGCTCAGAGAGTTCCAAAAACCGAGAACTCAAAGTAGCCCACACCAAGACACATTATAATTAAAATGCCAAAGGTTAAATTCAAAGACAGAATCTTAAAAGCAGCAAGAGAAAAGCCGTTAGCTACCTACAAGGAAGCTCACATAAGACTGGCTGCTGATTTCTCAAAAGACACTTTGCAGGACAGAAGGGCTCGGCATAGAATATTCAAAGTGATGAAAACTCAGGATCTACAACCAAGATTATTTTATCCAGCAAAGCTATCATTTGGAGTCAAAGGACAGATAAAGAGCTTCCCAGACAAGAAAGAGGAATTCATTACCACTAAGCCCACATTACAGGAAATGTTGGAAGGACTTCTCTAAGAAAAAGAAAAAAACATATAGCAAAAATAAGAATAAAGAATGGCAATAACTATACATATCTATCAACAGGTACTTCAAATGAAAAATAATTAAATGTTCTAATCAATAGAGAGGGTAGTCGAATAGATAAGAAAACAAGCCCCCTACATATGCTGCCTATAAGAGACTCGAATAGATAAGAAAACAAGACCCCTACATATGCCGCCTATAAGAGACTCACTTCAGATTAAAAGACACACACAGACTAAAAGGAAGAAGATGGAAAAAGATATTGCATGATGGACCTAGAGGGTATTGTGCTGAATGGAGTAAGTCAGATAGAGAAACACAAATGCCACATGATTTCACGTACATATGGAATCTAAATAACAAAATAAACAAGAAAAATGGGAACAAACTCATAGATACAGAGAATATTTTGAGGGTTACTAGATGGGAGAGGGGTTGGGGGTCAGTGTAAAAGGTCAAATGGATTAAGAAGTACAAATGGATAGTTACACAATAGTCATGCAAATATAAAGTGTAGCCTAAGGAATATAGTCAATAATATTGTAATAAATATGTAAAGGGGCAGAGGTGTACTAGATTTATTGGGGTGATCACTTTGTTGATTATACAGATCTCTAATCACTATGCTGTGTAACTGAAACTAATATATTATTGCAAACTAACTATAATTGAAAAAACTCATTGAATTGTACACTGTAAATATGAGCAACTAATTGTCTATTATATATCAATAAAGCTGTAAAAAAATAAGCACCTTGAAGATGTGAATAAATTCCCAGAATGAATAAGACCAGTGAGTCCATACATTTTCTTTAGTGATTACATGTTTATGGGAGTAAGGCGATATACAGAACATGAATATACTGTCATGTCATTCATTTTATTATCTGCATGCAGCCAGTTCACTGGCAGTGTTTAAATCTCAGGCTAAATTTCTTCAATCACTCAAACTACTTCAGAGTCACCAATTATTGGTCTAAAGGAAATGCTTGTGTAAAACATAAGATGACAACATGCTGAAAAATGCATTTCAAAGCCACCTTCAAGTGTCTTTTTGATTATCTCCTCATTCATATTATCTGCATCACTGCTTCCCATCTATTGGTATCTATAATTGAGAACTGACTCAATTCTTTTTTAGGAGGCTAATAAACAATGACCCTGAGAAAACTACATCTTCAATATAATAATTCTGGTGTATACCTAGCTTTAGATGGAAAATTAAATTCAATTTATAAAAGAAAAAAAGTTGATTTCAATATTTGAAGGAGAAAGCCAGAATGCAGGAATACTGTTTACATTTTAAGAATATAATTCTCTTAATAAGAGAAAGATCATCAGAGCTTTAGTAAATGACTACTACTTTAAATATGAATGCCTTCTATTCCTAAATACTTGACAAAGTACAATGAACCAGAAAGCTATTTATTGCATGACACAATTTCCCTTACATGTTCTGCACCTTTTTTCTGGCTATACATCTAAAATGTAACTCAACTCAGCTGTTTATTTTCTCATCATAGCATTTAAATCTTGCTCTTCCCCCTATTTTAATAACACTATTCCACAGTTAGTATCATATATGTTTACATGACTCTAAAATAAAGCAAAATACCAGATCAACAAAGCAACTGAATATTCCACTTTTAACCAATTGTTTTGGTATTTTGTAGATAAGCCTGACTTTTGACTATCTCCTAATATTTATTCATCTGTATCTGTTCTCTAAAAATACCTAATATACTTGAAACAATTCTTCCTATTTGCAAGTGCCAGTCCTGTCTTTTTCCATTGTATATTATAACTGAAATGATAAAAATTTAGGATCTATATCCTACCTAATTCAAAGGAGGTTTAAAGTAGTCCCTTGATTAAACCCAATATGAAATAAAACATTTATGAATAAATTAGAATCTATCTAAAGAGGGAGTTCTTAGGCTGGAGTGTCCTTGCAGGCACCCAGATGGGTCACATAGAGTAGTTGTGCAGCTGAAATTGTCTTGAAGTTATAAGTATGTAGAATTGATTTTTTAAAATAAAGTAAATCTTTTTCACCCATCTCCAACCACCACCACCACCCCCCGCCCCCGCCACACACACACAACCCTCTGGACATTATCAATTTGTTCTCTGTATCTATTAGTCTGTTTCTGTTTGTTTTGATCATTCATTAGTTCTGTTTTTTCAGATTCTACATATAAGTGAAATTATGCAGTGTTTGTCTTTGACAATTTCATTTAGCATAATATCCTCTAGGTCCATCCATGTTGTCGCAAATAGCAAGATTTCATTCATTTTATGGCTATGTAATATTTAATTCTAAATATATGCCCAATCTTCTCTAACCATTCATCTATCGATGGACACCTAGGTTGCTTCCATATCTTGACTATTGTAAATAATGCTGCAGTGAACATAAGGGTGCATATATCTTTTCAAATTAGTGTTTTTTATTTTCTTCAGATAAATACTCATTAGTAGAATTTCTGGGTCTTATAGTTCTATTTTTAATTTTTTGAGGAAACTTCAGACTGTTTTCCATAGTGGCTCCACCAATTTATAATCCCACCAACAGTGCACAAGGGTTCTCTTTTCTTTACATTCTCACCAACACTTGTTACTTGTTGACTTTTTGATAATAACTATTATGACTGATGTGAGGTGGTATCTCATTGTGGTTTTGATTTGCATTTCCCTGGTGACTAATGATGATGAGCATCTTTTCATGTTTTTTGGCCATCTGTATGTCTTCTTTGGAAAAATGTCTATTCAGATTCTCTGCCCATTTTTTAATTGAATTGTTTGTTTTCGATGTTGAGTTGTATGAGTTCCTTATATATTTAGATAGCAACCTGTTATCGAATATATCATTTGCAAATATCTTCTCTCATTCAGTAAGTTGTCTTTTAATTTTGTTGATGGTTTCCTTCTCTGTGTAAAAGCTTTTTAGTTCAGTTATAAAATAAATAAACCACAAGGATGTAGTGTACAGCACAGGGAATACAATCAATAATATCATAATGACTTTGCATGGTGACAGATGGTTTTTAGATTTATTGTGGTGATCACATTGTAAAGTATATAAATGTCCAATCACTATGTTGTATACCTGAAACTGACATAATATTGTATACCAAATATACTTTAGTAATTAAAAAAAAAGATATAAGGAAGGTGAAATAAATGAAATACAACAAAAATATATAAATACATGCATACATACATGCATGCATGCATGTATGCATGCATGCATACAATGGACATCTAAATGGTGATGCTGCAAATTTAGCCATTTCTTTTGTCTCTTTTCAGTATGGTACCACTAACTTTGATTAGAATACTAAAATTCCAGGAGTATTGCAATTTAAAAAACATGTTAAGAAAGGCTGATGATAACAAAGACATGGATAAAATATATCACCAAGTCACAGGATATTTCAAGATCACAATTTTCTTTTTTTTTTCTTTTGTTAGAATGAAAAACTTTTTTAGCTCCAAAACCTTTAAATCACATTCATGACATCTTGGTATTCTTGGAATATCCTTCATTCCTCCATAGGGTCTAGAGATTATAAATCAAAACTATAAAGTAGAATCAAACTCCCAGACAATAATTTCCTGGATAAGTAACCTTGTATGTCTTAAGATGTCTTAAAATATGGAAAAATCTTCCTTCCTTAATCAGATCTGCTTCAGGAGAAATCTGAGTCTCTCCATACCATAGGTGATTAAGAAACCATTGGAACGTGAAGGAAAATTTTAAATAATACAATCTCTATAATGCCAAAAATAAAGTAAATCTTATTTTAAATGTTCTAGAGCAATGCTGTCCAAGAGAATATTCTTCAGTGATACAAAGTTCTATCTCTGTGCTGTCCAATACATAACAACAAGCCACCTGTGACTACTGAGCACTTGAAATGCGGCTAATGTGCCTGAAGAACTGAATGTTTAATTTTATTCAATTTTAAATAGCAAAAATATGGCTATTGGCTATCCTATTAAACAGCATAGCAGTAGATTAACAGTAACATGGGGTCACTGGATAAACTTCATGAGGTCCATAAAACTCTTTGAAATTGTACACAAAATTGTGTATGTTTATTTATTCTGTACATAGAGTTTATCAAATTTTCAGAAGAAATTCTGACCCCGAATGAGGTTAAGAATCACCATAGAAGGAACAGAAGTTAGCCGCCCCTGTTTGGGCTCTATGTTTCCTGACGACATAATTAAAACTAGAAACATTGTGAATTATTTTTTAATTTTATGTCGTAAGAAAACATCTAAATTCCTCAGCAAAAAAAAAAAAAAGGTTTCCTAAAGTTAAATTCAAGTAATGTATTATACATTTCTACAACCAATGCATATTCCTCTTTTTAAAAAACTTTGTTTTGAGATAATTTCATACTCAATTGTAAGAAAGAAATAGAGATCCTGTATACCATTCACCCAGTTTCCCCCAATGGAATCACTTTATATAAGTATAGTACAATATCACCACCAGGAGACTGACATCGATACAATCCACCCACTTTATTTGGATTTTATTAGTTTTACATGCACTCATTTGCATGTTCTATGCAATTTTATCACATGCGTAGGTTCATATGACCACCACCACAGGCAAGATTCAGAGCAGTTCCATCACCACAGGGCTCCCTCACTTTGCCCCTTTTTAGTGACATACACCTCCACCTCATACCCTCTCCTTAGCTCTGGGCAACCACTAATTGGTTCTCCATTACTATAATGTTTTCATCTCAAAAATGTTATGTAAATGGAATCATACTATATGTAAACTTTTTGGATTGGCTTTTTTTCAGTCAGCATAATTCTCTGGCAATTCATCCAGACAGTTGCATATATTCATAGTTCATTCTTATTTTTAATTAGTATTCCATGGTATGGATGTACTACGGTTTGTTCAACCATTCACCTATCTTGTTATCTCCAGTTTTTGGCAATTATGAATGAAGCTGCTATGAACATTTATATATAGCTGTTAGTGAATGTAAGTTTTCATTTATCTGAGATAAATGCCCATGACTGAAATTTGCTGAGTCATATGGTAGTCGTATGTATAGTTTTGTAAGAAACTGCCAGACTGTTTTTCTACATTGGCTGTACCATTTTATATTCGCACCAACACTGTATGAGTATATGCAATCCAGTTTCTCCACATTCTTGCTATAATTTGGTGTTATTTTTCTAATTTTTATTTTATTATTTTATTTGTTAGCCATTTTGGTAGGTATGCAGTGATATCACACGGTGGCTTTAATTTGCATTTCCTTAATGGTTAATGATGTTGAATATCTTTTCATGTGCTTATTTGCCATCTGTATATCCTCTGTGGTGAAATGTCTGTAAGCATCCAAAATAGGAATGAGTTCTTTCTACATAGGAATTTGATTAATATCACTAGATAGTTTGTTCTTACAAAAGAAAGAAATGCTGTTCGACTAGAATTTTTTATTGCTTATATGCTAAGACAGAAGCCCTAACATTAATTCTTACTTACCCCAGTATAGATGTTTCTATGGAGAACTAGGAAAATAGGATCTAGGAAACTTTGACCATAGAGAGAATTGAGAGAATACAAATGAATGGAGAGATAGGAGAGCCTTTGGTAGATATTGGATTCATTCATGTCACAAATACATTTTCTAGCATATATATACCGGTAGTACAGATATTATATACCCTTGGTATGCTTTTGATATATTTAGATGTCATTTGTTGCCTTGTTTTAAGAGTCACTTTTGTATACCCACTCGGACAGAGAGCAGTCTCCTTCAGCTCAGATAGGGCAGCAGAATTACCTGCAGGCAGAACTATTACTCTCCTCCAAAAAGAGCAATGGTTACTCTCCTCCTTCAAAAGCTTGCAATGGTTATCCACTGCCTAACAAATCAAGACCAAATTCCTAAATATGTTATTCGAGGACAACAAAGACCTAACCTACCTTTGCTGTCCTACCACCCGCTTCTCCTCCTCTTGTGCTCTAGCCAAACTGAAATAGTGTTCTCCAAATCCCCTCTGCTCTTTCCTGACTTTGAGCTTTTGTTCCTGCTATATCCTTTACTGAAATATCTTCCCTCACCATGTGTACCTAGAAAAATACCACCTATCTCTCAAGGCCCAGCTCAGATGTTAATTTCACCATGAAATCTCCCCTAATTCCTTGAGTCAGAAGCAAACACTCCTGCCTCTATACTTACACAGGACTTTGCACCCCCTCACAGTACCCATCTCTCTGACCACTCTTTTGTTTAAAAGTCGTGCCAACACAATAACATGGATGAATCTCAAATGCATTGTGCTAGCTAAAAGAAGTCAGACACAAACAGCTATGTACTGAACGATTCAATTTATATGACATTCTGGAAAAGGCAAAATTATAGAGACAGAAAACAGAAGAGAGGTTGTCAGGGGTTAAGAGTGGGGGAAAGGATTTGCCTATAAGGGCACAGCATGAGGGAATTTAGGGGATGACAAAACTATTCTATATTTTAATTGTGGTAGTGGTTACATGACTATATGTTTGTCAAAACTTATAGAATTGTACACTAAAAAGGGTGAATTTTACTCTCTATGTAAATGATACCTTAAAAACACTGAAAAAGTTTCATAACGCCTAACCAGCAAACTATCTGGCCTGTCCTCCGGTTCTTGCTCTCCATCTACTTGCTCTTCAAATGTACTCTAATGTGCCAGGCTAAGAGCTCGGCCACAAAGAAAGAAAATACATGGTCCCTCCTCTCAAGTAATTTAGTCTCTGATGGAGGAAATTGGTTTGTAAGTAAATAAATGCAGCATAGTATGGAAGATGCTATATATAATACAGATACATGTCAGATACAGTGGTGGCATGAAGGGGACAGTGGTCAGATAGACCTAGATTGCTGAGGGCCTAGCCTTCCAAGTTTAGAAATTTCTATTTAATTCAATATGCAATGAGAAGTGACATTACCATAGCTATGTTTTAGAAAGTATTATATGGCAGTGATATGAAGAATTATTTGGAGTGGGGGAGAGATTTAAAGCAGATAAATCAATTAGACTATTTACAATAGTCTAAAAGAAAATTAATGTCACTTCTTTTCTCCATTAGTAGAAATTGAGATCAGACTATGCTTTCAATTAAAGCATGTACTGCTAATAATCTAAATGCATGTAGGCAACAGTAAAGAGAGGGACCAAAAATTTGTCTTCATATAACTTGCCCCCAGTAGTCTCAGATACTTAATGGAGGGACCTTGTTGCAGTCATCTTTTTATCTTCCCCAGCAACCATCACAAGACTCTGTAGACATTAGAAGCTCTAAAAAAATGTTTCTTATTCTAATGAATAAATTAATGAATGAATGAATATTCTTTTAAATCACCGAAACCTCCAAAAAGAATATTGTTACTCCTATATGTCCAATGATGCTTTCACTTACAATTTTGTATGCCAGACAGCCCAAAGGGTCAAGGTTAATAAAAATGTTTTATTCTTAAATTTGTATATTGACTGCCATGATCTGGTGGGATTAATCTAGCACATTTTTCCCCCAGAAAGTCTGCTTGTCCTTTGCTCGTTAACTGCTGCCTAACAATTTGCAGTGACAGGGATAAGTTTCTGTTAAAAGGAAAGCTAGCGGACACTATAAACTCACTTTCTAGTATACTATTTTTAAGGAATTGACTATTACCATTCTGTCTTGGGACTTGAAACCTCTGCTGAAAATGCCTTATATGGGGCATAATTAAAAACACTGATATAGGATAGGGTACTTCCTGGAATGTGTGTGCTGAAAAGTTTTCATCCTGCCTTGAATCCAACAAAATAGAAGGTCCTAAAACCAGCAGGGTGCTGTGTCCTAAATACCATGTAAGGCCCAAACATATGCTCTCATCAGGTCTCTAAATACCTCAAACATCACCACCTAAGACCTTTAATGAACTGGTGGAATCATTGAAGGTGAACTTGATAAGCCTCTTCTTCAAACAAACAAGAGTGTGGGATTTCAATTTCTGCTTTCTTTTTTCCCCACGAAATTCAAACATTGCTGAGCCACTTTATTGCCTCTGGTAAAAGTTTTCTGTGGCTCTAGAGTTGACAACTTCCAGAATATTAAGCAGTTACTGACTTGTGCTTCTGTGCTAGTTTTCTGTGAAGAACATGAAGGATACTAATACTATCTGCACCCAAAGTCACACAGAGACAACTTGGAGAAAAAAAATGTACTTACTACCTTCTAATTGGAAGATTATCAGCTAAGGGAGAAGTGATTTTATAGATTCCAGAGTGTGCTGTGGTTGAATGGATTTGAGCAATTTTTTTTTTCATTTTGATGTTCCTGTTAGTGTTTTCCCTCGTTAAAGTTCCTATACTTTATACTGTATGATTTGTGGTGAAGTCAAACCAAAGTAATTTTTGTAGCCATAAAACCCTTTTGTTGAAGGCCTGCTTGTCCTTTTCCTGTTTCCTGTGACCAACATAGCCATAACACTTTCCCAATTTTGTTGTGACAGAACTTAATTACGGTGTGAATCACGAGTGGTAAGCCAGCAATTTCAGTTGTCTCAACTATGTGCTAGCACCTTGTCACTTATTGCCAGATACTTATTTACTCCGAGTTATTGACCAATTTTGAGCCCTGACCAGCTGCAGCTAATCTTAATGCATATAGTTGGCAGCTGCGAATTTGTGACTTTGTCCCTTGGAATACAAAGGCTGCCTTTGCCTACACTCAGGCAGATTTTAGCTTCTAAAGGGCAAAGCTTTGGCCTTAGTAGGTGATTGTGGTTATGCACTACCATATACATATGTTTATTCTTAAATTGCTTTACAGAAGCCCCAGCTATATTGGGAATTATCGAATTTGATTCCTGTTAAGAAAGAATCCCATTCTGTCTGTAGGTTAAAAAAAAAAATACTGCTAAAGTACATTTTTAAGAACTTAACTCCTCCCTAATTTGCTAAATTGATCTTATCCATGCTTGCCAGGCCCACTCCCTTCTATAAGTCTCTGTCACTTGTTCTTGTCCTAGGCAGTGACAATATCATAGACATTTATTTTACATATATTATTTGATTTGTTAGGCTTTAATCTGAGGGAACATTAAGTGGTTCAAATATATCTATATAATTTATTATTATTATTATTATTATCCCTATTTGTAGTTGAGGAAAGAAAGAAACTTCCTCGGTGTCACATAACCAGTCAACAGAAAGTTAAAAATAACATAAACTGGAATGGGGGAGCTCCGTGGATCTAGTCTACTGAATAGTATGAATAGACTGGAAGCAAAGTCATTAAAAATATTTTTCTCTCCCATTTTCCTCAAGTAATTTTTAATAACATATACATAAATCTCTCGTAGTCACAGATTTAATTCTTTTGAAATCTTCATCATACTAGAAACCCGAAAATGAGGGAGAGGAGACAGCAGGAGACTAGATGAGTTTCCTAAGTAGATTGACCTGATATAGCAGTGGAGGGTAAAAACCACTTATGCCAATCATTTCCTCCAGCACTTCCCCTATCACCTTTTCCCTGAAGCCATTTCTGCCCTATGCCTTGGGCCCTTCCCCACTCTTATCCTTCTTAAGCAATTTGAAATCCTGTCAGTTATCTCCTTAAACTCAAAATAGTTAATCTGGTCCCCCAGTAGCAATCAAGTCAACACAATCTAGCTCAAATTTTCTGAATTGTTCTCCATCAATGCAAGTCCTTTCTGTGCCAGTTTTCATCAGTGGACATAAAACACCCTTCTGCACTTAACACAAATTCAGGCACTTCTCTCCACACACTCATGTGAGCAACCAAAGATGTAGACATTTACAAATGATGATGAAGCACTTTACTAAGTGCTCTCCTAATCTCTGTTATCTAGGATTTGGGGCTGCTTTTTTGAGGGGGTTCTTAATGTGCTAAAATGTGTTACTGGATGTGGCTGAAAAACACCCATTCTTTCCACCTTGTCATTATATCCTTACTATGTATGTGGGAAGGTGGTACAGCAGAGTGAATTTGGAGTCAAACATACTCCTATGTGAATTTCACCTCTGCCACTTACTAGCTATGTGATTTTTGGCAAGATACTTCACCTTTCCGAATCTCATTCTCCTCATCTAAAAAATGGGAATTACTGTATAATAGAATTTTATTACCTGTCATAAGAATCAAATGATATAATTAATGCAAGTGAAGAATCTGATACATAGTAGTGTTCTCAATAAATATGTTTCCTTCCTACCTCTACTTTTGAAGGTAGTGTTATATAGAGTGGAAAGTGCTATACTGGGAAGAGTGTAGTTTTGACCTAAGATGTGGGTTCAAATTTCGATTCTGTCATTTGGTTACCTTGGGTGACCATACCAAGTTATGTAACCTGAGCCTCAATTTCTTCTGTAAGATGTAGCATATAATACTTATGTCACAGGTATAAAGCAACTGGCCAATAAATAATAAGCTCTCAATGGTAGCTATTAATGTTACGGGTGTGAGAAGACTGTTCTTAGTTTAAGATATATCACATCTGTTGTAAATCCCCTCTCTAAAAATCCTATTTTCTTTGAGTCCATAAAAGATTTGTTTACAAAATCCTCTGTTTTCTAATGATTGTATACCCACTTGAGCTCACTGAGGTTTATCTGCATTTACAAGTGATGTTATATTATTTGAAAGTATGCTGCAGCATCACATTTTGGCTTTTTGCTTTGTTTTCTTTGGCTGCTCACTCTCTCTACACCCCCATCATTTTTTTCTTACTATCCATAGAGCATTTGCCTAGAGTGAAAATTTATTGCCATCTCTTCTCCACACATTCTCTACACCTATATTATCAAGCTGTGTAGCCACAGCATCACTTAGATGCCAGGACACTAGTTGTCTCAGGTGGTGCTTTTGCCATTTATTTGGTGGTAAGAAACCAGATGTGCTATCTCAGTTTTTACAGACAAGAACTGAACACTATCGTCCATCTCTGCACCTCTGCAGAAACTCAGTGTGTCTGGAAACTTAATCAGCCACAATGGTGTCCTGTTGTTGCTCCTACAGGATGCTTCTCTGTTTATCAGTCATCACTAGATACCGCACTGCTCAGGACAGCTTTCTGTTCAGTATTGCTGATACAAATATTTGGCAGGGCTAGCCTTTGCGGTAGGATTTGAGGAATTCAAAAAGACTCCTTCCCCAAATATATCTCTCTCACTGGTCATAGCGCCTGAAATGCATACAAGAAACATTTGGCGTAAGGCAATGTTAAAATGCAAATGTCACTCTCCAGAGAGAAGATATTGAGTCATTATCAGCTATGAATACTTATAGTCTGAACTACATTGGAATCCTGATTCAGGAACTATCTATATGATCTTAGGCAAGTTACTAATTCTCTCTGAGCCAGTTTCCTCTTCTGAAAATTGGGATAATTACAGATGGTTGTGAGATTAATGAGATAATGCATGTAAAGCACATAGTAAATGCTCAATGAACAGTAGCTGTTATTAGTCTTATGGACAGAAGGCCCCTGAGGGAATACATCTAGGACTAATAAATCTGGTTTGAGGGTCAGGAAAAGGTGAGGTCTGATACAGGGAAACTGCTCAAAGCAAAGGCCCTGGCATGCTGTCAATACAGCCAGGGAGTAGCATGGAAACTCTGGGGACCTGGGGTTGGAAGAGTTAGGTTGGAGGAAGAGGAAGGACTGAAGCAAAGTCAAACCATACTTACATGAACTTTCCAACAAGAAATGTGCAGTACTACTCAGGATGTGATACTTTATGAGGTAGTAAGCTCTAACATGGGAATGTCCAAGCAGAGGTTTGGTGCTGGCTACCCTACCTGTCAGGAACACTCTAGTCTACCTCAGAGCTTCTCAAACTTACATGTGAGTACAAATTACCTGGTAATCTTGTTAAAATGCAGATTCTGATTCAGCAGGTCTGGGGTAGGACCCGATATCCTTTGTTTCTTACAAGCTCTCTGACGATGCTCCCCATCAAGAGACCTCATTCCTGATAGCCAGGTTCTGTTGCAGTTTGAAAAGAAATCACAGCGAGACAGAGGATATGGTTAGGGAAAGCTAGAGAGTTACTTAGACAAATTTCCATAGAGTGGAAGGACTTTGATACAGTTGTGATCTACATACTGATTCTTAGCTTTGCAAACTTTGAAATTTGATTGGTGGTATAATCAGAGACTGGGCTCCTGGGAACTGACTCACACGTAATCGGATTCACAAGAGACCAATATATAAGCCAGAATGCCAATGGATTAATTTATAATGAGAAGTATAACTGTTCCAGATACTAGTGTTTGCTGATCAGTGCATTATCTCCCTGTAGGTATATTTACATGAGTAGCTAAATGATAATGAGAAGGTTGCTTGGTGAGGATGAACTTGTAGCAAGGGAGAGTTCATAGGATGATTTTAATGGTCATGTCATCAAGCTATGATAGTCTGATAAGCTCTATCTCCACAATTGGGCTAGACTTCCAGAATAGTACTGGGATATTAGCTTCCTCTCTAGTTTTTGCTTTTTGTCTTGCCTTCATACAATCAAGAGGATCTATTTAGGTCTAAGTCTGATCATATTCATTTGTTCCATAAACTTTAATATAAATTCACAATTTTAAACTTATTACAAAAAGTTTAAAATATAGAGAAAAGTTAAAAAATAATATAATTACTTATATACCCACCATCTAGATTCAATAATTATTGTTTTGCTATATTTACTTAGTGTGTGTGCATGTGTATATACATGTGTGCACATGTGTATTGAGTCCACACTCTTTAACATAGTCTTCTAAACTCTCCATGTTCTGGCACAGCCTACTTGACCAGCATTACTTCCCTTGGCTCCCACCTTACAACTTACATTCCAGCTGTACCTAACTACTGCATGTTAGTTCCCTGGATATTCCCTGTTGTTCTAATCAGAGAATGTAATATACTATTGACTATGCCTGAATATTCTTATTCTTTTTGCTTAACTCTATTTGTTCTTAAAGACTCAGCCTGTGGACCCGTTGGGGGCGGGGCGGAAAGACTGAGTCACACCCATGTTGCCATAGCATTCTATGCTTTTATCAGTCATAGCATTTATTACTTTATTTTGTTTACCTCTCTAACTTTCCTGCAAACTGTGAACTCATTAAAGTCAAGAACTGTCTCTATATACCCATGCCTCTCCAGTGTCTTGCACTTAGTAGGTGTCCAGGATTCAGAAAATCCAACTGCCTACCAGAGAGTTCCACCTAGTTACATCATAGGTACTCAAAATCAACATATCTAAACTGAACTCATCTCTCCTTCCTACCTGCTCTATACAGTTTAAACCCTCCTCCTGCTTGTCACCCAGTCTTCAAGCCAAAAACCTCAGAGCAATCCCTAACTCTCCTCTTTCTTTCATCCTTCAAATAAGACCTGTTGATTCTACCTTCAAAATACATTCCCAATCTGTCTCCACTACCTGTCTAGTCCAGGCTACTTTCATCTCCCACCTGGAGCACTGTCAACCACCTTCTATCTGGGCTCCATGCTTCTATTCTTGCCCCTTCCAATCTATTATCCACAAAAAAGACATAATGATCTCTAAAATTCAAATCTGATTATATATCACTCCCTGCTTAAACCCTGATTATATTACTTCTTGGTTTTGGATGAAGTCCAAACTCCCCAGCTTTACCCAAGGGACTCTCAAAAACTTAACACCTGTGCATCTCTATAAGTTTATCTCATGTGTTCTGGGCTCCATCTAATCATTTTATGTTTATAGAACTTCACAGAGCCTGTACTTGTTGTTACCCAACATTTTCAGTTTCATGCCTCAATGTCTTTCCTTGTACTCTTCTCTGCCTAGAAAGGCTCTCTCAAGCTCAGTACAGGTGTAACCTCCTCTAGGAAGCTTTTCCTTACTTCCTAGTCTGGATTAGGTTCCTTTTCTCTATTACCCACTGCTGCCCTATCCATACATCTATCAGAGCACTTACACTATATACATATAGCACTCTCCTGCAATCATCAATTTGTTTGTTTGTTTCATCAAAGTTCATTTATGAGCTTTTTGAGAACAGAGTCTTATCTGATTTTTTACCCCAATGCTTAGCCCATGGCTGGCATATAGTAGATGTGAAATAAATATTTGTTTAAGAATGAATGTTAACAAATATCACCCTGAACTTCATTTTGTAGGCGCCTTATAATTTTTTTTTTCTTTTGAACACACTGTTTCTCAAAGTATGATATAGTTGATTGTCATGCAGGTAATAGTGAGAGAATTTTGAGAGCTTTTCACTAACAAATTGAATTTCTGGAATTGTACCATTTCATAGAGGTGGCTGATCCTACCCTTTCACTTTCCCTTAGGTAAATTTTATCTTAGAGATTAACATCATCAGGCGTTGGAAGTACCATGCTATTGGACCCATATACTCTCTTGGTCTCTAAAGTCCCTTTCAATACCTAGGGTTCATGTTTCACAGAATTGCCTATTTATGTGGATTCTAGGTGCTGTTTGGTTATGGTGTTAATTTTCTACTAGGTTTCTCTCAAGTTGTAAAAGTATCAAGTGCAGAATTGTCCCATGCTTAACCTTTAGGAATAATATTAAGTAAATGTTGGGTCAGGGTCTAAGGAGAGTGATTGATCAGTATTTTAACAAATATTTAGTTGGATAAAATAAATTATATTTCCTTGAACTGAAAAAGTGGCTTAAGCTGAACATTCTGAACGTCATTTTCTCTGATTAATACCTCAAAGTAACAAACTGATTATTGAAAAAGTATTGGATCCCTGAACCTGTTTAATAAAAGTATTTAACAGATATGATTTTTACATTCTGCTTAGGACTGTTTTAAGTGCATTACATGTATGAAGTCATTTAATCATCTCAATAACACTAAGGGGTAGGTACTATTATTCCCATTTCACAGATGATGAGGAAACTGAGGTACAGAGAAGTAATTTCCCCAAGATCAAAAGTTATTCATAACCTATATAATGAAAACTGTAAGACTCTATTAAAAGAAATCGAAGAAGATACAAAGAAGTGGAAAGATATTCCATGTTCTTGGGTTGGAAGAATCAACATAGTTAAAATGACCTGTTAAAGTATACAGCTGAAACTTACTGGATTTCGTTAACCAATGTCACGATAAAAAAAAGTTATCCATAACTGTCAGACACCAGGTGTATCAGTTCACTTTAATCCAGTGCATATTTACTGAGCATCTACTAAATGCAATAATTGACAGGGTGTATAAAAACTGTATATTTAAAGTAAGGAGAAATTGTAATCCAATAGTGCCATGAGTGAATTGCCAAAGTTGGTCGGGCTCCTTTTAGATGGTGGGAAATGGAGAAAGATTATGCAGTTAAGGTCATGAATGGCGCAGAGGTATCCATTTGGATAAGCCTGTTTTGGGGAAAATGAAGAGGCCTAGTTTTGAGGTGTGTGAAAACGGTAATTCTTTATTGAGGATTAAGATTATTTTTAGGACCCTCTGTTGCAGTTTATTTAGCATGGAGTAAGAGTAAGAAGGAAATACACGGGTATGACGCTTGTTTGGAGCAGGAAAGTAGAAAGGTTAAAAAAAAAAGTAACATGCTTTTCTTGCTCCTACCCCCACCCAGTAAACGACCTGCCCCCAGCACCGTCCACTTACGCAAATTCTCTTGACTACAACTCAGACCCTTCGAATCTGTGCTCTTTATAAGTATTTTCACATTTTGGCATCTTAAGCCTGAAATGCCTTTTAGGCAAATGTCAGAATGAAAAATGTATTCTTGAAATTCAAAACGGGCTCGAATACAACCAGAGAGTTTTTCTACGTTCGGATTCTATAGTTCCTCACCTGTCCATTTTTCCTAAAACCACGTGACACACCTGGCCACACAGCCTCAGATCCTACTCTAATGCCTGGTTATCCTGTTACCCTTTTAAAAGGCGGATCCTGCAGTGTCCTTTCCTCTCTCCCAGCCACCTCTACCCCCAGTCGTTTGGGCGGAGCTTCATGCTAAAGCCCCAGAGCCCGACGCGGCCGCAGCAGCAGCGAAGAGAGCTAGAGCAGTGAAGAGCTGCATCTGCAGCAACATCTCCACCGAGGCTACGTGCCTGTGGGCTCGGACCTAGCTCGCCGCGCGCGGGTTTCTCCCCGCCCTCTCCCCACCTGGCGCGCACCTGGTCAAGGCCAGGGTCCTGCCACAAGCCAGGAGGGTGCGTGCCACGGGCCCTAGGGTACCGCAGAGTGCGCGCGCCATGGGGCCACCGCTTGGGGCCCGGGTCTTCTGCTGCGGTGGCTGCGCCTTTCCCCGATTGTTGGCGTGGAGCTTCCTGCTGGCTCTGAGTCCGCATGCCCCCGGCTCCCGGGGAGCCGAAGCCGTGTGGACCGCGTACCTAAATGTGTCCTGGCGTGTTCCGCACACGGGAGTGAACCGCACAGTGTGGGAGCTGAGCGAGGAGGGCGTGTACGGCCAGGATTCCCCGCTTGAGCCTGTGGCTGGGGTCCTGGTACCGCCCGACGGGCCGGGGGCGCTCAATGCCTGTAACCCTCACACGAATTTCACGGTGCCCACGGTCTCGGGGGACTGGGGAAACACCGTGCAAGTCTCTTGGTTGGCCCTCATCCAGCGCGGAGGGGGCTGCACCTTCGCAGACAAGATCCATCTGGCCTACGAGAGAGGGGCGTCTGGAGCCGTCATCTTTAACTTCCCGGGGACCCGCAATGAGGTCATCCCCATGTCTCACCCGGGTGAGTGCAGCTTCTAAATTGCGCCCCGTCAAGCCCCTGCCAAGGCCAGTTTCTTTTATTTTCTTAAGTGCTCTCCTCCTCCTATCCCCTTGCTTCGAAAGGAAACGAGTCTCTTTTCCCCATCAAGTGAAGCAGGGTCCTCTCCTCCCCAAGGTTCACTTTGCATGGGGGGTTGGGCGGAAAATTCCTTTAGAATTTGCCTCTCTGGTGAAAAAGGGTAAGACAAACGGAGTGCGGAGGCTAGCAATTCGAGAAGGACTGTTGGAGCTCTTTGCTTCGCCTTTTCCTGGTGTGTCACAAGGGTGCCTTGAATTGAATTAATTGGTGGTGGGCATTGGCTTTGAAATGACTGGGGAGAAGACTGCCAGGAAATCCCTTCCTCACTCTTTTCCTGTTTAACAACCTCAGGCCTGTAGCATATTTTCCCCTCA
This sequence comes from Pteropus alecto, assembly GCF_000325575.1. Taxonomy (NCBI): domain Eukaryota; kingdom Metazoa; phylum Chordata; class Mammalia; order Chiroptera; family Pteropodidae; genus Pteropus; species Pteropus alecto. Next base: position 37,731 of record NW_006429686.1, on the reverse strand, counting down.
GCTCTGTTTTTCTCTCCATGTTTCCTAGTATCAGGTACAAGATTGTGTTACTGTGCCCCGTTAACCTCATTGCTGTTTTGGTGGAAACTTTGCTTTGCCCTTTTGGGCTCTTTTATGCCAGGGGTCTCAGGTCCCAAGTGATTGTTGCTATCAGTGCTTTCTTTTGCCTTTGAAAAATCTGATTTAGGATTATTGAGTGACAAAAGAGGTGATTGTTAATGAAAAAAGAAGAGATTTATGCATGAGGATAGCAAAGGCCTACATTTTGGAGAAAGTAGTCCAGGTGGGTTTTACATTTGTGGGGATGATGTGGGTTAAAATTTTTCCCTCTGCACTTACCCTTCCAGAAACCTTACCTCTAAATGTGATTAGGTATACATGTTATATATATAGTGATCCTAAACCCCAAAGGACAAAGAACAAGTTTTAGGAGAAAAAGGAAGAGACATAATAGCAGTGTATCATTGTTGAGAGCTGGGCCTCAAGTCAGGCCTTGGGTAAATTCTGGCTCCATTGCTTACTAGTCCTGTGACCTTGGGCCACTTATTTGAAGTCTTTGAGTCTGGGTTCCTTCATCAATCAAGTGGGCGACAAACTAAGAACTTCTCCCATAGGTTTGCCTTGAGGATGAAATGAAATAATTCCTGTAAAGAGTTTAACACATCATCCTCAGTAAAGGTTAGCTGATAGGATTAGCCATTTAGGAGTCACTGTAGAGATGAATCTATTTAAGTAGTTAGAGGGTTCCCCCCCCCCTTAAAATAGTGTGTCTAGCCCTGCCTAGAGAGTACTTGCATTGAGTAGGCCTGGGTGGAATAATGGAAGGAACACTGAACTGGAACTCAGGAGATTTTATTCTCTTCTTTGCCTCTACCAGCTTTGTGTCCTTGTATTAGTTAGTCACTAGTCAAATGATAGTATAGAGGTAGGAGGTGGAGGCCAAGTTGGCAGAGACAAAAGTGAACTAGATGAACTCTAATAGCCCTTTCAGCTTAAAATGCTGTGCTTCTTAAATTTTATATTGATTAAAGGAGTAACTATCTCTCTTGGTTGATAATTTATTGATTAAAATGAAATTACTTTTTAAAGGTTAATAAAAATGAAGAATAAAGACGATAAATTTTTTAAAGTCCTTACATTTCAATTGGCTACCTAAATGCAAGGGTTTGACTTTGTCTCCTACAGATGAGATTCATTTGCATGAATGATTTGGAATTAAAGAGTACTCTTTAAAGAGTTTCTAGATTGCTTTCATCCTATTTCTGTTAAGGATATAAGCTGAATATTTATTTGATAGTTTTAAGAGACAATAAAATTATTTTTGTTGAGCTCCTACTATGTGCCAGGCACACTATAAACATTTTACTTATATTTTATTGGGGGACAGTATTGCATGCTAGGAAAAGCACAGGCATTTTGGTCAAGAATGGGAATCAAATTCTAGATTTACCACACAACAGCTTTGTGTCCTTGGTCAGATTATTTAACTTTACTGCATCTTTGTTTCCCCTTCTGTAAGATGGAGATAATATTTACATTGCTGTGATTATTAAGGATAACATAAGTAAAATACCTAGCAGATAATAAACACTCAACTAAGGTTAGTTATGGTAATAGGCTGATAACAAGATGCAAAAAAAAAAAAAGAAATATATGATTATGCAACTGTCAGTTTGAAGACATGAATCACTGGGAATCTAATTATGGCTGTTTTGCTTCAGGATACTATAGAAATAAAGCCCTAAGTATTGATTATTTAAACTTTCAGAAAGATATTTTGATACTTTAAAAAAAATTATTATCTGAGATGGCGACAATAGCAAAGTTTACCATTAGACCAGCTAGATAAAAAAGCTAGCTAGTTACTTGAGGTATGGAATCACATTTCTCCTTGAACTGCTAAAGAAACTACTTTTCAACACGGGAAAATCACTTTGCATTTCATTTATGTGTGTTGTTCAATATTTGTTTGCAAAGTTCTGTATTGTTTGTTCATTCCTCAGAAAAATCCTAGGGTTCATTATAATCTCTAGTCAAAAATAATTTATCTTGGGTCTAGCAGAGGTAGGACTGGGGTTTAAGTGTTGATGAACCCAATATATATTGCTATGAATTACACAAGGGCCGCCAACTGTGGAAAAGCCGGTGCTATCTACTTTGTTTACAAAATCTCTCTTCACCCACTCTCACAGGGCCTGTGCTTGATTTGTTTGTCCTTTGTTGAAGTTTGTGCTGAGCATCCACACTCTCACCTATTAGAATCCTGTGACCATGAAAACCCATTTGTTCCAAGTCAACAGAACTAACTGATTTAGTTCTAGTTTAGAACAGTTCCTCTAACTTTTGTTTATCAGAGAGAAACTCCACTATATAAGAGCAATCAATTAGGGAAATGAGGCTGTTTTTATGTATACTGACATTCACAAAAGGTAGTTGTAGCCTTGCATCACTCCATGCAGTTTATTTCTGTATGGTATTATTTTGGTTGCAAAGTACCCAGAAAAGCCTTATTCACACAGATAAATAATTGCAAATGATAGATGTTTCTTAACAGCTTGTCTTGCGATCTCTATATTTTTCAGTGAAATTAATCGAGAAACCTGGAAGAAAACTAAGAGAACATTTGGTTTCAAAGTTTAATCACTATTCATATGTCTTAACTATGAAAATCAGACATGAAGAAGCCAAAATGTAAAGTAAGCACATCTAAAAGCAGCATTGTCATAATAAGACTAGGTACGCGTTTTTGTTATTGCGCAACTAACTGTTCTACTTTCACCACACAGATGGGACTGAGCTTTGCATGCTGATTGAGCACAGCCCAGGGGTTCAAGTGGTGCAGGTCTTTGCTTGTACAATCTTCCTTGAGTCACATGTACAGGCATGAATTTTTTGAAAGTCCTTTGTAGAGCTACAACCTTCATAACCCATGACACATTTACAAGAACTTGAAACATATTCAAAGGGATGGCAGAAGCATTATTCCCAAAGGATGTAAGAAAATGAATGAATCAAGCAGTTTAAGTTAATAATTGGGTGGTCTTCAATGGGCTACAGTTTGACAGAGAAAACAGTTGCTTCTGTACATTGTCAAAAGTCAGTAGAGCATATTAAGAAGTTGGGCTCTGTCACTTAACTATTTTTAAGATCTTAGGCGAGTTATTTTACTTCTCTAAGTCTCAGTTTTCTCCTATGTAACATGGGCATGATAGTAAACTTGCCTTATAAGGTTGCTGGGATTAAATGAGATAAAATATTTAAGATATCTGGCATACAGAAAGCTACTATAATTTTTTTATTCTAGTTAAGATAGTTAAACGTATTTTAGAAAATGAAAATTGAGTCTTGTGTTTGTCATACATAATTTGAAAATGAATAGCCTAGAGCAGCAATCTCCAATGCTTTTGGCACCACTGACTGGTGCTCCTATGAGAATCTAATGCCTGATGATCTGAGGTGGAGCTGAGGTGGTGATGCTAGCTAGCTAGTGCTGGGGAGCGGCCGCAAATACAGATAAAGCTTTGCTCTCTCACCTGCTGCTCACTTCCTGCTCTGTGGCCAGATTCCTAACAGGCCACAGACTGGTCTATGGCCCAGGGGTTGGGGACCCCTGGCCTAGAGTACTTCAAAGCCCACATTACCTGAAATCCTAAATTTAACTCTTTAGGAATAGGGTGCGTAGAGTGAATTTCTTACAAGAAAATGATCTTTTGACCCACCTGTGTTTGTCATTTTTTTCTCAACTAACTGCTTCTCCAATCTCCTACCAATCTTCTTTCCATTCACAAAAGGCTTCAGGATAGTATTTCACACAGATTTACCACCACCCAATCCCATCTCAACCACCTGACATTTAGTTTTTGTACTGTTTTTTTTTTCCCCCCCTAGGATGTTGACTTTGAAAAGAACTTTTTTTTTTAGTAGAGTGAGAGGTTCAAAAAAGTATGCGAAGAGAATAAGTGGTATGATTTACCATTCCTAAATCTATTTCCAGACACATCTTTTTGACATCTCCACAGTACTGTATTTGACTGTTGATCACTCCTTTGAAACCCTCTCCCAAGCAGTCTCTTGCTTATTTCACTTCTCTTTTGTTTTATTTCTATTTTATTCATTCATCTAACACCTTTTCTTCCTTGCATTTAAACCAAGGCCCCCAACATACCCCTCCAATAATTAACTGCCACATCCAGTTGATTCTATCACTTTAAATCTTCTCACATATGTCTCCTTTCCCTTTTAACTATTATTACCCTGCTTTCAGTTCCTATTTCTTCTCATGAGAACAAATGCTTACCATTGCTCAAAAGCCCATTACTTATAAATTTTAGATTACATTTCCCAGCATGGCATACAAGACTCTTAATCTAGTTCCAAACTACTTTTGTAGTATTATATACCTCTTATCTCATGTTGATCCCTAAACTGTTCTCTATCCTTTCCTGTTATTCCTTTGCTTGTACTTCTGCTTTTGCCTATATAGCCTGCATACCCTTTTCTTACCTCTGCTGGTCAAACTTTACCCGTCCTTCAAAACTCAACAGAAACGCCTCCTTATCTTTGAAGTAGTTCTCAATTCCTTCATTTCCTCTTCCCACTACAGCCCACACCAAAAACAAAATAATCTCTTCTCTTTGTTCTCTTAACACTTCATCTCATAGTTCTTTCTGCATTTTGCTGGTAGTTATTTGTTTATATATTTTACCTTCCTACTGGACCATAATAATTTCAATGTTTTATTAATTTTCATATTGCCCATATGACCTTTGTACTACATGTGCTCTGGAAATGCTTGTCAAGTTGCCTTAAATAGCCAAGAATGCCAAAAGGTCATAAGATCTACTAGAAAAGTATCTAATTGAAGGGGATGGAAATTCAATTCATTGAGCATTTTTCAGGGGTCTACTGTATGCTAGATACTGAGCTTCTTGCGTGAATACACAAAATAATTAAGGTAAAGTAGGAGGAATAAGAATGTATAAATACTTCAAGATTGCAAGCTTCTCAATTTTTATAGTGATCACCATCATGGGCCAGTGTATGGGTTTTTAATGGCAAAATGATGTAAGTAACAAATAAATAGTGTTTTTACAGGGAACTTTTCCTGTTCTATTTTTGATGTTTTAAAAACTTGGTTTACATGAGCATTCAATTTATGTCTCCAATTAATATGCTTCCATCGAATATGTTGGTGAATGTGGAATTCTATAACATAAAAACCTGTTTTAAAAAATATAGTTTGATGAGCAAATTGTTTTTCTAACCACATAAAGAACTTCTCCCCACCCCCAGTCCCTGGAAGATGTGTTATCTCACACAGAACACTGTATTTAATCTCTGTTCCCAGGTTTAACTAGAGGAAATAGAGTAAAGTACTAACAACATTTTCTAAGTTATTTTCTGATTATAAAATTAATCATGCTTCTTGCAGTAAACTTAGAAAATAGAGAAAAGTATAAAACTAAAATAAAAACTGCACGATTCCACAGAGGTCACACCATTAATATTTCTTATCTGTTTTTCCGTGTATAGGTATAGTTTTGTATCCTATTTTTATCATGATGATTATTTTTTCATGAGTATTAATGTAGTATTAAGAAAATACATACAATTTAAAGGGAAAAAATGCATAGATATAATCATTTTAGCTTTTTGGGGTGTTGTCATTTTCTTCTTTTGTTCTGCATATGTGTTATTTAAAGAATTATATACTGTATAGTTTTGTGTCCTGCTTGTTATTGTGAGCATTTCCCATGTAATTAAAAGTAGACAGAGGATTCTCTTATAAGTTGAAAGTGGTAGTCTTTGGGGGATGGAATTGAGCTGCTCTTCTATTACCAAGCAGAAAGGAAACACAGAAATGATGACTGGGAGGTGTGTGAATTAGAACATTTAAAACAAAAATATACTCCACAGAGCTTTACATAAAAATAGACTTACTAGCCACATATGTGATCTGTTCTAATACATATGCCTATTGTGGCCTTAGTCTTTTGAAAGGTTTGATCACTATTTGTGCTTTAGTTCCTCTTCTCCCATAAAATTCCTATAGGTGATGTCTTTGTTCACACCCAGTTTTTTTGTTGCTTGGTTAGATAGCACCTCATTGACTAAAATGGCTTTTCTTTTTCATGATGGCCACTGAACTGTAAACTACTGTTGGTGTTTTTCCCAAAGTTTACATGATAGGGTACCACAGGATGAATAACTTTTTGTATATGTAAATTTAATTGAAGCATAAATGCATACCAAACAAGTACAGAAATCCTTAGTGTAGAACTCAGTAAATTTTCACAAAGTGAACACACTCGTGTAACCAGCACCTAAATCAAGAAACAGAACAGTACCAGACCCCGCAAGACTACTACCTCGTACTCCAAGATGAAGAATTTTTGAAGCAGCACAATTGTCAACTTTGCCTCTTGAGGGAAAGGCATCTTGCAGTATGTGGTAAAAGCCTAGTCACCCACAGAAAGACTCTCCTTCACTGCATCAGAGCTAGTTAACTAGTGATCCTCAGCTTCATACTATAGGGAGTTATTTCCAAGATTAGAGTACATGCACTTTGTTATGCAGTTAGTTACTAAGCCAGTTCAGAGTTGCCGTATTGTGATGTTAACACCCACTTTGGAGCCCTATGGGGCAAAGCAAAGCACAAGGGCTGGTTGTTATTCCATTTCCTGTTCTTTTTCTTTTTTGTCTGTATATATGTCTTTCTATATATTGTAGCATATAGTTACTGCTTGAATTTACCCATAGACTTGTTACAATATTGATTTCTTTCAAAAAGAAAGTTTGGCAAATCATGCCTGACTTGATGGAGGCTGTGATTTACTTGGTTTTAATGCTTGAATGCTCAAGTTAGATATAAATCAGTGATTTTCAAAACCCTATTTATTTTTACTTTTTTTGAAAGACAATGGTACTAGAACTCACTTGATATGTGTGTATGTTTGTCTCAAGATACTAATCATTATCATTTCAGATAAAATGTTGAAGTAGCTTAGTTAAATGCTGCCTGCAACTAGAAAGTCTTAGCTTTTAAAAAGAAAATATGCCAAAATATTAACCTTGGTTATTTCTGGGTGGTGGAATTATGGATGGTTATTTTTCTCTTCATTATTATTTTTCTGTATCTTCTGAATTTCCTATAATGAATATCCTTTATACTTATAATCAGAAAAAGCAGTTATTTAAAAATCAAAATAATCTTATCGTTCATAAATACTAAAGAAAGCATTCATAATGTGACTATAGCAACAATAGGAACAAAGCATATATGATAATAGAAATGATTTATAGACTTATGAGAATTTAAAGAATTGCTTTGACCTTTTGACTGTACGTAACCCATATGATTGTTAGAGTGGCCTTTTCTTGTTAACACTAGTTCCTTAACATGTAAATGAGCCTTGAACACTGAGGAACAGACTTTTCTTATTTTAATATGAACTATTTCTCTTCTCTTTACCCTTTGTATAACTATTTGTATTTTTTCTTTTCTCTCCATAAATACATTTTGCACACATACACCTCACTTTTCTTAGTATTTTTGTTTCTTTCCCTCTCTAGCCCCCTTCAATTTCTATTCTTTTCAGTACTTTTAAGATTAGTGCTAAATTTCACACCTTCATATGAAGAATCCAATATATTGGTAGTTTTCACCATGACACACTGGATTCATGTGATGAAAATAGTTTTTGTCATTCTAGAAAACAGGACAAAATTTTAGAATAAAAGCAGAAGAAAATCATGGTGTTCTTATTTTACACTTTATTAATGATATGCAGGGCCAATTGTATAATCTACTCAATCATGCTGGTTTAGAGAGTTTTCTTTACTTATTCAGTTTCCTTGTAATGTTGATCAAAGCTCTACCTCACCTTTTCCATGTGTTTCACCTTAAGGACTCTGCATTTTGTCTTCCTAACCTATGACGATCTGAGAAGTCGTCGTCTTATTTTAATAGCACTTGTAATATTCCTAAAAGTCTTAAGAACATAACTCTGACTTGTGGCTTAGTTAGCCATTAATATATTTCCAAGTTGGTACATCTTTTCTCATTTGAGGATTTCAGCAGTCATTTAGGTGAAGGCTAGAAAAGTATGGTTACATTAAGTGAGATTTTCATTTAGATCAATAACCTATATTTAATATAGTTTCAAAATACTTTGAGTTGTAGGGTGTTTCAAATTCTTGTTTTCCACCACCATCATTTCATTTTGGCAAGAAGACAGAATGTATAAGAGACTGAAACTGGCTGGTGCAAAAGCATTAGTCATCACCCTTGCCTTAGCCCCCTACCTCCAGCCTCCATCCTTTGTGCTGCTTCAGTCTGGCTGATGCCTTTCGATAGAACTAGCAAACAAGACAAGGATATTAACTTACCTTAATTAAAAGCTAACAGATTATCCTTTGATGGTAAGGAAAGCTACATGAATGCAGTATTTTTATTTCAATCTATTGTACCAAAGATGAATGTGTTCCATTTGAAATTGGGAGACAGCGTATTACGATGGAAGGATGGGTGATCTTGAGTCAGACTGCTTGAACAAGTGGTCGCGGGCAAGTGGTTAACCTGAACTTCATTTATATTGTTCATAAAAGAGGGGATAATAAGACTCATTTTCTACAATGTTATAAATAGTGTTTGACACACAGTGGGCATTAAGTAAATGTTAGTTCTCTTGAATGATTTGCTAACAATTTTATTGCTAAACATAATATTTCTCCTTTCATTACTATAGCTGTTCGCTACTACATTTTGAAATACATAATTGTTTTATATGCAGAAGCAGAAAAAAAACGGAGACATCCAAATTACTGGACAGTTTCTGAGAAATTCAGGGAGAAATCACATAATAAGAAACTGAAACTATCTTGTCCTCTTTCTACACTGTATTTTTTGTTTTAAGGAGCAGCAAAACCTTAAAATCAAAATGTTCAGCTCTAACAATAGAAATGGCTTATGGACCTTTTGGTGGCACAGTGGTAAAAAGAGGGGACTTAGAAATCAGATGGTTTTAACTTGAATCCCAACCTATCATGTGACCTTAGCCAAATTAACCTCTTTATAACTTAGTTTTTTTTAAAATCTGTAGAATAGGACATGATAATTGTGCCTACCTCATAGAGTTATTGTGAGGGATAAATTAAATAATATAAAAAGCACTTAGTACACAGCCTGGTTCATTAAAGGATATAGCTTGACCACCTCCTCACCTTCATCTATAGCCCTGTCTTGGAGATTGGCAATGCAGGTTACTGTAAGACTTCTCAGAGCCTCTGATATGTTAAAGAAATACTATTTAACTTTGTTCAATGCATTATTTTCTAAACTTATTTATCCTTAGAACCCCTTTTCTCTCAAAATACTTAACAACCGAAATCTAATTTGGAAAGCACCAATTGCCATGCACTTAATAACCTCTCTCTCTCTCTCTGATTTTATTACACTGGCCTCATACTTATCTGTATCAAAGTTTGATCAATGTCAAGGAGTGATTAAACCAGTTATCTTACTCTGATAAGAATGTTTTCAACTATGATGACAACCATTTTAGTTATATTTCTTTGTACAAATATGATACCTTTTTATATCAGGTTAATGTGACTTCAAAGTGTAGTGCTACAGGCTAGGTTTTATTTTTTTTGGCTTTCAGAAACAACTTATTTGTGAAAGGATAAAAACACAAATGAGACAGGTTTGTGTTTGTTTTTATAATCAGTATATGGGCCTTAGTACAGAGGTTAGCTTTTGCAATCAATACTTCACACAGGGCGAAATTTAATATTTTCAGTTAATAGAATATTTTAATTTATGAATTTTCTATAAGAAATGATATTAAAATTTCTGCAGAGGCATACCAAACTGTCTTTTTCTCTGATATGGATACCTAATAGAATACTAATTGGACTTTTGTAACTTTTGCGCCCTAAGGTTCTTATAGCCAGGTCAAAATGAATATCCTATCTCTCAATATAATGTTCTTTCTAATTTTAATGATTAATGGAATTTTCAGCCTACTTTCCCTATTAGAAACTATACCTGAAGAGAATGTACACAAAAAGAGGTTCCAATTTCAACAAAAGTTTGAACACCCCTTTATGACCAGCACTGTGCTAGATGTTGCAGTAGCAGGAGAAGAGTGAGCATGGAGTAGCTAAAGATAAACAATGATGTGGTCCTTTTCTTCCATGGAGCTCATATTTTCAGCCTTTATTGAATTTTTTGGCTAATAATATTTTACTCTGGTACTCAAACATCAGTTTAGGTCGGGCTTTTAGATCTACACAAAAATGGGCCTCTCTAGAGTCTGGCAATATTTAAAGTACAGAGTATATATCTGTCCCTTCCATACATTCTTGTACTAGTTTTACCTGGTCTGAAAGGTGGAGGGTAAAGCGGCAAGTGGTGGAGGCCATGTCCCAATTTCATTGTAAGTCTAGGCCATGGCTTGGTTTTGTGCTCATATTTTTCCTCTGGATATAGCAACAATTTATTCGGTGGAATTCTCCCCAAGGTCTCACATTGCAGAAAAACAGAACCAATTTATACAAGGACAAAGGAGCACCATAATGTCTCTTATTAATTTTAATTTTTTATTTTTATACCATTTCTAATGTTCATTTATATGTTTTTCCCCTGAAACCCCTAAATCTCTTGTTTTATCCTGTTATACTACCCAACAAATATCTTTCTGTTTTTAAGCTGCTGCGTATATATCATTAGTCAGTGGTTGCTTCACCTTGCACCATCAAATATTCTTTTCAGATTCTGAACAGCTATGGATGTCATTCAATTTATTATCCTAAAGGATTGACTGCATTGATGCTATGGAGTTAACTGATTAGCATTCCGCCAGAAAATATTAATAAATAGCAACAACAAATGTTGAATTTGGTTTGTACAAACCTTACTATCCCCAAATAAAAACTATAATAGAACACTTTAGCATAACAATTTAATACAATTACAGGATACTTGATTAATTAAGTAACATACATACTACAATTTCTATATGACCTTGAATAGCATATCTTATTATTTTCTTTTCCTCAGTATCAGCAGAAATTTAAGGTTGTATAGACTCTTAGCCTTTTCTAACTGCTTTAAGACTTCTCTTTTATGTCCTCTGAACTTCCTCCTAAGTGCCTAAACTACCAGTCTCCTATTGAACCAAAATGAGTGGGTCTTAACTTGAGCTTAGGGCTAAAATGCCATCTATCCTAGTTCCTGAATGTGTGAAACTTGAAGAGGGATTATTGCCACCCTTAGTGCTTCTCTGACAGTATGGTAATTTAAATGGGATTAGCACTGTGGCAGTATGCGTCACACTAAACTCAAGGTCTATAGAGTAGGATTCACGTTTAACTTTTTTATCAGTGTATATATGATATGTCCTTGCTGTAGGCAGACATGTCCTGTCAAGATATGCCCTCTTTGAATGTAGGGAGGAAGTGCACTTTAGACTTTGTTCACCACGATTATCTCTGAGGATGAATTTGTTTTCAGATTGAATCAAGATTCAAATTATCACTAAATATGGCATACTTAAAATTTCATTCATCAAACATTTATTCGACGTGTTATGTGCCAGGCATTCCACTAGATGTTGTAGATACAGTGATGAAAGATTCAGTCCCTAACCTGAAGGAGTTATAGTTTAGTGAAACTCAAGTAAATCAGATAACCTCAAGGGAAGTCTGCACTAGACAGTGTAAAAGCTGAATGTCTAACTCAGATGGGCCTGGACCTTATAAAAGGTGGTTGAACTTTATTCTATAAGTGAAATAGAGCTCTTTAAGGGCTTTTAGCAAAGGAATATTTTCTTTTTAGAAAAATTTATCTCATTTATTTAGCTGTGAGGAGAATGAATTGGAGGGCTAAGATTGGTGACTTGGAAAGCAGTTAGGTAGTTATAGTGATTTAGATGAGAGACAGTGGTGACAGTGGAGATGTATTATAACAGGAAAGGAATGGGCCTGTTTCTGATGTGGCCATTTTTCAAACTTCTCTATGTGAAGTCCTTACTGATAGAAACAAAATAATTCTATTGGCAGAGATTTTCTATGCAGGGTAAAGGATTAGCATTGATCTGGCCAGAGTGATTGGACCACTATGTTAGAGCTCTTTGACCATAACATCGGTCAAACTGATGCAGGACAGGATAAATTTCTCCGAGTGCTGGGAGGAGACTAAGCCCTGCATCGCAAGAAGAGGGTCCTTTGGTGGAGAGTGGAGAAAGAATTCAACACACGCCAAAGTTAGAGTCAAAAGGAAAGTTTATTAGAAAAGGAGTAACACTCCACAGACAGACTGTGGTCTCCTCTCAGAGGCAGAGAGTGGAAGGGACAGTGAGAGGGACCAAGAGAGCCATGGAAAGACAGTGAGTAGGGGGACAGAATAAAGGCACTGAGAGGGACCCTGAGTGTTTAGGGAATTCAGCTTATATGTCATTCTTTAGTCCCTGTGAGTTGTAGTTTAAAAGACTTCATTAACCTATTTCCTTTGATATAGACATACAGTGAGGAAGGGGAAGGGGAAGAGTATGTAGTGTGAAAAGGTAAGAATATGTGGAGCGAAAGGCCTGCTGGCAGTTCCCAGCCTTTAATCCACAGGTTTCCATAGAGAATGACTCTATTGGTTTCTGTTTCCCCTTCACAGGTGTGGAGAATGAATTTTTAGCAATCCCAGCAGAAATATTCCTTTGTTCTGAAGGTGTCCTCTTGGCCTGGCTGCAGAGCTGATCAGCATATTGCAGTCTCTGATTGTGGCTTTATTTACATTTTAATTCTCTTGCCTTTTTCCTACATTAAAACTATAATCAAACTCCAGCCTAATATTTCTAAAAGTATGGGCCATGGATAACATAATCCAAAGAATCTAGGGAACTTGTTAAACTGCAGATTCCCCGGACAGACCCTAGACATACTGAATCAGGGAATAGGGACCCAGGAGTTCAGTGTTTTAACAAGTTTTCCAGGTTATTCTCCTGCATATTAAAGTTTGGAGATCACTGATCTAGCCCAACAATTTTCAAAATATGATCTGGGACCACTGGCCCCTAAGACTCTTTCAGGGGTCCATGAGGTCAAAACTATTTTCATAATACGTAGACATTATTTGCCATATTCACAGTGTTGACATTCACACAGAGGGTGTAAAAGCAGTGGTCAGAAAAAAACTGCTAGCTCCTGAGCACAAATTAAGACAGAGGTACCAAACTGTACCTCCATGCATTTACAGTAAAAAGAAAATGTCAGTTTTATTTAAGAATGTCCTTGATGAATCGGTAAGAATAATTAATTTTATAAACCTATTATTCATCCTACCCTGTCATATACAATTTTTTTTGTATATTCTGTATGATGAAATGGAAAGTAGGCATAACAGTTCTGTAGCAGACCAAAGTATGATGGTTGGCTGAAGGAAAAGGACTAGTATGACTGAATTGTGAGCTGAATCAACCACTTTCTTCAAACAACTCCTTTTAATTTGAAAGAACTGACGAACAGTGGTCATTCAGACTTGAGTATTTGGAAGACCTTTTCTCAGAAATGAACTAAGTGACCCTGCCAGTTCAAGGAAAAACGAATTTGTTGCTAATGATAAAATTTAAGTGTTCAAGCAAAAATTAGAACTTCAGAAAACTTATCCACCATGTGAGCTTGACAACTGTCTAATACACTAATACTTAGACTTTTCTGATGAGATTGATGATACAATATCAATTTTTTTTTTATTTTTGTATTTTAAAATGAGTCACCATTTGTGAGATCTGCATAAATTAGTGAACCAGTACTTTCCAAATGACCAATGCATTATTATTAAACCATGCATAAATAATACATTCAATATACAAGATAGATCAATGGATTTTCATTTAATGAAGCACAGAGTTCATTGGTATGGTTTCAAATTCTACCTTGTGACTAATGTTTAAGAAACTACAACTTGTCTACTTGTGGTGTAGTGTAAAAGAATATCTACAATTATTTGAAAATTCTATTAAAACACTCCTCATTTTTCTAACTACTTATCTGTGTAAGTAAAGATTTCCTTCATACATTTCAATCAGAAGAGGTCACAATCAATCTAATGCAGAAGCAGATATGAAGATCCAGCTGTCATCTATGAAGTCTGACATTAAAGAGGTTTATACAATTGACAGTGCCACTCTTATTACATTTTTCAAGAAAATAGTTATTTTTAATTAAAATATGTTAATTACATTATTATGTATTTATGGCTTATTTTAAATGAATAAATAAATAGTTTAAAAATTCCTCGATCTTAATTTCTAATATTGTAAATATGAATAGAAATAATCTACATAAACAAAATTTTTTTTGGCATACTCAGTCACTTTAAAGAGTATAAAGAATCCTGAGACCAAAAACTTGGAGAAATGCTGATCTAGCCCTTGGGTTTTTAACAATATGTTAAACATATCACTACTGGAAGTTAGAGTAGTCCAGGCAGGACTAAGGAGTTTTTAACAATAATTCTAAGAATTGTTTACCTGTGAGTTTGACATAGCATCCAGAAATTATGCATTGGTATGTAACCTTTTGAATAATGTTGCTTCTAATTCCCTAGAGTCTTTAATATGTTGTTTCCTGAGGACTCCATCTACCATAGATTTTTTAGTGCCATATCAGATCTGTGACCTATTCCCTAATGTATTACAGTTGACCTTCCATATCTGCGAGTTCCTTATTCATGGATTTAACCAACCACGTATCGAAAATATTCAGGAAAAAATGTTATGTCATTGCTGATGTGTACTATATAGTTAGCCCTACGATGGTTGTATCTGTACTGAACATGTACAGACTTTCTTTCTTATAATTATTTTCTAAACAATACAGTATAACAACTATTTACATAGCATTTATATTGTATGAGGTATTATGAATAATCTAGAGATGATTTAAAGTATATGGGATGCTGTGTATAGGTTATATTGCAAATACTATACCATTTTATATAAGAGACTGGAGTATCTGCAGATTTTGGAAGGCAGCTATGTTCACCACTATATCACCAACGCACAAGAATTTGCAGATTTTGGTATCCATGAGGGATCCTAGAACCAATCCTCCAGTTATATGAGGGACAGCTGGATTGCCTTCAAAACCTACAGCAGAAGTATTTGGGGATGCAGGGAAGAAAGAAAGGCAACTTCTGTGCTACACATGACTGTATGCCTCTGTTTCATTTGTCAGCTTAAAAAGAATTATAAGAAAAGGTGATTTTGGTCATCTTCACTGCCACCAACCCTCCTCCAAAGAGATGATTCGTTGCCATAGAGAATGTTAAGAACCATTGCTCTAGTCAACAGCTAACCCATATCAATTCCTATTTCCTATCCTGAACAGACTAGACTTTAAAGGCTAGTTAAGAGCAAACTGACATATAAACCGGATGTGTAGTACTGATTTGTCTGGTTCCCAGTGAACGACAGACATATATTTCCAATACTTTTTAGAAATCATTTGTATATTTATTTGTTGAGGTATAATTTAACTTTTTTTTTTCAAGGAAGCTGCTGTGAAGTAGTCAATTTAAGAAACAAATTTGGTTCATCTGTGGCTGAGAATAATCAAAAGGGTGCAAAAAATTGTCAGAAAACAGGAATTTGAAGAAAGAGAGGCTAATCTGGCTTAAAAGTTTAGGTAATTTATTTTGCTGGTTAAATGCCACTTAGGACTGCATTGCTGATGAGCATTGATATCCCTCTCTGAAATACATTGACCTTCCCCAGTTGCCCAAAGAGTTTGGGCTATAGAGTAGAAAACTGAGCCTTTGAAAGCAACTGTGGACAAAATGAATATTCAGAAGTCCACTTGAATTGGTTCCAGATTTTCTAATGGAGGAAATGTTTATTAAAGAAATATGTTGAAATTCTTCACACTTAGATCTTATTCATTCTAGATATGAGTGAATTCAGAAGTGCTGACTCCAATGATTTATCAGGATGTTGAGTAGTATTGAATGTGAGCTTAGTTTTAAAAGAGCTACTTTAGCCTTCAATTACCCTTGCTACTTGTAAGTCATTCATTGTGAATACTCTTTTCTAATATTAAAAATGGAATACTGGTTAAAAGTTACTGAATAGCTTTCCTCACCTCGTATTTTGCGTTGGAATGCCAATGTGCTATAAGTATGCCGTCATTATGCTTAGAATATTTAATATATTATAAAATGTTTTAGAATTTGCATTTGACATGTTAATATTTAAATATGGAAGGGGGAAGTCCAGAAGCACAGAACATATTACACGGTTTGCACTTGATAAATATTTGTTCAATGAATGTCTATGTTCACAAATAAATAAGATTAGACCAAAATCATATTAGCTTTTTTAAAAACATGGGTTGACCATCAACAGTATCCTATATCAAATTCCTATATATTCTGAATAATAACTAAAAAGCATTTTTTGCCAGTAGGGCCAAGACGCTCTTTATTTATATTAACTTTTTAATTGAATGATATTCAGTAACAATAGTAAGAGTTGTTATAACCTATTTTATTGCCTTTGTTCCCAAGACAGACACATGCCAAAACCTCTATTCATTGCTGAACACTTGAAATTGGAGTTTGTATTTCTTCTGCTACTTAATTGTTACCTATTCCTAATCTGTTCCTTCTCCCAAAATACTTGAGATAGCAGCATGAAATTGTGAAAACCTTGAGCCATGTTGTGTAATTAATGATTTTTAAATAGGTTCAAGGAATCCTTGGAGAATTGAGTGACTGCTGGTATCCAGATGAGTGTGGTTTAAGTTATACTGGATGCAGGAACTTTTATTTAAGCAACTAGAGTCCAGATTAGCTATTCTTGACCATTAAATTGTCAAATATGAGTACGGCCATGCCACCCTGAACACACACGATCTCGTCTGATCTCGGAAGCTAAGCAGGGTCAGGCCTGGTTAGTACTTGGATGGGAGACCACCTAGGAAGACCAGGTGATGTAGGCTTAAAAAAAAATAAAGACAAACATGGCAGAGTGGCAGAGATCTGTCCCCAGATCTCTCCCCTTGAAACAACAATAAGCTGAGCATCTAACAACAAAAAACACTCAAACTGCATACCAGCACATCTGAGAGTGGGATCTGTGCATAAGAGCTACTACAGGTCAGAACCCCTGGTGTCGGGTGGTGGACTGGGAGAAACAAAGAAGCTGCCTCTCACAGCAGCTGGAGCTCCCTGTAAAAGGAGAGGGAGGGAAGAGGCCGCAGTGAGTTTCCTGAATAGCCCTGCCTGGGAGTGCTGTGAGCTTTGTGCAGCTGACAACAGGGCCCAGTCATCAGGGTGGAAAGCAGAAAAGCAAGACAGCAGAGAAACAACAGTTGATTTTTACCAGCAACGGTTGCAAAACTGAGGCCGAGCCACAGCCTCCAAACCCCAACCAAGAGGGCCCCTCCCTCCATACCCTCCGAGACAGAATACCGAGGAGCCACAGGGGAATCTGAGCAAACGCTACTGAAACTATCTGTAACACTGACTGACAGGAACTGAGACTGAGGGTAGTGAGCATGATTAGACATGTAGAAGGAAAAAAAGACATTATTAAGACTTTATATAAAGCAAGATCCAAGAGGCTTAGACATCACCTACTGGAAACTAAAAGGAAAACACCTTCTTTGCAACAGGCTAAGGACCGTTATATAATAAATCTTCTTTCTGGAAAAGAAATCAGAATACACTTCCATTAATGCCTGAATAGAGAAATAGTCCATTAAACACCATTAACAACCAAGGTGACAAGGCATCTCAGAAAGAAAGAAAAAAAATCTCCAGAAAAGAAGCTTACAGACATAGAAATATGTGACTTAAATGACAGAGAATTCAGAATGATACTTCTGAAAAAATCAATGAGCTCCGAAATGAATTATATCAACAATTTCAAGAATCGAAAAAACAACTAGATGAGCAGAATGAGTTCTTCAGCAAGGAGATTGGAACCCTTAAAGAGAACAGTATAGGTCTGGAGATAAAAATCACACTGCAAGAATTGAAAAAATGAAATAGCAAGCTTGGGAAATAGAGTTGACCAAATGGAGGAAAAGATCAGTGATATCAAAGACAGAAATCTAGAAATAAATCAGAAGGAAGAAGAGAGAAAACCAAGAATAAAAATTAATGAAAGAGAAATATAAGAACTAGCTGATACCATCAGGAGAGGAAACACAAGAGTAATGGGCATTATCGAAGGTGAGAAAAAAGAGCAGGGATTAGAAACCATTTTCAGACAAATAGTTAATGAGAAATTACCAAATCTAAGAAATGAGCTGGAGTTTGGAGTTCAATAAGTCTACATAGTCCATTAAACACCATGAACAACCAAGATGACAAGGCATCTCAGAAAGAAAGAGAAAAATTTCCAGAAAATAAGCTTATATACATAGAAATATGCATCTTAAATGACAGAGAATTCAGGATGGTACTTCTGAAAAAATTTAGTGAGTTCTGAAACGAGTCATATCAACAATTTCAAGAACTGAAAAAACAACTAGATGAGCAAAATGAGTTCTTTAGCAAGGAGACTGAAACCCTCAAAAAGAACAGAATAGATCTTCTGGAAATAAAAACACACTGCAAGAATTGAAAAAATGAAATAGCAAGCTTGGGAAATAGAGTTGACCAAATGGAGGAAAAGATCAGTGATATCAAAGACAGAAATCTAGAAATAAATCAGAAGGAAGAAGAGAGAAAACCAAGAATAAAAATTAATGAAAGAGAAATATAAGAACTAGCTGATACCATCAGGAAAGGAAACATAAGAATAATAGGAATTCTCTAAGGGGAGGAAAAAGGAACAGGGATTAGAAAGTATTTTAAGACAAATAGTGGACAAGAATTCCCCAAATCGCAGGAATGAGCTGGAACTTGGAATTCAAGAAGTCAACAGAACACCCAATTATCTCAACCCAAAAAGGCCTTCACCAAGACATGTCGTATTAAAATTATCAAAAATCAACAACAAAGATAGAATTCTCAGGGTAGCCAGGGAAAAGAAGATGGTAACTAATAAAGGAAAACCAATTAGATTATCGTTGGACTTCTGAGCACAAACATTACAAGCCAGAAAGGAGTGGAATCAAATATTCAAACTATTAAATGAAAGGAACTACCAGCCAAGAATAATATATCCAGCTAAGTTTTCCTTTAGATATGAAGGAGAATTTACGACCTTTCCAGACACACAAAAATTGAGGGAATTCTCCACTACGAGGCCTGCACTACAGGAAATACTGAAAGGGGTCAGCTCACCTAAAACGAAATGACAAAAAAAATACATAATTAGGAGTAAGGTTACTAGAAGGCTGATAGAAGCAGAGGAGTGCAACCATCACTAAGAAAAGGGCATTATAAGCTTAAATAATAAGAGATTTGCTATAGCAAGATAGTAATGGACATTCAGCATACATAGGGACAAATTAATATAACAATGACTGAAACGTGGAGAATTCAAAGATCCAAATTCGCAAAGGGGAATGGAGATAAGGCACACGCAGAAGAAAAGGGATGATTGTATATATATAACTAATCTTTACATATTCATAATGGATAAAAAGATTCAGAACAAAGTATATAACATAAAACAAGAAGGACCAGGGGGAAAACCCACAAAAGCCAACCAAAATAAAAAACCCCACAAGGACAAGGAAGCAATAGAAACACTGAGCTGCCAGAGAGCAAAAGGTAAAATGGCTATTAAGAAGATCTCATATTTCAAGAATCACCCTAAATGTAAATGGACTGAACTCACCAATAAAAAGACACAGAGACGCAGAATGGATCAAAAAACAAAACCCAGCCACATGTTGCCTCTAGGAGACATATCTCAGATTCAAATACAAATATAGGCTCAAAGTGAAAGGGTGGAAAACGATATTTCAAGCAAATGGCATTTAGAGAAAAGCAGGAATAGCAGAACTAATATCGGATGAAATAGACTTCAAAATAAAAAATTTAAAGAAAGAGACTGAGAGACCCTTCATAATGATAAAGAGAATCATCCACCCGAAGACATACCACTTATTAACATCTATGCTCCCAATCAAGGAGCCCCAAAATATGTAAAGCAATTAATAACAAAACTAAAGGGAGGAACAGACCAAAACACTATCTATCATAGTAGGAGACTTAAATACCCCACTATCAGATATGGACTCATTTTCCAAACAGACAATCAATAAGGGAAAAACATCCTTAAATGACACATTAGACTAGTTGGACATGATTGACCTTTACAGAGCCTTCCATCCCCAAAAAAGCTGTTTATACATTCTTCTCTAGTGCACATGGAATATTCTCAAGAATTGACCACATACTGGGACACATAGATAGCCTCAACAAATATAAAAGGGTTGAAATCATACCAACCATTTTCTCTGATTATAATGCTTTGAAACTAGAGATCCACTGTACAAAGAAATCAGGAAGAACCACAAATACATGGAGATTAAACAACATGCTACTGAAGAATAAATGGATCAAAGAAGAGAGAAAAAGAGAGATCAAGAGATACATAGAAACAAATGATAAATATAGTACCACATATCAAAACTTTAGGGACACAGCAAATGCGGTCATAAGAAGAAAGTTCATATTACAGGCCTATCTCCAAAAACAAGAACGAGCCCAAATAAACAACCTAATGCTTCATCTTAAAAAAACTAGAAAAGGAAGAACAAATGAAAGCTAAAGTCAGCAGAAGGAAAGAAACAATCAAAATTAGAGCAGAAAGAAATGAAATTGAAAACAACAACAACAACAAAAATAGAAAAAGTAAATGCAACAAAGAGATGGTCGTTTGAGAAGCTTAATAATATTGACAAACCTCTGGCTAGACTCACTAAAGAAAAAAGAAAAAGGACAAAAATAAACAAAATCAGGGATGAAAGAGGGACA
>NW_006429686.1:13843-14109 GCF_000325575.1 Pteropus alecto | reverse complement strand
TTTTAATTTAAATTTTAAAAAAATTAAAATATTTAAATTCATTGAAATACTCCCTCAAAAAATTGTGAAATATGAAGTATTAGTATACTAGAATTTTTTAAATGACAACTTTTTCTGCTATTCAACTCTGAAAATGTATTTATAAGATACAATGCATTAAAATTTATGAATACATCCTTGACTTATCTCTACAAGTCAGATAGTCATGATTTATCTCAACAAGTCAGAAAGTCAGGCATTATCTAATACGTTATGTAGTTTGTCTT
>NW_006429686.1:7312-13798 GCF_000325575.1 Pteropus alecto | reverse complement strand
AAACCACCTTCGAAATAAAAGTGCAGATTTAGAGAGTTTCAAATCCTGAAATGACAGCTGTTCTCTGATCTGGGTTTAGGCCATAGAGCTGTGTTGTCCAATTGTCAATTTTCCTCATCAAACACTTTTAGCAGAGTTTCTTTTTCTTTATTGGGGAGGAATGGGTGCTATGTTTTTGGAAAAGCAGAATGGAATAATAGTTTATTTGGAAATTCCATAAGGATAGAAAAAGAAATATAGTCATATTTCTTGGCCATACTTGACTTAAGAAATTTAGTACAACCCATTGTTCTGATTCCCACTTCAGTGTTATTTTTGCTACATTATACTTCTTCCCTGGCTCAAACTCTAGTCTATTTCTGGTTACCAATTTTTAAATAAAGAGCACTACCAAATTCATAAATATCAAAACAAGTATACAATTTGTTATTTTCCAAATTATTGGATAGTGTTTATAGGAGGATATCTTACTAACCCAGTATCAGTTCAGAATGTGATTTGGAAATTATTTTTTTCTACTACTAGCTATGATAATGTATACGCACAATTCGTTTCACTGGCTTAGTTCCTATTCTTCCTAGTGGTGAATGGCTGACATTTGCAAGTGTCTAGAGAGAAGGGACTATATTTTATTTCTTTTTGTAATTCCAAGGCCTGGCATGTGTCTAGATAAAACAAACCTGAATGAATGAGATTAGAAATACTGTCTTCTGTATAGCTGATCCACACGAAGGTTACTTGAATGATAGCCTTGACCTTATTAACACTATGTTTTAATCAACTGATCTGTGCAACCTATATTTGGTTTCTTAAGCCTGGTACTTTTCAAAGAAGATAGTTGGTATAGTGAAACTTTGGATAGAAAAGTGGAAAGGTTGACTATTTGTACAAGAGTCTATGTATTAGTACATTAATATTGTTTTTAAAGATCAACTGTAAGAATGTTTTGAGGAAATAGTAATAATTTTTTAAAATTTTATTATAGTTTCAAGTAAACAGTACATCGATTAGACATTTATATAGTTTATAAAATGATCTCCCTAATTGCTCTTTCTCTCCTCTGGCTCTCCACCTCACCATTACATTAATGCTAACTGTATTCCCTGTGCCGTGCTCCCCATTCCAATGATCATCTATCAACTGCTAATTTGTACTTCTTTAACCCTTCACCCCATTCTCCCAGCCCTCCAACCCCTCCCTTCTGGCAGTCACCAGATTGCTTTTGAGATTTTTCCCCACATAAATGAGAGTGAGTCATCAATGTCTACCAAACTGAGTGATTGCAAATGAGTCAGTTAAATTATAAAAGGGTTTAACCGAATGGCTATCATATGTAAAAAATAGTGTATTTTGGAACTTTAAAGATCTGTAATAATAACTTATGAATATATTTTTTGAATATATTCTTCAATAAGGAGAGGATCTTGATCTTTTAAAGACTTTGGCCACTTGGGACTGTAAATTTAAGGGATTACTTGGGTAATAATTCTGCTATGTACATTCCCATTTAAGGTTTGTACTCTTAATTTTATTATTGAAAATGTGAATATTATTTTAATATTGTACTTTTGTATTTAAATTCTAGTCTGAAGGGCCTTTTAGGATTGTGTGCATGTGTGTGTGTGTGTGTGTGTGTGTGTGTGTGTGTGTGTGTGTGTGTGGTTTTGTTTATTCCAGATTGGAGTTTGATCATTAACCAAGATAGTACCTTAACCTAATAACAGTGGGAGGTTTCTCTGGTTGGTAATCTCTTAACATTCAAAGAACTCTAGTCTCTTGTTTAAGATTATTGGTCTCACATCATGTAAACTAGAAGGAATATAAACCTTGATAATCACTGAAATGGCATGAGTCATCTGACATTCTCGCAACACTGGGAAAGATAATATTTGTCCTTTATTTTCACAAGATTTATATAATTGGGTAGTAGGGAGGACAAAGATTAGTTATGGGGGTAGAGAGGGAAGTGTTACAGAGATTAGACCTTTAGACTGTCAACCGATGGTCTTGATGCCAATTCAACACCAACAGAAATCCCCAATTTGAGTTGCAGCGAAAGGGGAGACTTCATTGAGTGCAAACAGCTTAACTGTGATACAGCACATCTCTAACAGCTCAGTTGTAATCCAGCTCAGCTGGAGAAAATCACAGCTGTGAAACAGCTCAATAATGCTACAGATCAATTGTGGAACAGCATGGCTGTGAGGAAGCCTTGGGCAGGAAGTTCAGCCCCTCTCCAGCAAAATAGCTCCACTCTGGCCCACGAGACAGCTCTGCTCTACTCCAACCCTCCAAGACAGGACAGCTCCTTGCTGCTCCTGCAAGACAGCTTGAGTGGTGCAGTTCCAGCCAGGGAAATGCATTCAACACTGGAAAAGGAAAGTGCAGTCCATGAGCCACACAGGAGCTTACTTCTATTGAAAGAAATCCCCATCCCTGGTCCCTGATTGGCCCATTCTCATGCAAATGAGGACTTTAAATCCTCAGTTTGATTGGTCCAAAAAGCAGTCACTCTGATTGGTCAGTGAACATGCTAACAGATATAACTGCACAGCTACGATTGGACAGGCAAAGTCTCAGTCCTATTGGTTGAAATATGATCCAAGGAACTCTTTTATAAGGGTTGGCTCAGATGGCAGGAACACAGCACAGGCAAGCAGTTCAGAATAGGTGGTAGGCATTTGAGTTCAGGCTTCTCCCTGAAGCACGTCTTTTATGAGGCCCCCTGTTCAGCAATGACTGCTAGGCTCTATTTTTAAACTTGAGTCCAACCAGCGCCAGGAGCCCTTCTTAGTAAGTACCTTCATTCTCAGGTTCAACAAGACTAAGACTTAGTTTTTTAGACTAAGTAATGAATTTAGTCTAATTTCAGACTTGATTTTAGTCGATGTTGAATAGTAACATACATTTCTATCAATTTTACTTTATATTCAGTACTAATCTGATTAAGTCCATACAAAACCTTAGAGTACCTTGGACAAATTTTATATTGCTTTTGAGGATATAGAAAAGTGGCACATGGATTAATATTTTATATATATCCTCAAAAGCAATATAAAATTTGTCCAAGGTACTCTAAGGTTTTGTATGGACTTAATACACACGCGCGCACACACACACACATACACACACACACACACACACATAATATTATATAGTACATTTGGGCTTATAAACATTTGTCTCAAATTACTAATTCTGATATGTAAATCCTTATACATTTTAGTAGTAAACTCCTGAGATAGTCTGTTACTTTATAAATTGGGAAATATATAGTTAAATATTTCTGTCTTTCACAAATGTCTGATTCTCTAGGATGTATGCCCTTTTCTTTGAGGAGATTGTCTTTCAGAAAGCCTTCATTTACGAGGGAAACCGTGCCTCAGACTCATCTGTTGAATTATAGGTGGTTAACCTAAGGATAGCAAAGGTATTTGTTATATATCACAGGTTCCTTACTAAACTATGAGCTCCTTAAGATTAGTAGCCAAGTCTTAGCATGTTTATATCCTCTATAACTTGCATATGCATATTAGGTACCCAATAAATGTTAATTAAATAAATGAATCTCCTTCCTTTGTTTTATTGGGAATTATTTAAATTCACTTTAGCACTTAGATTTTTATACTAAGAATGCTTTACCAAAGGAAAACTAAATTCCTTTTCTTTTACAGGTGCAGGAGACATTGTTGCAATCATGATTGGCAATCTGAAAGGCACAAAAATTCTACAATCAATTCAAAGAGGCATACAAGTAACAATGGTCATAGAAGTAGGGAAAAAACATGGCCCTTGGGTCAATCACTATTCAATTTTCCTCGTTTCCGTATCCTTTTTTATTATTACGGCAGCAACTGTGGGCTATTTTATCTTTTATTCTGCTCGAAGATTACGGAATGCAAGAGCTCAAAACAGAAAGCAGGTATGTGATGGTACTTTCTTTCAATTTAAAAATATTTCACTGTATTAATTATAGTTTCGATGTCAGGCATTTTACTATATTTTACTTGCTATACAATGATCCATGCATGTTTGATGAAACCTGGTAGTTTTAAAAGTATGTGGGCTTCTATCCTCTCAAATATTTTGTTTTCTGTAAATTGTTTATGGCCTTAATCCTGCCTGATTAAGTCTTCTAAAATTTTATTATGGAGCACAGCAAGCATTTAGTCATATGTGGGTATAAATACATATGTTCTTTTAAATACTTTTTCTAAATTATAAAAGAATTTCATACTCAATATAAAAAATTTAGAAATTAGGAAGTACAAGGGAAGAACCTTCACCCCAAACCCCATATAACAAACAAAAAAAACTCTAGTCACCACCCAAAGGTAACTGCTGTTATTTTACATGTATGCGTGTGCCTGTGCATGTATGTATTTGTGTGTGGGGCCAGGGCTGGAAAGAGAGACTAGGCTGAATGTCATGAGAAGGCAGGTTTAAAGATCTAATTGTGCATGATATAGTGCTAGGCTCCAAACAGAGTCACATATTCGTAATTTCTACCATATTTTAACAACTAATTTATAAACAAGTACAAAGTATAGAAATAATAGAGTAAAAATATGAAAGCATCATTGAACATGGAAGTACCTATAGTTGTGTGGCATTGATCCTACAACTTTTAAACTATCCCTAATCCCCCTGGCATCCTCACATCTCTCCTTACCCAGTTTAACTTCCATGGTCACTCCCATGCATATATCCTCAGTTTCCTTGGTGCTTCTCACTTTTTGTTATACTTACTGTCAAAATCCAACCCTGGTTAAATCCTACTTCCTACCTACTTTATAGCTGCACTTTGCATAGCAGAAGTAACAGTAAAAAACATTGACATATATACAGACTGATCTCACTTTAAATTTATGACTGTAAACTCAGAGTGAGCCCTTAATTTTGCCCAATAATCATACTATGTTTTCTTAGCCATTTCCTCTCCTGCTTACATGTCCACATACATGTTCTTTTCTCCTTAAATCTCTAACACTTCCAATTTACTCTCAAATTGTATTTTGGATCTTATTCCACGAGAATTGAAGTAATCAAAAGAGTGCTTCCACAAGCTCCTACCACACCTACCCATCTGTCTGCATCTGTGTCTATATCCTATATCTTCTGCCTTGGCATCTGTTACTGTGGACCCTCAAACATGCTATTATTGCTTCCATTTTCAAAAGAACTTCTCTCGATTCCAGGCCAGAAACCTTGGAGTTACTCTTTTTCTTCTTTTTCTCTCACTTCCCATATAACCTCCATAAGCAAATCCTGTCGTTTCTGCCTTCATTATATATCCAGAATCCGATTACTTCTCACCAATGCCATTGCTTCTACCCTGGTCCAAGCCACCATTATTTCTTACCTCCTCCCCATCTCAACTATTTTCACCATAGCAACATAGTGGTATGCCACTTCTCCAGAATGCTCAGTAGGGATTTAATGCTTTCAGCTGATCATCCATTAGGAGATAGAATACAATTTTATGTGTACCAAGAAATTCTTCCAAAGGCAGTGAAATTCTGGCCACTTCATATTCTCTTTCTCCAGTAAGTAAAGATAAACACAATTTATTTGGGAGTGGGGGAGCAGTGAGGATTTCTATATAGCAAGAAAGTTCATTGAATTTAGGAACAGATGAGAAATTGAAATCTTATAAAACACCTTCATAAAGATTAGACACCAGCATATGGTAATGAGTTATGATTATCTCAGTGTTTAAAATTAATTGACGTCTGTCCTCAAAGAAGCAGCTTATCACATTGGTGGCAGGTTCAGCCTGTTACTAGCTGTAGTCAAAAGGATGTTTCAAATTCCTGTGCCAGGCCATTCGATAGTTTCATACTGTGTTAATATTTGACATTGGTATATTGTGCTGTTTTTATCGCTGAGGTTGGAAAGCAATTGGTAACACATATGAGTAACTATTCAAAGGTTATAGTTAACAATGACAAGAGTGTTTGGTTTTTGTATGTTCTTGGTGCAGTATGCATTTCTGTATTCTAAGCACTATATTAACGTGGCATTAAATCCTGTCAGCAAGTAATACAGTTTATAAAGAACTGCCTGCTCTTCCACAAGTTCCATTGGATATTTAACTTTGGTCTCATTGGTCGTTTAAGTAATTTTCATAGTTTATAATACATTTTATAAAAATTGATTATAAATTCCACAAATGGTAAAGAATACCATTAAAACATCATATTTTAGAGAAGGCTTTTGAGAGGGCCTGTTTCACTACTTAATAGGCTATATCTGTTTATCCTTTGGTGGCTAAAGGATTAAATATATGACTGATAATCCCTTTTGCTTGTAAATATTTGAAAGTGCTAGAATGTCATTAACATGATTTTTTAATTCACGTTTACTTAAAAATCATTTCGTTCCATTCCGAATCATATTTATACTCTTATTATTCTTTTCCCCTCAGCTTTATTGACTTATAATAGACAATTAGTTGCTCATGTTTCCATTGCACAATTCAATGAG
>NW_006429686.1:0-6474 GCF_000325575.1 Pteropus alecto | reverse complement strand
GAAGGAATTTTCTCTTGTGGCTTTTAAGATTCTCTCTCTGTCTATAATCTTTGGCATTTTAATCGTGATGTGTCTTGGTTGGGGCCTCTTTGGGTTTATCCTTGTTTGAGACTCTGTGAGCTTCCTGGGCTTGTATGTCTATTTTCTTTGTCAGGTCAGGGAAGTTTTTCATCATTATTTTTTCAAATAGGTTTTCAACCTCTTGCTCTCTCTCTTCTTCTTCAGGTACCTATATGTCACATGTTGTTATCATTAATTTTGTCCCATAGGCTCCTTAAATTATTATTATATTCTTGGTTCCTTTTCTCTTGCCATTCCGGTTATGTGTCCTTGGCTTCTCCATCCTCTATATTGATAGTTCGATCCTCTTCTTTATCCACTCTGTCGATTCCCTTTAATAGACTGTTCAGATCAGATAATGTATTCTTCATTTTGACTGGTTCCCTTTTATAATTTCCATTTCCATTTCCATTTTTATGTTTTTTATCTTTTTGTTAAAGTTCTCACTGAGTTCATCTACACTTTCCTTAATTTCATTGAGCATCTTTATAACCAGTGTTTTGAACTCTGCATCTGTTAGATTGCTTGACTCCATTATTCCTGGATTTCTGTTCTTTCATGGTTTCTGCTGCTTTGTCTTCCCATTTTGGCTGCTTTTCTGTGTCTGTTTCTATGTACTAATCAAAGCTCATAAGTCTCCCAGTCTTATTAGTGTGGCTTTGTGTAGTAGGTGTCCAGTGGCACAGTCCTGAGAAGGGTTCAGCTGCAGGCCAAGTTTAATTCCAGCCTATGCCCCTGTGAGGCCACCTGTTAAGATTCAGCAAGCAATCTTCAGATCCTGTGCTTATAGTTGCCCCCGAGAGGCCATGCCAGAAACCGAGGGCAGCTACCACCAGTGTGAGTCCTGGTGCTGCTCAGCAAGTGGCACAGGGCTCGCTAAGGACACAACTGAATGTAGCTTGGGTAGGGCTGCGATTTCAGGGAGGTGGAGTTTTAGGGAATCTTCTGGGTGGAGCGACCTCTGTTATCCAGTTTGATGACATCTCAGCTATGGCGGTGCTGAATCCATGCACTGGGTGGGGAAGGGCTCAACAGAGGAACAATAGATGCTGCCCATACTTCTGCCAAGGAGAGAGCCTTGCATCCTGCCCTCGCTTCGACAACTTGGTGTCTCCCTGTATGTCCTTGGTGCTCCCTCAACAGCTGACCTGATGCTGGTGCTCAGTGCGAGCAGGTCTGTCACCACGAAAGTCTACTCATGGACACGGCCCCTTTTAGAGGCATCTGCAGCTGCCACAGTCTCTGTCCCACTCAGCTGCTTGGGACTGGGCAGCCTCACGTCTTCACCCCTTCCAACCATTACAGGGCGATTTCTTATTTCTCTCCCTAGTTGTAGGGCTTCTGTTCATCTAAACCCCCAGGTGACTCTACTTGCTGTTTGCTATGTGTTTCCATCTCAACTTTGATGTGGTCACAAGAGGGGACAAACGAAACTTCTATCATTTATGCCATTTTGCCCCTCATTTACATGTTATTTAATTTTCCTTCCTATTTATTTTAAAAGAGTCTGATGCATATGATGGCTATAATTATCACTAAATAGCTAACTGCATTATCCCCATTTTATGGGTAGAAATGGTAATGAAATTGAGTTATGGAAACTTAACTTAATTAGAATATTAGGAATTCATTAGTATATTCAGGA
The DNA here is from genome assembly GCF_000325575.1 of Pteropus alecto. Classification (NCBI taxonomy): domain Eukaryota; kingdom Metazoa; phylum Chordata; class Mammalia; order Chiroptera; family Pteropodidae; genus Pteropus; species Pteropus alecto. The sequence goes on along the minus strand of NW_006429686.1, from coordinate 4,769 downwards.
ATTTCTTCTTTCTGAACCATTATGATGCATACTATATAATGTCAGGCACACTGATAAATGTATAACTATAAATTTTGATGACCAAAATGCTCAAATGTAATGGGCAGCACATAGTGGCTTCATGTCTGACATGTTATAGTATGATGTATAAGAACAAATATCATCCCTGTTTTTTGGATGGAAAACTTTTAAACAAGATGAAAAGTATCAGTGGATTGTGAATGAAAATAATGTACTAGGAATTATCTGGTGGATTTGTGTCCCCACTGGGAACAACCCTAACCTGAGACAAGGAAGGTTATGGAAAACCTTATGTCATGCTCAGACTACATTGAATTTGGGAGTAACAACTGTACATTTGACTCTGACATGGAACAGCAAGCATTTAGAGGTACAGTGTATGTATCCTAACCATGTTCAAGCAATTAATACTCAATGGCAACAGGGCATGTGTTGTATTAAACATTGGCCAGTGAAACAAAAGAAGATTCTAGGTAAAATATAAGCAGGCCCAGATATAATGGAACAAACTGAATTTACTTGTAATGAAGAGTGATTTTCAGAAGAAAATAATTTACTCTCTAAAATAGATTGGAAGGAATCATCTTACAAGAGGAGGGAAAGGAATGAGAATCCACTTAGAAAGATGATAAAGCCTTGACAATATAGTTATGCAGATCCAATGTGTAATGCTAGAGGATGCTAGCTTTCAAGACTGGGAAAGAGCATATACTCTGACACAACAGAATCTGTTAACTATTTTACTACAAGTGGAGGCCCAAGTAGCCCTGGGGTAATGGCCGTCCATTTTTAGCTATGGAAACTTAGAGCATCTTTGAGACACATATAGATCCCCAAATATACAGAAAATTTCTGGGTGAAATTGTAACTTACCTTGCTGATATCTGACTGATCTTAGCAAAAGAGTGGACTAAAATAAACTAGCTGGTAGGAATAGGAATAAAACTAAATGGTACTCATGTGCTCCCCAGGGGAGGAAAATGGCCTTACACAATTCAATGGGAGCTTGTGACTATATAATAATGAGTTGAGACAAATAATTGGCTTTTTCTTTAGCTAACACGAAACACAGAAATGACAGAATCGTCATCACTGGTGCTAATAGTATATTAATATCTGGTATGTAGGCATATAATAATATCTACTAACATGTAGGCAAAGAACAGTTCTTCTAGAAATGTTTAATAAACACTCTGTGATACTTCTTGATTTATTTTGTAACCAAACCAAACTGTATCATAGCCATAGTGTGGTATGGTTTAATACTAGTATTGTTGGTATTACAATACTATTATTAAAGAATCAACTACTTTTTATAAGTAATCATATAATCAGATTATTGGGAAATTAAAACCTCCCCAGGGTGTGATAACAATGGATAGTTATTGGCCTGAGGAAGAACTAGATTTAGTTTATTATTATATTAAATGGCTCTGTACAGTTTATCACAAAGTTCAAGTGGCAATAGATCAAGGGAGTAAACATTAAATTGGTACATCACTATAAATATATTTGAAATGGTCTTATAGACTGGATGAATTGTTTCTTTGAGTCTATTTTTACCCTTAATTGGCTTCTAAAGTATTAAATATGCTTATGTTCTTAATGTACCTTATATATAAATGCTATGACTAATTGTAGAAACCTAAATAACTATGACTGCTATGTTGTTTAAGACTTTGACCAGGAAGAAGGCGATGGATTGTGAGGAGAGTTAACACAGTAGGTCTAGTTGTTTACTCCTTTCAAGTCTCCAAGTGACCCATGATTGGCCTTTGGTCAACCCTGGAAATGTTTTCTCAAAGTGTTCATTATACTGGTGATTGATGATTTTGTTATAGACACCTGGAGCCATGGACCATGTTGTATTACTATCTTGTCAAGATTGCTTGGCACAACAATGAAGATTTATCATATACACCTGGTTTCATTGTTAGAGTCCTGAGTTTCAGGCGGCATGTCCAGTTGCTGGCAGTATTACCTAGTGGCCAGCCCCCAACCCCTTTATCTGAGCCTCAGACTCTGAGACTCACATTGGCTCCCTGAGCAGAGATATGCCACGTATGTCCTTGTAGTTCAGTGCCAAAGAGATAGCACTCCTGTGTGGTCTCAGAGGAAGAAGTAAGCTACATTAATAACTTAAAATTATGCCCTTGAACTTAATACATGACTACAGACATCTGAAATATTTCTTAATGGTTACATTGTTTTCTCTGCTAGTACATGAAATTAACTGGAAGATTTATTGGGTGTCTGCATACACTATCAATATACTATACACATTAGTGGTGGGTATGTTTATATGCATGTATCTATTCCTGCCTATATCTGTGAATTAATTAGCACCTTTTACAAAAACATTATTTTGGTTCTTATGTAACAAGAGCAGATTAAACAAATTCTTGTCTGAGTAGGACCTAATTTTATAGTCTTTCTCTGACTTTCTCACTGAACAAAAAGGAAGGTCTTTTAATGGGTCTCAAGATTTTTATATATCCACTTACTCTAATTTTATATTTATATCACTAATTCTAAAGGTTTTGATTGTCTTTCTTTGAAATATGTTATGATCTAAGCCATAACCTATCTACTGGGTTGAAATCCTCTTTTCCTCACTGCTTTTCTTTACAATGCATTTCCTCACAGTTGACAGTGATCGCCTTCATGCAAGTGTTCTGTATTCCAATTTATCCCCATCTCTGCAGTTCCGTAGTCTGATGGAAGCTATTATAGCCTGTATCTCCTCCTTCCTTTAGGGATACATTCATTCAAATATGCATAGATTTTTATTGGAAAAAATAGATTTATTTTAGTTCTTATATACCTTAACAGCTACATGACTCATGTTGATTTTGTTTATAGTAATATATCTGAGGAAAAGAATCCTCTTACTATAATTCTTGATTTTAAGTATTCTATTTTATAAATTTTGAGTCAAATTTTATGAAAACTTTGATTTAAAAAAAGTAGTAACTTGTCTATGGCCATGCAACCCTGAACATGCCGGTTCTTGTCTGATCTAAGATTCTGTGGTCTGTCAAATGGTAAACATCTAAGATTAATGGAAATTAATTTGAGGGTTGGGGTGGAAGGCAAGTTTTAAATGTAATGTCCGAGTCTATGCTGATGAGAACAATAGAACTTACATGCAGACCAATGCTAAAAAAAAAAAAAAAAAGTGGGGGTACAAAACCCAAGATACAAGAAGATCCTAAACAGGGGACTTGTTTAGGATCTTCTTCAAAAAAAAAAAAAAAGGTTGGGGTACAAAACCCAAGATACAAGAAGATCCTAAATAGGGAATTTGATTATGAAGGATATCTAAAAGATCTGCATCAGAGTAGGAACCAATGTTTACCAAAGCAGCCTGGAATTAAAAAAATAAATCCTTTAAAAGGAAATTTGGATATTTCTAGTAACTTACTGAGCTTTTATAAAGAAAAGTCACTTTCTTTAAATATGGATGCGAGTCATGTGATTTTGGATAAAAAGCACAAACTATATTTTTAGAACTTGAATTTCACTTGCAAAACTGCCATTAGTACTCAAAATATTTCACGGTCACACTGATAGGAAGAGTTTCCAAGATACATTCACTCCTCTGAAAACTGAAATATGAGAACAATATTAAGATCAAGTAGTTTATATTACATACATGTTTAGATAATATTATTTAAGTCAAACTACTGGGTGCTCAGATATGCTTCAACATTTAAAGACAATATGCCCCAATGCAAACTGTAATTTATATATTATTCCTTTAAAAAGAACATCAAGAATACATCTACTTTGCTACACAAATTACAATGGGCACTTTGTTAATGCCTCTCCACCATATCAGAATTCTCACCTATCCTATTTTATTATTGTATTATTTATGTCTTTCTCTCCTAACTAGATTGCAAGTAGCTAGAGGACTGGGCCTTAATCATTTTTTAAAAAATTTCCCATAGTGCCTAGTAGTTGCTCAAAGAATAGCTTCTGAATTTAGAAGACTAAAACAGATTTTCATGATTTTCTTATCCAAGTCATAGCATTACTCATTAAAAGCCTCTGTCTCCACTTTGAAATAGCTAAGAAGCCTTTTTAAAAGGGCTTCTCTTTCCTTAAAGATACAGAAATAAGAAAAAAGAAATCTCAAAGTCAGGTTTCATCCAATCTTCAAATCCTTTCTAAATTGGCTACTGAGATTTGGGGAACTCTTTTAAACAAGTATGTTATACCAACAGACTCTCCCCTCCTTCTCCCCAATCCTAAGAGGTACCTGGTTTAATAATATTTGGCAGTAGAGTTGAAGACTAATTTATAGAAGTTTGGTTGTTGAATTTTTTTTTTAACAGAAGCTTAATGTCATTACTCAAAAATGATTGCTCTAGTCACTGAAGAAATCAGAGCTATATATTTTTGGTTCTGAGTGGGACTTTATTTGGCCTGAAAATTATATTCTGCCTAGTTCATTTGTGTATTTATATCCAATTAAGTAAAATAAATGTTTCAGTCTGGTGATTTGTCAGCCTAGATTTTGGTCCTAAGGCATTTAGCTTTTAGCTTTACTGAAACCCACATGAATAACATTAGGCACGTAGTCAAACCTAATTACTTGATAGGGGGAAGGGTGTGCAAAAGCAAGAAAGGAGGGTAGATATAAGCAAACTAGATTTTCCTGCACTTAAGTTACTACTTTTTTATTTATTTCTTACTTTTTTTTTTCCACCTACAGCACCTGGTGTTCCTAAGTGGTCTCCCAT
>NW_006429685.1:0-473 GCF_000325575.1 Pteropus alecto | reverse complement strand
CTGTATTGATCTGACTGCCATTATCTCCCTGAGACTCCATTCCACCAACCTGCAGACTGCCTGGTGCAGGTGTTGTTGGATTGCTGCCAAGCTCAATTCCAAGTGATTTAGGGCCAACTATTCACAGTGGAGTGGTCATCGTTGTGAGTAGCCTTTCCAATCCCAGCAAAAGCGCCTCACCTGGTAAGTTACATTTCCATTCCCAGTGGGCGACCAGTGCTGTGAGCCACATTTCAAAGGTAGGGTTAGGCAGATCACTGCTGCCTACATGAACTTGGGTGGATATCAGGGACCTGTGGGCCAGTCTCAGACAGAAGCTAGTCCTGCTGTGATCTGGGTCTTCTGTGGGAACTCACAACAGTTACCAAATTTGCAGCAAGACTGAGGCTGAACTGATCTCACTGCCATTGTCTCTCTGAGACCCCACCCCAGCCTACCCACAAATTGTCCCAGGTATCCTATTGACAGCGAAC
>NW_006429684.1:0-997 GCF_000325575.1 Pteropus alecto | reverse complement strand
TCATATTAATTCCATTCAATATCAGGCATTCAATTGTGTTTGACTGTTTCAATTATAGTTTATTAATATTAGTTCTCTAACTATCCAAAACAAATATATGACAAAGATTATGTTTTCTGTCTCATCACTCTGTTATACACATCTTCACCTATTAGCCCGAACACCTGATATTTTTTCATTGATACTTTGGTAAATAAACTCAGACAAATAGTCTCTTGTATTTCCCTAGTTTTACTAGTACTGGTTCTCAAAATTACCTTAAAGGAATAATAGTGATTATTAATGTCTTCACTATCAACATTTGCCCTATATCTAATTTTTATTACTTTATAATTAAGAAAATAAGGAACTACATGAGTTATCTTAAGTAGTTAACTCATTTTCAAAGAAACATTTTAGAATTTCATGCCTTTCTGTTTTATTTTTTGCATCTTGATACCACGATTAAGAGCTATCTTTAAATAAAATAGTCTAACGAAACAATTACAGCTTACCTTCACAAATTTGCATGAAGATGTCTATGTGAGTGGAGGTGATTTTTAACCTGTAAATCTGTCAAATACTTCTGTCATGTTGAGGAGCCCCTGTAATTCTATGACAGTCATCCTGGCATCAAACATTGGCTGCTCTTAAGTCAAAGGCAGCCACGCTCACCTGGGGAAAGTTTTCTCTAGTGTGTTAATTAAATTTCCAAATGCAGCATTTTTTGGCAATCATCAGCGTTTATTTTTTAAAAACACTTACCTTGTAGGTGGCTGCCCTTCTCTTCACCCCTTCTCGACATGAAGCTCCCCTCAATTGGGGAGTCCTTTGATGTAGAAACACCATCTAATTGTCAAACAGTACTTTCAGGAGAAAGTTAAAAATCATTCTACAAATTGTATTTCAGACTCTTAATAATTAGTATGGATTTGTCTTCTTTACTTTTATTACCATAACTGATCCAAATCTAGAACTTCCATACCATTAGAAAAATGTGTCACATGTTGTATCACAT
>NW_006429683.1:0-612 GCF_000325575.1 Pteropus alecto | reverse complement strand
CTCACATAATTATGAGTTGGCAAGTCTAAATTCATAAGGCTGACCAGCACTTGAAATACTTGCAGGGTTTTTTTGTTAAATCTTCAGGCAAAATTCTTTATTTTGAGAACTTTTTTCCTCAGTGTTTTAACAGAATAAGGGCCACTCACATCATAGAAAGTAGTCTGCTTTACCTGAAGTCTACTGATTATACACATTAATCACGTTATCTTAACAGTAACTTCTATGCTGTTTCACCAAACAATCATAATCTAGCCAAGTTGACACATCAAATTAACCATCACAACCAAGAACTAAAATTTCTGAAGAATGAAGAAAGTAATCTCACGAAAATAGAAGACTGAAAAAGAGGGGCAGTAGGTAAGGGATCTGAAACAGGACACTAATCTGGATGCTGAGTAACCCTGTGTTCATATTACTAAGTGAAAGTGGCCAATCTGAAAAGGTTACTGTATGATTCCAGTTATATGACATTTTGGGAAAGGTAAAACATGGAAGTAATAATAAAAAAAAAAATCAATAATTTTGGTAGAAGTAGGAGAGAGATGACTAGGCAGAATACAGAGGACTTCTAGGCCAGTAAAAATACTCTGTATGATATTATAATGATGG
>NW_006429682.1:0-891 GCF_000325575.1 Pteropus alecto | reverse complement strand
GGGAGGAGGTAGACGGAGTAAAAGGGGTCAAATATTGAGTTTAGGAGGAGAGTGAAGTGGGTAAAGGGGATCAAATATATAGTATCTGAAGGAAACTGGACTTCGGGTGGTAAACATACAATGGAATATACAGATGTCAAATTATAATGTACACCTGAAAATTATATAATTGTATTAACCAACTTTACCCCAATAAACTCAATTAAAATTTTTTAAAAAATAAAAATAAAATAAATAACTAAATAAAACCACAATGAGATATCACCTAACACCTGTCAAAATGGCTATCATCGATAAATCAAAGAACAACAGGTGTTAGCAAGGATGTAGAGAAAAGAGAACACTCATATATTGTTGGTGGGATTGTAAATTGGCATAGCCACTATAGAAAACAATATGGAGTTTTCTAAAAAAATGTTAAATGGATATACCATATGACTCACTAATTGCACTTCTGGATATTTATCCAAAGAAAACAAAAACAATAATTTGTAAAGATCAATGCACTCGAATATTCATAGCAGCACAATTTTCAGTAGCCAAGATATGGAAGCAACCTAAATGACCATCAACAGATGATTGGATAAAGAAATTTTGGTTCATATATACAATGGAATATTACTCCGCCACTAAAAAAATGAAATCCTACCATTTGCAAGGACGTGGACAAACCTAGAGGTTATTATGCTGAGTGAAATAAGTCAGAAATAGAAAAATAGCATATGATTTCACTTATATGCAGAACAAAAAGAACAAACTAATCAAAAGCTGACACAAATATAGAGGACAATCTGGTGACGGGCAGAGGGGCATGGGGTTAGGGGCTAGGAGAATGAAGCAAAGGGTTAAAGAATTGCAAATTAGTAGTTGATAGATGGTCACAGGGATCGG
>NW_006429681.1:0-673 GCF_000325575.1 Pteropus alecto | reverse complement strand
TGTCTTGGTGAAGGCCTTTTTGGGTTGAGATATTTTGGTGTTCAGTTGACTTCTTGAATGCTAAGCTCCAGCTCATTCCTTAGATTTGGGAAATTCTCGTGCACTATTTGTCTGAAAATGCTTTCTAGTCCCTGTTCCTTTTCCTCGCCTTCAGTCATGCCCATTTTTCTTATGTTTCCTCTCCTAATGGTATCACCTAGTTCTTGTATTTCTCTTTCATTATTTTTCATTTAGGTTTCTTTCTTCTTCCTTCTGATTTATAGATTTCTGTCTTCTGTATCACTGATCCTTTCTTCCATTTGGTCAACTCTATTTCCCAAGCTTGCTATTTCATTTTTCAATCCTTGCAGTGTATTCTTCATCTCCAGAAGTTATATTTGGTTCTTTCTGAGGGTTTTAATCTCCTTTCTCTGCTCATCTAGGTGTTCTGTCAACTTTTGATTGTTGATATGACTCCTTTAGGAATTCACTTAGTTTTTTTCAGAAGTACCATCCTGAATTCTCTGTCATTTAAATTGCATATTTCTGTCTGTAAGTTTATTTTCTGGAGATTTTTTCTTTCTTTCTGAGATGCCTTGCCACCTTGGTTGTTCATGGTGTTTAATGGACTATTTCTCTGCCTGGGCATAAAGGAAATATATTCTGCTTTTTTTCCAGAAAGAAAATTTATTAT
>NW_006429680.1:0-330 GCF_000325575.1 Pteropus alecto | reverse complement strand
TCCCTCTGGCGACCAAATCAAGGTTGTGACGGAAATAGGGAGCAACAGCAAGGAAAAATCACCTGGGATCTTGATAAACAAGCCATACAACGAGGGAGAAACCCAAGAAAGCACCCTGCAATGGTAGAGGGTAGGATGGGGCGAGGACACGGGGTGACCTGGTCTCCAGCAGCTTAGTGAGATGCAGGCTGCGGCAGCAGCAGATGCCTCTTAAAGGGGCCGCGCCCGCAATCGGGTATTTGTGGTGATGGACCTGCTCGCTCTGAACACCAGTGCCGATTAGGCTGCATGCGGTGGGTACTGGGGACTTACAGGAAGACGTTGTCAGAG
>NW_006429679.1:0-473 GCF_000325575.1 Pteropus alecto | reverse complement strand
ATTGGTCTGTAGTTTTCTTTTTTTGTGTTATCTTTCTCAGGTTTTGGTATCAAAGTGATATTGGCGTCATAAAATGGGTTGGGAAGTATTGTCTCCTCTTGGATTTTTTGCAAGAGTTTGAGGAGAATAGGTATTAAATCTTCTTTGAATGTTTGGTAGAATTCAGTGGTGAAGCCATCTGGTCCTGAACTTTTACTTTTTAGTAGGTTTTTGATGGTTGTTTCGATTTCCATACTGCTGATCGGTTTCTTTAAGTTTCCCAGATCTTCTTGATTCAGTCTAGGAAGGTTGTATTTTCTAAGCATTGGTCTATTTCTTTTAGGTTATTAAATTCATTATTATATACTTTTTCATAGTATTCTTGCATGATCCTTTGTATTTCTACAATGTCAGTTGTAATTTCCCCCTCTTTCATCCTTGATTTTGTTTATTTATGATCGTTCTCTTTTTTCTTTAGTGAGTCTAGCCAGGGG
>NW_006429678.1:0-937 GCF_000325575.1 Pteropus alecto | reverse complement strand
ATAATTTTCGACAAAGAAGCAAAAAACATACAGTGGAGCAAAAAAAGTAAGAAGGCCTCTTCAATAAATGGTGCTGGGAAAATTGGAAAGTCACAAGCAAAAGAATAAACCTAGACTGTTGTCTATCATCATACACCAAAATTAACTTAAAAGGGATTAAGGACCTGAATATAAGACATGAAACAATAAAATGCTAGAAGAAAACATAGGAACTAAACTCAAGAACCTTGGACTTAGAGGATTTTATGAATTTGACCTCAAAGGCAAGGGATGTAAAAGCTTAAATAAATGAATGAGACTACATCAAACTAAGAAGCTTCTGCTCAGCAAAAGAAACCGTAAACAAGGTAAAGAGACAACCATCTGAATGGGAAAATATATTTGCAAGCAACACTTCTGATAAGAGTCTAATATCCAAAATATACAAAGAACTCATACAACTCAATAACAACAAAAAAACAAATGATCCAATCGAAAAATGGGCAGAGGACCTGAAAAGACACTTCTTAGAGGACATACAAATGGCCAATAAGTATTTAGAAAGATGCTCAATATTGCTAGCTATTAGGGAAATGCAAATCAAAACCACAATGAGATACCATCTCACATCTGTTAGAATAGCTATAATCGACAGGACAAGTAATAAGAAATGTTGGAGAGGATGTGGAGAAAAAGATACCCTCGTATACTGCTGGTGCGACTGCAAGTTGATAAGCCTCTATGAAAACACAATGGAGATTCCTCAAAAAACTAAGAATTGATCTACCATATGATCCAGCAATCCCTCTACTGAGTATTTACCCCAAAGACTCAAAAACCCATATCCAAAAAGATATTTTCACACCGATGTTCATAGCAGCATTATTCACGGTGGCCAGGACATGGAAGCAACCTAAGTATTCTAGACGATTGGCTAAAGAAGCTGTGGTACATATAC
>NW_006429677.1:0-1966 GCF_000325575.1 Pteropus alecto | reverse complement strand
GGTTAGGGTTAGCGTTATTGTTAGTGTAATATTTCGGGTAAGGCCTAGATACTGTGTTAGGATAGTTATGGTTAGTGTTTGGGTTAGGGTAAGAACTAGAGTTAGGAATAGCTTTAGTTTTAGGGTTAGGATCTGGGTTATGGTTAGTTTTACCGTTAGGTTTAGGATTAGGTTTAGAGTTAATTTTACAGTTAATTTACGGTCAGTATTAGGTTAAGGGTAAGGGTAAGTGTTGCCATTATATTTGGTGTATAATTTAGGGTTATGGTTAGGGTTAGGTTTAGGGTAAGGAATAGGGTTAGGGTGAGGTTTAAGGTTAGGGTTATTGTTAGGGTTAGGGTTCGCGTTATTGTTAGCATAAAATTTACGGTTAAGGTTACTGTAGTAAATAGGGTTAGAATTAGGATTAGGAGTAGCTTTAGTTATAGGTTTAGAGTCAGGGTTAGGCTTTGGTTAGGGATAGGATTACCGTTACCTTTCAAGTTAGGTTCAGTTTAGGGGTAGGGTTATGATTAAGGTTAGGGTTAGGGATAGGGTTATGTTTAGGTAAGGGTTATGGTTAGGGTTAGAGTTAGCGTTAGGGTGAGTGTTAGGGTTAGGGTTAGAGTCAGGTTTAGGGTTAGGGTTAGCATTAGGATTAGGGATTAGGATTATGGTTAGAGTTCTGTTTAAGTTCAGAATTAGGGTAGGTTTAGGATTAGGGTTATAGGGTTAGGGTTACAGTTAGGCTTAATGTTGGTTAGGGTTAGAGTTAGGGTTAGGGATAGGGATAGGGTTAGGATTTGGGTTAGGGTTAGGTTTAGTGTTAGGGTTAGGGTTAGGTTTAGGGTTAGGCTTAGGGTTATTGTTAGGGTTTGAAGTAAGGTTACCATTAGCTTTAGTTTTGGGGTTAGTATCAAGGTTAGAGTTAATATTATGTTTAGAGGTAGGGTGAGTTTTAGAGTTAAAGTTAGAGTTACAGTTAGGTTTAGGTTAAGGGGTTATGGTTATTGTTATTGTTAGTGTAAAATTTAGGGTTAGTTAGGGTTAGGATTAGCTTTAGTTTTAGTGTTAGGATTAGCGTTTAAGTGAACGTTAGGTTTAGGGTTAGAGATAGTTTTAGAGTTAATTTAGGGTCAGTTAGGTTCAGGGTAAGGGGTTAGGTTTACAGATATTGTTAATGTAAAATTTAGAGTTAGGATTAGGGTTAGAGGGAGGTTTAGGTTAGGGTTAGGTTTAGGATCGGGTAAGTGTTAGGGTTAAGGTTAGTTTTAGGGTTACTGTCACTGTAAAATTTAAGGGAATGGATAGAAATAGGGTTACGATAAGCTTTATTTTTAGGGTTAGATTCAACGTTAAGGTTAGTATTGGGTTAGGGTTAGAATTAGGTTTAAGATTATCTTTAGTTTAAGGTTAAGATCAGGGTTAGTGTTAGGGTTAGGGTTAGAGTTTGGGTTAAGGATAATTTTAGTGTTAGGCTTAGGGTTAGAGGTAGTTTTAGAGTTAAAATTAGGGTTAGGGTTAGTTTTAGATTAAGGGGTTAGGGTCAGGGTATTTTTTAGATCAAAATTTCTATTTTGTGTTATTGTTAAGGTTAAGGTTAGAATGAGGGTTAAGATTAACTTTAGTTTTAAGGTTAGTATCAGTGTTAGTGTTAGGTTATAGTTAGGTTTAGGGTTAGGGTTAGGTTTAGGGTGTGTCTTTAGGGTTAGGATTTGTGTTTCTTTTAGGGTTAGTGTTAGGGTTAGGGTTAGGATTATGGTTAAATTATGGTTTGTGATATGGTTAGGTTTAGGTTATGGTTAGGGTTAGGGTTAGGGATGGTTTTAGGGTTAGGTTTGGCTTTAGATTTAGGGTTAGGTGTAGGATAAGTGGTTAAGGTTAGAGTTATTTTTAGTGTAAAATTTAGGGTTAGGGTTAATCTTGGAGTTAGGGATAGAATTAGGGTTTGTATTAGCATTAGTTTTAGGGTTAGACTCAGGGTTAG
>NW_006429676.1:0-787 GCF_000325575.1 Pteropus alecto | reverse complement strand
ATTTTACCAGGTTTTGGTATCAGTGTGATATTGTCCTCATAAAATGAGTTAGGAACTAATGCCTCCTGTTCGATTTTTTGGAAGAGTTTTAGGAGAATAAGTTTTAAATCTTCTTTGAATGTTTGGTAGGATTCACTGGTGAAGCCATCTGGTCCTGGACTTTTACTTTATGGTAAGTTTTTAATGATCATTTCGATTTCCATACTACTGATCGGTCTATTTAGATTTTCCAGGTCTTCTTGATTTAATCTAGAAAGGTTGTATATTTCTAAGTGCTGGTCCATTTCTTCTAAGTTATAAAATTTGGTTTTATATACTTTTTCATAGTATTCTTGTATGATCCTTTGTATTTCTACGGTATCTGTCATAATTTTTCCTCTTTCAGCCCTGATTTTATTTACTTGTGTCCTTTCTCTTTTCCCTTTAGTGAGTCTAGACAGGGTTTGCCAATTTTATTCTTTCTCAAAGAAGCAGCTCTTTGTTGCATTTATTTTTTCTATTACTTTTTGTTTTCAATTTCATTTATTCTGCTCTAATTTTAATTATTTATTTTCTTCTGCTGTCTTTAGGCTTCATTTGTCCTGAGAATTCCATCTTTGTCATTGATTTTTGATAATTTTAATACAACGTGTCTCGGTGAAGGCTTTTTTGGGTTGAGATATTTGGGTGTTCTGTTGACTTCTTGAATTCCAACTCCAGTTTATTCCTTAGATTTTGGAAATTCTCATCTACTATTTGTCTGAAAATGCTCCTTAGTCCCTGCTCCTTTTCCTCGCCTTCGGTAATG
>NW_006429675.1:0-1044 GCF_000325575.1 Pteropus alecto | reverse complement strand
AAATAAGAGCAGGAACTAGAAATCAAGAGTAGAGAGGGCTTAAACAGGGGGCTGCTGATTCGTTTTCTCATGAGCTGTCTAGGTATATTTGTCTTTTAAAATCATGTGCAGATGTGAGCATGTCACCTGGTTTGTCTCCTCAGGATGAAGGAGTAGGAGAGGGATGCATAGTGAGAGAGATGAAACTGACTCTGCCACAGGGCATGGTGATGGCCTATAAGATGAAGCTGCTGGTTTTCAAGGAGAAAGTCTGGGGTAAGCAGAGGCTGATGGGGCAGGTGCGGAGGGGTCTGGTTCTCCTGAGAAGTGAAATGAGAAACGAAAGACCATCAACAGGCAGCCTTGTCTTCTCCGCGTGGTCAGAGAGAGGAGAAGCAACATTTCCCAGCTGTCTGGAGCACACACACAGCCACCCACCCACAGCCATCTCTAAGCATGGCCCTACTGAAATGCTGCTTTGGGGAGTTGCAGAGACAGTCTCCTACATGGAGAGGGACAGTGCGCCACGAGGAGGTATCTCTAGCACTGGGCCAAAAACGGCGCTAATCCCAACGCTCTCTATTCAAGGTCCCACCACCTCCCTCGGCAGCTCAACTGGGAGAGCTGCAGAGCCCGCCCAGGTTACCCATAACCCCTCGTAAAGCCCATAAGATATCCACACAGTCACAAACAGCAGTGCAGGTGCGATGCCCCGACAACACGATGCAGAAGTTTATCTACGTCTCTCGCTCCGTCACTAGCCTCGAAGTGCAGTGTCCCATACACCGTTGTGGTTCTGACTCCACGTGGGAGAACCATTAGCATCAAAGAGCAAGTGCACACCAGGAGGGAACAATGAGCACTGCAGACATGACCGGTTCAGAGCCCTGGCTTCTCCCTTCCCCAGTGCTGTGTCCCAGGTAGAGGTCAGCCTGATATGGCTGAGGTCCATCTCCTCAGAGATCAGGGGGTGCCCTCACACACATATCAAACTCTCTCTCGCGCTCTCTCGCTCTCTGTCTCTCTTTCTCACACACACACACACTACTTACTAGAGAATCCTTG
>NW_006429674.1:0-838 GCF_000325575.1 Pteropus alecto | reverse complement strand
ACCTAGAAGAAATGGTCAAGTTCTTAGAAATATACTACCTCCTAAACTGAATTATGAAGAACTGGGATATCTAGATCCCAGTTAGATCAATCAAGAGTAAGGAAATGGAAATAATCATTAAAAAACTCCCCCAAATTGAAAGTTGAGGACAATATGGCTTCACTAGTGAATTCTACCAAACATTCAAAGATGATTTAATACCTCTTCTTCTCAATCTTTGCTAAAAAAAATTAAAGTGGAAGCAATACTTCCTACTCATTTTATGGGGCTAACATTACCCTGATACCAAAACCTGGTAAGGATAACATACACAAAGAAAACTACAGATCAATATCTCTGATGAATAGAGATGCAAAAATTCTAAACAAAATACTAGCAAACTGAACACATGAATACATTTAAAAGATTATGCATCATGATCAAATGGGCTTCATTCCAGGGGCACAAGGATGGTTTAACATATGCAAATTGATTAATGCGATACATTGCATAAACAAAGCAAAGGATAAAAATCATATGATCATATCAATAGATGCAGAAAAAGCATTTGACAAGATACAACATTCATTATGATTAGAACACTTAATAAAATGGGTATAGAAGGAATGCACCTCAATAAAATAAAGGTCATATATGACAAACCCTCAGCTAACATCATATTTAATGGTAAAAACTAAAAACCTTCCTTCTAAAATCAGGAACAAGACAAGGCTGTTTGCTAACACCACTATTATTCAATATAGTGTTGGAAGTCCTAGCAAGAGCCATCAGGCAAGATAAAACAATAAAAGACATTCAAATTAGGAATGAAGAAGTCAAATTGTTACTTTTTGCAGAT
>NW_006429673.1:0-1694 GCF_000325575.1 Pteropus alecto | reverse complement strand
GACCTCACATTTCAATAATCACCCTAAATGCAAATGGCCTGAACTCACCAACAAAAAGGCACAGATTTGCAGATTGGATCAAAAAACAAAATCCAACCATATGCTGCCTTCAGGAAACATATCTCAGTTCCAAAGACAAATATAGACTCAAAGAGAAAGTGTAGAAAGTGATATTTCAAGCAAATATCATTCAAACAAAAGCGGGAGTAGCAGTACTAATATCAAATGAAATAGACTTCAAAATAAAAAAAAAGGTAAGGAAAGATACTGAGGGACACTTCATAATGATAAAAGGAATCATACACCGAGAAGACATAACACTTATAAATATCAATTCTCCCAATCAAGGAGCCCTAAAATATGTGATGCAATTACTAACAGAACTGAAGAGAGAAACAGACCAAAACACTATCGTAGTAGGGGACCTAAATAGCACACTGTCGGATATGGACAGATCACGCAAACAGAAAATCAATAAGGAAATAAAATCTTAAATGGCACATTAGACCAACTGGAAATAATTGATGTTTACAGAGCCTTTCATCCCAAAACAGCTGCTTATACATTTTTCTCAAGTGCACATGGAACATCCTCAAGGATTGACCACATACTGAGACACAGAGATAGCCTCAACAAATATAAGAGGGTTGAAATCATACAAACCATATTCTCTGATCATAATGCTTTGAAGCTGAAGATCAACCGAAAACGGAACAAGGAAAGAATCACAAATGCACGGAGATTAACAACATGCTACTGAAGAATAATTATCTCAGAGAAAAAATGAAAAGAGAAATCAGGAGATACATAGAAATGAATGATAATGATAGTGCAACATACCAAAACTTTTGAGACACAGAAAAAGCAGTCATAAGAGGAAAGTACATATCATTACAGGCCTATCTCAAAAAATACAAACGAGCCCAAATAAACAATCTAACGTTTCATCTTAAAAAAACTAGAAAAGGAAGAACAAATGAAGCCTAAAGTCAGCAGAAGGAAAGAAATAATCAAAATTAGAGCAGAATTAAATGAAATTGAAAACAAACAAACAAACAAAAAACAATAGAAAAAATAAATGCAACAAAGAGGTGGTTCTTTGAGAAGGTTAATAAAATTGACAAACCCCTGACAAGACTCACTAAAGAAAAAAAGAGAAAGAATACAAATAAACAAAATCAGGGATGAAACAGAGAAAATGATGACAGGCATTGCAGAAATACAAAGGATCATATAAGAATACTATGAAAAAGTACATAACATCATATTTAATAACCTAGAAGAAATGGACAAATATTTAGAAAGACATGATCTTCTTAGACTGAATCAATAAGAACTGGAAAATCTAAATAGACTGATCAGCAATATGGAAATTGAAACAATCATCGAAAACCTGCCAAAAAGTAAATGTCCAGGACCAGATGGCTTCATCAGTGAATTTTACCAAACATTCAAAGAAGATGTCATTCTTATTTTCCTCAAACTCTTACAAAAATCAAAGAGGAGGCAATACTTTATAAGTCATTTTATAAGGCCAATATTACCCTGATACCCAAATCTGGTAAAAGTAACACAGAAAAAGAAAACTACAGACCAATATCTCTCATGAACACAGATGAAAAATCCTAAATAAGATACCAGCCATCTGAATACTGCAATATATTAAAAAAGATTATACACCACAATCAAGTGGG
>NW_006429672.1:0-643 GCF_000325575.1 Pteropus alecto | reverse complement strand
TAGAATGGCTATCATCAACAGACAAGTAATAACAAATATTGGAAAGGTTGTGGGAGAAAAGGAACCCTCAAACTGCTGGTAGGAAAGTAACTTTGTACAGCTACTATGGAAAATATATGGGGGTTCCTCAAAAAGTTAAGAATAGCATTACCACATGATCCAGTAATCTCTCTTCTGGGTATTTAACCCCAAAATTCAAAAATATTTATCTGTAAAGATATGTACCCTGATGTTCATTGTATCATTATTCACAGTAGCCAAGACATGGAAATAATCTAAGTGCCCTTTGTTTGATAGATGATTGGATAAAGATGTGGTAGATATTCAGTAAACAATGAAATATTACTCAGCCATAAGTAAAAATGAAATACTGCCATTTGCAACAACATGGATGAGTCTTGAGATTATCATGCTAAGTGAAATAAGTCAGAGAGAAAAGTTGAGAACTATATGGTTTCACTCGCACGTGGAATATAAAACTGAAAGCAACAAACAAGAGAAACAGAGACTCATAGACATGGACAACAGTTTTGTGGTTACCAGATGGAAAGAAGGGAAGGGAGAGTTAGATAAGGGCAAAGGGAGTCAAACATATGATGACAGAAGGGAATTTAACTTTGGGTGTTGAACACACAATGCAATA
>NW_006429671.1:7409-9062 GCF_000325575.1 Pteropus alecto | reverse complement strand
ATTTCTCCTCCTGGGCATTAATGGAAGTGTATGCTTTCTTTCTAGAAAGAAGATTTATTATATAAAGGTCTCTCTTTAACCCGTTGCAAAGAAGACTCTTTTCTTTTGATTTCCAGTAGGTGTTATCTAAGCCTCTTGGATCTCTGCTTTTTATAAAGCCTTAATGATGCCTTTTTATTTTATTGTAGATATTTAATCATGCTTGCTACCTTCAGTTTCACTCTCTGTCAGTGGTAATAACAGTTTTGGTAAATCTTGGCATGCTCAGCAAGGAGCACCAGACTCACCTAGGACACACCTGGATATGGTTTGAGTGGGGCCACAAGTTAATCGATGGGCAGTTTTAAGTAATCTTCTGAGCTGAGCGACCTCTGTTATCCAGTTTGAGGACATCTCATCTATGTCCTCACATTGGAAGTAGTGAGGGCTCAAGAAAGGAACAGTGGATAGACCAGCAATTCTGCATTGGAGAAAGCCTTGCCTCTGGCTATCTCTCTGACAACTCAGTGTCCTCCTGAAATTCCCTGGTGCTCCCCAAGCAGCCCACCCGACGCTGGTATTCAGAGTGAGCAGGTCTAATACTGTAAAACTATAGTTGCAGACATGGTCCCTTTAAGAGGCATCTGCAGCTGCCGGCTGCCGCTGCCATAGCCTCTGTCCTACTCTGCCACTCAGGACTGGACACTCTCATGTCTTCCCCCGTCCTATTTTCTACCTTTGCAGGTTGACTTCTTATTTCTCTCCCTAGTTGTAGGCCTTCTGTTCATCTAGATCCCAGGTGACTCTGCTTGCTGTTTACTCCAAGGAGACATAATACTTATTGATATCTATGCTTCCATTCAGGCAGCCCTGAAATATATAAAGCAATTACAAACACAAATAAAGGGAGAAACAGACCAAAATACTATCATAGTAGGGGACCTAAATATTCCACTGTCAGATATGGACATATCATCCAAACAGAAAATCAATAAGGAAATAACATCCTTAAATGACAGATTAGACCAACTGGACATAATTAACATTTACAGAGCCTTCCATCCCAAAATATCTGTCTATACATTCTTCTTGAGTGCACATAGAACATTCTCAAGGATTGACCACATACTGGGACTCAGAGATAGCCTCAAAAATTATAAAAGGGTGAAATCATACCAACCATATTCTCTAATCATAATGCTTTGAGGCTTGTAATCAACTATAAAAAGAAAGCGGGAAGAACCACAAATACATGGAGATTAAACAACACATTACTGAAGAATGACTACATCAGAGAAGAAATAAAAAGAGAGATCAAGAGATACATAGAAACAAATGATAATGATAGTACCACATATCAAAACTTTTGGGACATGGCAAATGGTCATCAGAAGAAAGTTCATATCATTCCAGGCTTATCTCCAAAAGCAATGAGCTCAAATAAACAACCTTACGCTTCATCTTAAAAAACTAGAAAAGGAAGAACAAATGAAGCCTAAAGTTTGCAGAAAGAAAAAAATCGTCAAAAGTAGAGCAGAATTAAATGAAATTAAAAACAAAACAAAACAAAACAAAATAATAGGAAAAAATAGAACAAAAATCTGACCCTTTGAAGTTAATAAAATTGACAAACTCCTTGCTAGACTCAGTAAAAAAAAAAAAAAAAAAGAAGGG
>NW_006429671.1:0-5119 GCF_000325575.1 Pteropus alecto | reverse complement strand
GAGAGAGAGAGAGTTATATTGTACATCTGAAACTTACTGGATTTCATTAATCAATGTCACCCAAAAAATAATTTTAAAAAGTTAGAAGTAAATAAAGTAATTGTTGCAATATGTCTAGTTACTGACATTTTATTATTCATAATTTTTAATCTTTTTTATTTTTCCTTCTTCTTAATGAAGCCACTCTAAAATTTTCTGTAATACTGACTTGGTGATGAGGAACTCATTTAGCTTGTTCTTGTCTGAGAAGCTCTTTATCTGTCCTTTGATTCTAAATGATAGTTTTGCCGTGTAGAGTTATCTTGGTTGTAGGTCCTTAGTTTTCATCACTTGAACATTTCTTTCCAATCCCATCTGGCCTCCAATGTTTCTCTTGAGAAAACAGCTGACAATGTTATGGGTGACAGTCTTATGGAAGCTCCCTCATAGGTAACTAACTGCTTTTCTTTTGCTGCTTTTAAGATTCTCTCTTTGTTTTTAAACTGGCATTTTAATGATGATGAGTCTTGGTGTGTACATCTTGTTTGAGTACATCTTGTTTGGACTCCTTACATTTCCTGGGCTTCTATGTTTATTTCCTTCACCAGGTTAGGAATGTTTTCAGTCATTATATTTTAAAATAAGTTTTCCATTCCTTCCTTTCTCTCTTCTTTTTCTGGTAACCCTGTGATGCGAATGTCAGTATGCTTGATGCTGTCCTAGAGACAATTTAAACTATCCTCATTTTTTTGGATTCCCTTTTCCTGTTGCTGTTCTGGTTGGGTGATTTCTGCTACATTTTCTTCTAAATCACTAATTTGATTCCTTGCTTCATCGAATCTGTTTAATACTCCTAAAGCAACAATTAGAAAGTACCATTATCCTAAGGTGTTAATAATATGGTACATCTCCACATTAATATTTCTATCTCTTTGTTAAAGTTCTCACTGAGTTCATCTGCTCTTCCTCTAATTTCACTGAGCATCCTTATAACCAGTGTCTTGAACTCTGCATCTGATAGCTTGCTTGTCTCCATTTTGTTTAGTTCTTCTGTAGCTTTGTTCTGTTTTTTATTTGGGACATATTTGTTTGTCTCTCTATTTTGGCTGCCTCCCTGCGTTTGTTTGGATGTATTAGGTAGAACTGTTAGGTCTCCCAGTCCTAGTAGAGTGGCCTTATGTAGTAGGTGTCCTGCGAGTCCCAGTGGCACAGTCTTCCCTGGTCAGCTGAACTGGATACTCCAGGTTTGTCTCTTGTATGGTTTGTGTGTGCCCTCCTGTTGTAGTTGAGCCTTGTTTGCTGTTTGTATGTCAATGGGAGGGATTGACCACCTAACTGTTTGGTTGTGATGACTGTGACCAATGGAGGAGTTGTTGTGCAGGGGTTGACCCTGCTGAGAAGTATTTGCTTTAGTAGTACTCTAGTGCCTGTCTTGTATACTTTTGGGTGTGTTGTCCACAGATGTGACCACGGGTGGTGGTTTGGCTCAGACCAAAGCCAGCCAATAGATGTGCAGGCCAGGGCCTTCTGGAGGGAACCCTGCCACAGGCCAGGTTCAACTGCAGCCTGTACACTGTTCAGGGATGCCTGGCATGAGCGACCAAACAATTCACAGATGATTGCCACCTTTGCTGGGCTTGGAAGTACCCCAAGAAACTGAGCTGCAAACTGAGGCCGGCTGCCACTAGTGTTGGGCTTGGAGCTGCTCAGTGAGAGATATGGAATATTCCAAGAGTAGATGCTACTTGTATTGGTTTTGTGAACATTTGAGAGATTTAGGAAAGTCCATAGTATCAGCTGATACAAACCATTTTATGGAAATCCACTGGAAGCAGCTTGGGCAGGCCTGCAAGTTGGGAGAGGCAGGGTCTCAGGGAATCACTATCGTGAGATGACCAATGTTAGCTATGTTGACACAACCTCAGACGTGGCACAGGGCTGGGTCTGGTATCCAGGTGAGGATGGGCTCAACAAAGGAACATTGTCATCTGTCAGCACTTCTGCCTGGGACAAAGCTGCCCCTTCAGCCCTTGCCCTGAAGGTAGACAATTTAGTTCCTTCCCATATGTCTATGGTGCTTTCTGAGCAGCTACCCCAGTGCTGGAGCTCAGTGTGAGTGAGTCTGTCACCAAATATTTCTGTGCGCAGACCCTTTAAGAGTAACGTCTGATACTTCCACAGCCTTTCGTCTCACTCATCCACAATCTCTGCTGGTTTTCACAGTAAAAAGTGGTGGGGACTTTTCTTCCTGTCACTGGAACTTTGGACCGGGAAGCCTGATGTGAGTCCAAGACCACTTGATCCTCAGGGGTCCTCTGCAGCTGAGACATTTCTCCTGATTCAACCACCACATGCAGGTGAGGAACCAACCTGTTTTGCATCTCTGCCTCTCCTACTGGTCTCGAAATGGCCTTTTCTGTTTGTCCCCAGTTGAAGGACTTCTGCTCAGTGAGACTTCAGACGACTTCCAATGACGTCTATTCTGTAGTTTAGTTGTAATTTTGATGTGATTGTGAGAGGAGACAAGCACAGCATTTATGTACTCTGTCATCTTGACTGGAATTCTCTGATTTTGATTCATTAATGAGGTTTATTGCTTTCTATTCTCAATCTCTGCTTTTAGGTCCATTGTTGCCCATTTTCGGTCTCTTCTCTTATCTTTAAAGTTTTTTTTTTTTTTTCCTTTTGGTTTCTTTTGGTTTATTATTTTCCTAGTTGTTATAAACCTATGAATTTTCCTGTGATCACTACTTTAAATGTATCTTACCTTTTTCATTATATTTTTTCTTAAATATTCTGTAATTTCATATAATTTTATTAACCAATGTTACCCCAATAAATTTAATTGAAAAAAAAAATGACTCTCTGATTTCAGTCTGTGTTTCTCCTTCACCCAGGAGTTCTTCCATAGAAAGATTTTGCATTTCCAGGTGGAAGAGATGTTTTATTTGCTTGTTTGTTTTTGTTAGTAATTTCCAGTTTTATCGTATCATAATAAGATATGTTATTTGTAATATTTCTACATAATGGAAATAATGTTTTTCTTGTGACCCAATATATGATCAAACTTTGTCAATATGTCATGAATTCTTGAACAGAAGGTATATCAGGATGTTTACTTCTATATAAATTTTATAACATGTACCTTATTAGTTATGTTGTTCAGGCATTCTATCATCTTACATAATTTTGTCCAATTGATCTGTCTTGTATTGAGAGTATTATAGTAACATCTTTTGTTATGAGTGTCTACATATTTTTCCTTGTATATTCTGTGGGTCCAGGGGGCTGAATGGGCAGCAGTAGCCAGCAGCTGGAAATGCATAATAAAGAGGCCATGTCTGAGAGTGGACTTTCACGGTGATGGGCCTGCTCACTAAGCACCAATGTCGGGCTGGCTGCTCCGGGGTCACCAGGGACTTATAGGGGGACATTGAGTTGTCAGAGTGAGGGCCGGAAGCAAGGCTCACTCCCTGACAGAAGTGCTGGTGGTATCTATTGTCCCCTCCCAGTGTGTACACGCAGTGCTGCCATAAATAGGCCTCATCAAACTGGATAACAGAGGTCGCTCCACCAAAAGGATTCCCTGACTATGCCGCCCTAACTCACGGCCCTTCCCAAGCCACATCCAGGTATATCCAGCAGAAATCCAGTGCTCTTTGCTGAGCAGGGCCAAGACTCACACTGGTGGCAGCTGACATCGGTTTTGGGTGTGGCCTCTTGAGGCAACTATAAGCACAGCATCTGAGGATTGCTTGCTCTATATTAACAGGTGGCCCCAGAGGGGCACAGGCTGCGGCTAAATTTGGCCTACAGCTGAACCCCTCTCAAGACTGTGCCATAGGACACCTACTACACGACTCTGCAGTAATAAGACCGAGAGAATTAGGAATTCTGCTTAGTCCATAGAAACAGACACAGAAATGCAGCCAAAATGGGAAGATAAAGAAGCAGAAACCATATGACAGAACAGAACAGAGATCCAGATATAATGGAGTCAAGTAATCTAACAGATGCAGAGTTCAAAACACTGGTTATAAAGATGCTCAATGAACTTATGGGAAGTAGATGAATTCAGTGAGAACTTTAACGAAGAGATAAGAAAACATAAAAATAGAAATGAAAATGATAAAAAGGAACCAGTCATAAATGAAGAACTCATTATGTGAGATGAAGAGTATGTTAGAGGGAATAAACAGAGTGGATAAAGAAGAAGATCAAACCACCAATATAAAGGATGGAGAAGCCAAGGACTCTCAATCAAACCAGAAAGAAAAAAGAAATCAAGACTATAATGATAATTTAAGGAGCATATGGGACACTATTAAATGTAAAAATATCCATGTCATAGGGGTACCTGAAGGAAATCAAGAAACTGAAGAGCTATTTGAAGATATAATAATGGAAAACTTCCCTAACCTGGTGAAAGAAGTAGACGTACAACCCCAGGAAGCTCAGAGAGTTCCATGAAAAAGGAAACTAAAGAGACCCACGTCAAGACATATCATAATAAAAATGCCATAGGTTAAATGCAAAGAAAGAATCTTAAAAGCAGCAAGAGAAAAGCAGTTAGTTCCCTACAAGGGAGCACCCATAAGACTGGCAGCTGATTTCTCAAAAGAAACTAGGCAGGACAGAAAGCTTGGCACAAAATTTTCAATGTGATGAAAACCCAGGATCTACAACAAAGAATACTTTATCCAGCAAAGCTATCATTTTGAGTTGAAGGACAGATAAAGAGCTTCCCAGACAAAAATAAGCTAAAGTTATTTATTGACACCAAACCAATATTACAGAAAATGTTGAAGGGACTACTTTAAGAAGAAAAAAGTATATATAACACGTATCAAAAACAGGAATAAAGAATGGTAATAACTACATTCCTATCAACAAGTACCTCAAATGGAAAAGAATTAAGTGCTCCAGCTAAAAGATATAGTAGTTGAATGGATAAGAAAACAAGACTCTTACATATACTGCCTACAAGAGACTCATTTCAGATTAAAAGACACACATAGACTAAAAGAAAGAAGATAGACAAAAATATAACCTTGATGGACCTAGAGAATATTGCACTGAATGAAATGGACTAAATAGAGAAAGATAAATATCACAAGATTTCATGTACATGTGGAATCTA
>NW_006429670.1:0-288 GCF_000325575.1 Pteropus alecto | reverse complement strand
CACAAAATCCAGCATTTTCTCTCCAGTAGTTAAGGCTGATGAGGATTCCCTCTTACATTGTTAATAGCAATTAATCAAATTATAATTAAACTCACGAGAGTCTTATCTTGAGAGGGTCTCCTGTTGGGCGAACGCATCATTTCTCAGTCTCTGGTGGTGGTTGAGCAGCCTTGCTGCGGGTGTGATGAATTCAATGACGTCTCCCAGCAATCTTGACCGTGGTGGGAAGGGTGAGGATGACAGGAAAGAGTCTGTCCCAGCAGGGCTCAAGGGCCGCTGGCTGTGTCT
>NW_006429669.1:0-460 GCF_000325575.1 Pteropus alecto | reverse complement strand
CTTCCCAGACAAAAATAAACTCAAGGAATTTATCACCACGAAGCCAGTATCACAGGAAATGTTGGAGGTAGTTCTTTAAGAAGAAAAATATAAAAGACTCACTTCAGATTAAAACACACACGCAGGAGATGGAAAAAGATGTTGCTTTGATGGACCTAGAAGGTGTTTAAGTCAGACATTTAAAGGTAAACACTATATGATTTCACTTACCTGCGGAATCTAAGGAATATAAAGAACAAACTCATCAAAAACAGACTCACAAATATAGTGGACGATTTGGCGACGGACAGAGGGGAGGGGGTTGGGGGGCTGGGAGAATGGGGTGACGGGTTAAAGAAGTACAAGTGAGTAGCTAATGGTCACCGGGTTGGGGAGCCCGGCATAGGGAATGCAGTCATCGTTAATACGTAGGCTCGGGGGAGGGCTGGGGAGGGAGGGAGCAATTGGGGGGACCATTTTA
>NW_006429668.1:0-275 GCF_000325575.1 Pteropus alecto | reverse complement strand
AGAGAAAAGTGGGAGTAGCAGTACTAATATCACATTAAGTAGACTTCAAAAGAAAAAAAGTAAAGAAAGATACTGAGGGACACTTCATAATGATAAAGGATATCATGCACCAAGAAGACATAACACTTAATAATATCTATGCTCCCAATCAGGGAGCCCTGAAATATGTAAAGCAATTACTAACAGAACGAAAGGGACAATCAGACCAAAACACTATTGTAGTAAGGGACCAAAATATCTCACTGTCGGATAGGGACAGATCATCCAAACAGAAA
>NW_006429667.1:0-471 GCF_000325575.1 Pteropus alecto | reverse complement strand
GCTTCCATATCTTGGTTATTGTAAATAGTGCTGCAATGAATATAAGATTGCATATATCTTTTTGAATTAGTGTTTTGGTTTTCTTTGGATAAATACTCAGAAGTGGAATAGCTGGGTCATAAGGTAGTTCTATTTTTAATTTTTTGAGGAACCTCCAAACTGTTTTCCATAGTGGCTGCACCAATTTGCAATCTCACCAACAGTGCACGAGAGTTCCCTTTTCTCTACATCCTCACCAATACTTGTTTTTTTGATTTATTGATGATAGCCATTATGACAAGTTTTAGGTGATTTCTCTTTGTGGTTTTAATTTGCATTTCTCTGATGAATAGCGACATTGAGAATCTTTTTATATGTCTGTAGGCCATCTGTATATCCTGTTTGGAGAAATACCTACGCAGATCTTCTTCTCATTTTTTAATTGGGTTGTTTGTTTTACTGGTGTGTGTTGTATGAGTTCTTTATACATTT
>NW_006429666.1:0-761 GCF_000325575.1 Pteropus alecto | reverse complement strand
AATACCCAGTAGAGGGATTGCTGGATCATATGAAAGATTAATTCTTAGTTTTTTGAAGAACCTCCAAACTGTTTTCCACAGTGGTGGCTGTACCAGTTTGCAGTCCCACCAGCAGTGTATGAGGGTTCCTTTTTCTCCACATCCTCTCCAGCATTTCTTATTACTTATCCTGTTGATTGTAGCTATTCTAACAGGTGTGAGATGGTATCTCATTGTGGTTTTGATTGGCATTTCCCTAATAGCTAGCGATGTTGAGCATCTTTTCATATATTTGTTGGCCATTTGTATGTCCTCTAGGGAGAAGTGTCTGTTCAGGTCCTCTGCCCAGTTTTTTGATTGTTTTGTTTATTTTTTTGTTGTTATTGAGTCATATGAGTTCTTTGTATATTTTGGATATTAGGCCCTTATCAGAGGCATTGCTTACAAACATATTTTCTCATTCTGATGATTGTCTCTACTTTATTGACAATTTCTTTTTTTGAGCAGAAGCTTTTAAGTTTGATATAGTCCCATTCATTTATTTTAGCTTTTACTTTCCTTACTTTTGAGATCAAATTCATAAAATCCTCTTTAAGTCCAAAGTCCTTGAGTTTAGCTCCTATGTTTTCCTCTATGCATTTTATGGTTTCAGGTCTTATATTCAGGTCCTTAATCCATTTTGAGTTAATTTTGGTGCGTAGTGAATGACAACAGTCTAGTTTCATTCCTTTGTAGGTAGCTTTCCACTTTTCACAGCACTATTTATTGAAGAGGCTTTCCTT
>NW_006429665.1:0-1228 GCF_000325575.1 Pteropus alecto | reverse complement strand
CCAGTGAATTCTACCAAACATTCAAAGATTTAATTATTCCCCTCAAAATTCTTCCAAAAAATCGAAGAGGAGGCAGTACTTCTCAACTCATTTTATGAGTCCAATATTACCCTGATACCAAAACCTGGTAAAGATAATACACACACAAAAAAAACTACAGACCAATATCTCTCATGAACACAGGTGCAAAAATTCTAAATAAGATCTAGCAAACCGAATATAGCAACATATTAAAAAGATTATACACCACAACCAACTGGGCTTTATCCCAGGGGCACAGGGATGGTTCAACATATGCAAATTGATTAATTTAATAAACCACATGAACAAATTAAAAAATAAGAATCAAATGATCATATCATTAGATGCAGAAAAAGCCTTCAACAAGATCCAGCATTCATTTAGGATCAAACCACATAAGAAAATCATTATAGAAGGAAAGTTCCTTAACATAATAAAGACCATCTATGACAAACCCTCAGCTAACATTATATTTAATGGTGAAAAACTAAAAACCTTCCCTCTAAGATCAGGAACAAGGCAAGGCTGTCCACTATTGCCACTGTTATTCAATATGACATTGGAGGTCCTAGCAAGTGCACTCAGGGAAGAGAAAGACATAAAAGGCATCCAAATAGGAAACGAAGAAGTCAAACCGTCACTATTTGCAGATGAAGCAATTCCTTGCATAGAAAACCCTAAAGATTCCATAAGAACACTACTAGAAACAATAAGCAAATACAGTAAAGCTTCTGGATACGAAATCAATGTTCAAAAATCCGTAGCATTTATTTACTCTAATAATGAAGTGTCAGAAAGGAAGTGGAAAAAATAATTAATTTTGTAATTGCAACAAAAGAATAAAATACCTAGGAATAAATCTAATGAAACATGTGAAGGACCTATATAATGAAAACTATAAGACTCTATTAAAAGAAATCGAAGAAGATTTAAAGAAATGGAAAGATATTTCATGTTCTTGGATTGGAAGAATCAACATAGTTAAAATGACCATATTACCCAAAGCATTATACAGATTTAATGCAATCTCCATAAAAATCCCATCAGCATTTTTAAAAGAAATAGAACAAAAACCATCAGATTGTTTTGGAAGCACAAAAGACCATGAATTGCCAAAGCCATTCTGAGAAAAAAGAATGAGGCTGGAGGCATTACTTTTCCCGACTTCAAACTATACTACAAAACGACAGTAATCAAAACGGCATGG
>NW_006429664.1:0-476 GCF_000325575.1 Pteropus alecto | reverse complement strand
TACAAATTCCCTTTACGTTTCAGTCTGTTGATCCCCATGTCCTTCCCTTTAAGTTCTTGGCCCTCATAGTAAGGCTAGCTCCTTCCTTCTACACAGCCTGAAATGACTTCATGCCTAACCCTTTCGGAACCTAAGGCAAGTCAACAATTCCTGTCAGCTCAAGTGTTCTGAGGACCCTTGGCTTTGTGATTTCCCATCCTGAGAACAGACTGGTCTGAGTGAACGAGCTTTTGCAAGAAGGAGGATCAAGGATGCGGCAAGACCTTGAGCTAGTGGGACAGGGAGAGATCAAGGACCCATGAGCAGAAGAAGAAACAAGCAGTTATTCCATTTGGGACCGGGAGCTTTTGTGAAAAGCAGTGCCAAACAGAGCTGCCCCTCCCTGTGAGAACAGTATCTTCCCGTTCCTGCTCTGTGCTCCCTTCCTTTTTTCCCGAATCAACATAATACAGGTGAGCTCAGAATTATTCCTGTGT
>NW_006429663.1:0-905 GCF_000325575.1 Pteropus alecto | reverse complement strand
TGAACACAGATGCAAAATCCTAAAGAGGATACTAGTGAACCGAATACAGCAATATATTAATAATATTATACACCATGATCAAGTGGGTTTCATCCCAGGGGCACAGGGATGGTTCAGCACATGCAAATTGATTAATGTGATGCATCACATAAATTAAAAAATAAGAATCAGATGATGATATCAATAGATGCAGAAAAGGCCTTTGACAAGACACAACATCCATTTACGATCAAAACACTTAACAAAATTGGTATAGAAGGAAAGTACCTTAATATAATAAAGGCCATCTATGACAAACCCTTAGCCAAGATTATACTTAATGGTGAAAAACTAAAACCTTCTCTCTAAGATCAGGAATAAGGCTGTCCACTATTTCTTCCGCTACTCAATATAACATTGATGGTCCTAGCAAGTGCAATCAGGCAAGAGAAAGATAATAAAGGAATCCAAATAGGAAATGAAGAAGTCAAACTGTCACTATTTGTGGATGACATAATTCTCTATACAGAAAACATTAAAGACTCCACAAGAACACTAATAGAAACAGTAAGCAAATACAGTAAAGTTTCTGGATACAAAATCAATGTTCAAAAATCCATGAAGTTCCTATACTCTAATAATGAAGCATCAGAAAAAGAAGAGGAAAAAATAATTCCTTTTGCAATTGCAACAAAAACAATAAAATACCTAGGAATGAATTTAACGAAACTTGCGAAGGACCTATATAATGAAAACTACAGCACTCTATTAAAAGAAATTGAAGAAGATACAAAGAAATGGAAGGATATTCTGTGTTTTTGGATTGGAAGAATCAACACAGTTAAAATGAGCATATTACCTAAAGCATTATACCGATTTTATGTATTCCCTATTAAAATCTCATCAGCATTTTTTAAAGAAATAGA
>NW_006429662.1:59371-63860 GCF_000325575.1 Pteropus alecto | reverse complement strand
GTTTGGGCTCAAGTAAACTCTTATAAAAATTTTCTACATATTTGGACATTTCTTATGTCAACATGATTATAACCAGAGGATCAAAAGGAGAAGGTAAAAGGTCTTAACTTACTAAAAATATGAACTTAGAATATTCACATGATCAGATAAAATCATCTCTGGTGTTTAGGTACTCATTTGCATTTAAAAACTCAAAACAAAGTTTTGTGATTTTTGAAATCTCGTGGCTCCCGTAACAAAGTACCACAGTCTGAGTGGCTTAAAACAGTAGTCCCCAATCTTTTTGGCACCTGGTGCTCTTATGAGAATCTAATGACTAGTGATCTGAGATGGAGCTGAGGCAGTGATGCTAGTGCTGGAGAGCGGCTGCAAATACAGATGAAGCTTCACTCCCTTGCCTGCCGCTCACCTCCTGCTATGCGGCCCAGTTCCTAACAGGCCACAGACCCGGTACTGGTCCACGGCCTAGGGTTTAGGGACCCCTGGCTTAAACAACAGAAATTTCTTTCCTCACAGTTCTGGAGGCTGAAGGTCCAAGATCAAGATGCCAGCAAGGTTGGTTTCTTCCAAGGCCTCTCTCCTTGGCTTGTAGACAACCATTTTCTTCCTTTGTCCCTTCACATCATCTTCCCACTGTGTGCGTCTATGTCCAAATTTCCTCTTCTTATAAGAACATCAGTCACCTTGGCTTACAGCCCACCCATGTGACCTCATTTTACCTTGATATCTTTAAAGGTATCTCCACATGCACTCACATTCTGAAGTACTGGAGATGAGGATATCAATATACACATTTGAGGGGACACAATTCAGCTTATAACAGTACCCCAATGTTTCAAGACAGTTTCTGCATAGGTAGACATAGCCTTGTCTTGCTAATTTTAAAAGACTCTTCTTCTAGTTTTTCATCAAACTGTTTGAACTTCATTCCTTTGAAGTACATAGTATTAATGAAGACCATTTTTATCAATAAATCAATTGAATTGGTAAGGAATACCTCTAAATATTTTATTTTTTAAAAAAAGAAATAAAGTAGGTCTAAGTAATACTTAAACACATATGCTGTGATAACACACATAAAGAATATATTATGAACTGAGAATCGACTTCTCAAACTACGGTTATCATGCCTATAAGTCAATTTAACATAAATTGGCTATTGCTATCAAACAGAAATTCTTGAGGTTTTGTAGAGTGTTTGAAACTATTTTGACAATATGGAGTTCAGAGAGTTTGGGCTAGTTGTTGTCTCTGCAAGAAGGCAAATTATAATTATTTTAAAAAGAAGGTAGGAATAACTAGAAAATATTAAATAGTTTATAAAATCGAGAGTATTTATAAAATAAATGAGCAGAGAGTGAAATTGTAGCCGCATCTAGCTTTATGAAGAAAACTTTTCAAGATTGTAGAAATAAAAGAACGAAAAGCATCCTGCCACTCTGGGTGTGGAGAAATTCAAAGTAGGGCTAGGAGGATGGCATAAGGAAAATGACTGGAATGACAATGTGAACAATTGTGGAAGGCGGGGGGTCTAGAATTAGGCACCAATGACCTTACTGGGAACTATCATGAAGCGGGGCTCCTGGGCCTGCTCCAAGCCAGCCCTGCTGCAGTGCCTCTGTGAGCGGTCGATGTCACGGTCAGTCACATCCCCGAGGTTACCCAGAAACAGGAGACAGCCAGCCATGATATACTTGAGCACGATGCCAGCACCCTCCAAGTTTCCATGCACAACCAGGGCTGCATTGCTGCAGCCAAACAGCAGGGCCACTACTCGGCAGCTCAGCCACAGGAGAGCCTGCCCATCCAGGAAGCGGGCACCGGCCCCATGCCCTACATAGATCAGGCATGGATCGCAAGAACTTGAGATAAGTTAATGACATTAATCCTCACAACGCACCCCCTAGAAGGAAGATTCTAACATGATCCCCACTGGATGCTAGGAGCAAGGAGGCTTCTCACAGCTCCCCAGTGGAAGGTTGGCTTGGGCTACTCAATGCAAGAATCACTCCCACTTGTAATATCGGTCAGAGATCTACAAGGGCATTTTTTTTTCATTTTTGTATTCCCAGTATCTGAGCCAAAGTTAACATTCATATGTGTAAGCTAAACTGGAGGAAACTGTCTCAAATACCAGGCGATCCTTTTTGGCTGCAATGAGCATATTCTTGAGCTATGGAAAGTATTGCCATCCCAACAGTAAGTGAAGAGATGACTAAAGGAAAATTTATTTGCTGATGACTTTTGTTATAAAGCTTTTTAAAAATCTCCCAGAATGATTAACAGTAGAGCACTTTTCCTTATATAATAATCTTACTGATTTACATGTGCCATGGAAATCCTAATGACAACATAAAATTTAAAGCTCTTGCTTTCAGACCTTTTTGCCACTTTATATGTTGCCTGGACATGTCTGCAACATCAGCAAAGGACAGCCCTTCTGGCTTGGCCTGATGAAATCTCTGGCAAGACTATTTAAAGTCCAGGAGGAAACACCAATATTAAAACTATCCTCTGACTCCGAAATAGTCAATAACTCTTCTGAGAAATAAAAGCCCTAAAAGTTGTTCTGACAAGATAGTTAGCTTCCTACCAACAATCTCAGATTGTCATACATATAGGACTACAGTTTAAAGAAGATAGAGCAACAGCAGTAGCCAACCAGCCACTCACAAATGGAGAAAATGGTAGCCTCTTGTGGTGAGGATCAATCCTAAAATGATTAGCTCTATCCCCTGACTTTTGGCGAAGGAAGAGGGGATGGACTTTGAGTTCAACCATGCGGCCAGTGATGAATCAATCATGCTTACACCAAAGCAGCTCACAGGTCTTCCATGTTGGTTAACACGCGGAGGTGCTGGGAGGGTGGTGTGCCCAGAGAGGGCATGGAAACTCTATGTACCCGCTCCCATACATTGTCCAATGCAGTTTCATTCTTTATAATAAACAAGCAACTAAAAGTAAAGTGCCTTCATGAATTCTGTGACTCATTCTAACAAATTATCAAATGAATGGGTGGCTCTCGGGAACTCCAAATTTGTAGTAATCTGGGCAGAAATATAGGTATCGCGGGCACCCCATTTGCAGCTGGCATCCCCACTTCAGGGAGCAGTCTTGTGGGACTAAGTCCTTTAACTTGTGAGAAATGCCCTAACTCTGGGTAATTAGTACAAAATTAAATTGAATTTTTGGACACCCAGTTGGTATCAAAGAACTGGTTGGAAAAAACTTCTCAAGGATCTCTATTCTTGCTTACTGATAGTGTTGCTAAGTTCATAACTACTTTTTCTTATCAGTCATGATCTCATTAGGCATGGCTTGCTGAGAGAAAAGCATGTCTTCCCTCCAGAGAGCCTGCTGGCATTCTAAGCTAGTTCTCAGTTCCTAGATTGTTAATGTCAGTGAGGAGTGACTGGAAACCTTCACGAATGTCATTACCTCCACAGAAAGTACCTTTTGAAAAAAGAGAAATAGAGTACCTAAGTGTTGCCCTTTAATTTCCCAAAAAGAATGCAATAGGTGTTCACCAAGGAAAATCTTTCTACTCAGCTCCACAGGGTCTTTTCCTGTTTTAACAGAGAAGTGTATTGACTTTGTCTGGAAAGTTCACACATTTGGAGAAGGATCATGTGATAAAATTAGAAAAAGACCAAGCAGCAGTATTACAATTTGATAGATTGAAACTGGCTCTGTTCATAAGTAACCAACAATGAATAAAAATGACAATTAGAACATCTAATCTGAATGCATACAGAAGTGCCCTGACCACAATTAAAGCTGTTATGTTCACATACTTGTATTAATCATTTGTGATTAATTAATAAAAGGACATTTGTAACACTTTGTGCTCTCCCTGCTCTAGCCATGCAAGTTGACCTGTTCCTCAAGACAGAGAATGCAGAGTATTTGGGGTGACTCTTACTATGTCTTTGTCCACTAAAACCGAATTAGCTAATATCTTTACTATTTTTAATAAACACGAAAAACTTATTAACTTAAAATTTTGGTTTCTCAAATGTTAGTCTGAAATAAATTCCAAAATAGAGTAATATAAAAAAAATTAAAATTTAAAGATTGTAAAGAAAAATACAGGTAAATATTTTCATAATCCTAATGCCGAGAGGACTTTCTAGGCATGACTCCAAAGGAAGAAGGTGTAAAGAAAAGGTGATAAAACTGACTGTTAAAATTAAAAGGTGGCACAGAAGTGTATTTATGGATATTGAACAAAGTTCACATGATATTACGTCAAGTGAAATATTTGTAGGTAGGACATCTCTAGCTTATTTAGCAGCTAAAATAATAAAGATCCAGAAATATGTTATTTTGTGCATCTTTTCTTCTCCTAACCCTATTTTAGCAGACATTAACTAAAATGAGTATCACCAGCAATCTTGCTTGTGGGACATTGTATAAGAATGATCTCTTCTTTCTCAATGTCTCAGTAAAACAAGGGGGCAGGATGCTCAGAGACACCATTTTGGATTAA
>NW_006429662.1:47364-55000 GCF_000325575.1 Pteropus alecto | reverse complement strand
TGGACCAGTACTAGTACGTGGCAGCCCGTTAGGGACAGGGCTGCGAGGGCTGCAAGGGAGTGAAGCTTCATCTGTATTTACAGCCACTCACCAGTGCTAGCATCACCACCTCAGCTCCACCTCAAATCAGCAGGCATTAGATTCTCATAGGAGCACCTGTCACTGGTGCCAAAAAGTTTGCGGACTGCTGTTCTAGAGTGCGCCCCAGCAGGCTTCCTGCATGCCAAGGCCCTCCTCTCCCTACCCAGGTAAACCCAGAACTCTTGTCTCAATTTTTGTCCTTTCAGGACCTGAGTTCCTCCCAGCCCTTGCCTCCATCCTAGTTCCCATAGATGGGCTTTGACGAACTGGATGCCTGGCTGGGAGCTCTACTTCCCCAGGCTCTGGCCTGAGAGGCACAGGTCTCTCCCCTTGGATCTCAAGCCCTGGCTGCCATCTTCAGCTCACCTCTGGGAAGCTCCCCAGACCCAAGAGAAGATGCCCCCAAGAGCGGGGAGGGGGCACGGAGCAGATCTGCCAGAAGGCTAGGCCCCCAGGGAATTATTCCAGGTCCCATATAGTCAATATCGAAAAAAAAAAAAAAAATCAGTGCCCATGTAAGGACATAAACTCTTCGCTCTCAGTGCCGTCCCTCCCTGACCCTTTCCTTCTACTCTACTTCTACTTCTACTCTGCGGTTCTCTCAGAATAGAAATCAAGAGCCCATGCCCGTAATGGACTTTGAGGAGTTGTCCCTGCTAGTCCAACTACAGTTAAACAACTCAGCCCTCTCTACTTTTCTTTTCTAATCCTAGGTACACGCTAGATCCCTAGGTCCCATGTGTCTGCCTGCCCTCCCCCAAAGCCAAAAGGAATTTCCCTCAGGCCCCAGGGCTCCCAGGGAAACACGCCGCGGCACGACAGTTGGCTGAAACCGAAAGCAGGTCCCCTCCTCTCCTAAATCTCCCAGCGGCCGTTTCTCCTCTTCTCCACCGCAGGGCCTCGGCAGGCGGAGCTGGGCGGCCCAGGAGTCTCCAAGAGTTTGACGACACGGCTAAGCTGCAATTCTCTCTCCCCCATCCCACCACCCAGAGGTCTGGGAATTAATCTCCAGCCGACTTGACTTCTCTTCGGGCATTTTCCTACACCGAATACCACTTCATCCTGTCCACCCAGGCCTGGGGTCCCAGGGTGGCAGCACGGCATTGGGGCTCCGAGAGTCATCCCTCCTTGGAAAAATCCAGGTTCAAATCTCCGTTACCCTCGCCCTCCCCCAGCCCCTCTCCTGAAACTTCCAGCAGTAGAGACTCCTTAACGTTTAAGGAAAACAAGGACAAAACAATGGCAGCACATCGTTCCCATTACGGAACAGCTAAGCTGACTGGAGTACTTCCGCGTGCACGTTCATGGAGGGTGGGGTGAGGGGCAGGGCGAGGGCAGACAGCCACCGAGACGCACGCACCACCAAGAGCTGACGAGGGCGGGGGGCGCGGAGGGGCTGTGCCCGCCCAGGCTGGCAGATGGGGACGGATCAAGGATGGCTTAGTGAAAAAGCGTTGACTGTAGTCTCGCAGCCCAGCTTCCTTTCCCCTGCCTGCCTCTTATTAGCTAAATGAACTGAACAAGTTGCTCAACCTCTCTGAGCCTCGATTTCCTTGTCTGTAAAATGGAATACCAATATTTACCTCCCCAGTTGCTGTGAAGACTAAGTAAAATAATGCATGTGCAGTGCCTAGCACAGTCCCTGGCACATAGGAGGGTTAACGAGTGCTACTTACTCCTTCCCCCCAAAGTAGGAGAGATTATTAAACCCCATTTTTCTCTACCTCATAGTTTTTCAATGGAGTCTACCTCGCCTTGAAGAAGGTGGCTTAAGCTGTACTGATACCATCTTTTCCTGGTTATCAAAAATCTGTGAAATACTGGAGGAAAGGGGGAGGTCTTTCTAAGCAGTCACAAAACTTGAAAATTAAAAGATTGATACATTCGACTACATATAAACTTATAATTTTTTTAATATGGTGAAAACAAGAGATAAATAATGAACTATAATTCATTTATAATTTATTTCATAGACGAAAGGATAGTTTTTAATATATAAAATGTTCATACTCATCCACACAACATTAGGGAAAATATGGGCAAAGTTTATGAAGTCAGTTCACAGAAGAGGAAATAAACATGGCTCTTAAACATAGAAAAGATAGAAATAAACCTAACTCATGAAGAGAGAAAGGTTATTGTTCAACTGTCATTCTCATTACTCTTATAAAAATCAAGAAATAAAACTTTATGTAGATTTTACCTTAATTTCATGCCATGTCACTCAGTATTACACATATCGTTGTATCCTACAATCTTTCTTTCTTAAATTATGTGCAGATTACAGGATTAGATTTTTCTGATTAAAAATTTAAATAACGTGGAAACAGAGTCCAACATGGTAGTTTCCTCCTATACTCCCTTACTCAAACCTATCCCAGAGATAACCTTGTTAACAGTGAAGCTGTGTTATTTTAAACTTTTCCCCATGGACTCAAATAGCATACAGGGTTTTGTTTTTTTTACGTAAATGACATCATACCATATCACATTGTATTGCAAGTTACATTTTCTATTTAATTTGTCTCCATGATCTTTTTCAGGAAGTGCATATATAGACCTATCACAATTTAACTTTTTTTCTGCACAGCATCCCATCTTATAAATGAGTTAAATTCTTCCCCAGTTAAGGAAAAAATAAAACCTAGATTAATCTCACTTCATTCATTTTCTTTCTTTCCTCTTTTTCTCTCGTCCTCCCTCTCCATTCTTTTTTTCCTTTTCTTTTTCTTTCTTTTTTCTATTTCTTTTTTTGTTTTCAAAAAATAATGCTAACTCTACACTTAGAAATTATTAAGGTGATAATTTTATGTTTTTTTTTTTACCACAATTAGAAATAATAATTAAAACCCTTGTATATCTGAATTAATTTTTATAATCCTGAAGAGAAAAACCTGGAACATATTTGAACACGTATAAAATTATTTTTGTAGAACAGATATCTTAAAGAGAAAATGCCTCTCTAAAGAGAATATTCATTTAAAATTTAAAAATTTTGTTGAATTTCCTCCAAAAAAAACTTAATTTACAGTAGCACACAGTGTATAGGAGTATGCAGTTTCTCGTATTCTCAGCAGGACTGGGTATTATCAACCTCTAAATTATAACAAAGTGCAGTACAAGGATTCCAATGACAATCGAATAATGCAAAAAAGACAAAGACAAAAGAAAATCTAAAAACAGAAACGAGGGGCATAACAATTAGAAGGATGTGTTCCCTCTTAAAATAATTTGCCTTTTGTATAATCATATAGCAGAAAACCCAAGGGTATGTCTTGAAACCTCTTAAATTACTAAGAGTTCACCAAATTGGCCATATATATGATAAATTTTGTGACATAATAAAAATATATATATTTGGTTTCCCCCAGTTCCTGACACAGAGCTCCTAAAACCCTTGCGATTTCCTGAGTGATATGCATGATAGGAGCATCTTTTATTCTAATGAGGCCACTCTTGGTGGACTTCTGGATAGCTTCAGGATGGGGGCTGGTCACCAAAAAAGACTCAACAATGATTATGAACTTGGAACTTTCAGTCCCATCCTCATCCTCCAGAAGGGGAGAAGGGTTAGAGATTGAGTTAATAAGCAATCATGCCTACACGATGAAGCCTCCATTAAAAATTCCTAAATGACAGGCTTTTGAGAGCTTCCAGATGGGTGAACACATCAAGGTGCTGGGAGAGTAGTGCACCTGGAAAAGGGTGGAAGCTCCATGCAGTAGTGCACCTGGAAAAAGGTGGAAGCTCCCACAACCTTCTCCTTTGCCCTATGCTCATTTCCTCTGGCTGTTTTCTGAGTTTATCCTTTATAATAAACCGATAATATGAAGTGCTTTCCTGAGTTTTATGAGCCATTCTAGCAAATTGTTGTACCTTCAGAGAGGGTTGTGGGAATCCCATTTATAGCTAGTCTTTCAGAAGTACATGTGACAAATGTCTTCTGAAGTGGGGGCAGTCTTGGGTGACTGAGTCCTTTGCTAGTAAGGTCTGAGCAAACACCAGGAAGTTAGTGTCAGAACCGAGTTAAATTGTAGAACAACCAGCCAGTGTCCTGAGAATTGGAAAATTGTTTGGTGTGGTAAAACCCACACAACTGATGTCCAAGGTGCTGACTAGTAGTAGTAGAGAGAAACAGTTTCTCTTTAATATGTATAAACTTCAATTATTTACTAATATGTCATTCATAGTGTGGATGAAAACAGGGCCACACACTAAACATGACATGCTCAGGGGAGGACAACATGGCAGGCCCTACAAACTCAGAGATCAAAATTAACCTCATAGGATAATCTGAACATAAAAATTTCTAGCTAAAAGACGATCGTGGTGGTAGTCATGTCCTACGCCTGTAACTTCCCTGACAAAGGTCAGTCTTTACATTAAGTGAGCCTATTGTCTTTTTGCATCTAAGATAACATACCTCTGAAATGTCAGAGTAACCTTCATTTCCAGACCATTTAGGGCACAATCCATGGCACCAGAGCAGGAGACCACAGAATCCCTCATCATTATCTTGGTCCCCACATACCATCTCTATATGTTGTAAATGGTAGTTATTAACTATCCTGTACCCACCAATGTAAAAGAAGCATCTGTCTCGATTTTACTTGTTATCCAATTCTAGAGGTTTCTCCGCTTTGCTTTCTTTCACCCCCTTAATGTACCACCAAAAGATTTAATGTAATCCTCCTGATGTTTTTTACTTTTATTCTAATGTATAAAATAAGCTGCAAAACTGCCATTCTCTGGAGCATTTTCTCAATCTGTTGAGATTTTGCTTTCCAGAAATTGTCATCAGTTTGGCTCAAATAAACTCATAAACGTTTTCTACAGGTTTGGACACTTCTTACACAAATAACCAGATGAGGAAAAATGCTCGTTAATAATTGTTAATAAAATTTAGAAAGAATCATAACACAAAAACAAAAATTAGGTGAGACTTATATAAAAAAAAATTAAAATCTACACGGAGATATGAAAAAAGGATTTGAGTAAATGCTGACTCCCTCATGTTTCTCTTTAAACATTGTAAATAGATTCATTTATCCAAATAATTTATATGTTTAATGTTAAACTAATTCTTCCCCCCAAAGTAACAAAGCTAAAAAAATTATTTTGTATATTGAAAAATTACTCTGCATTTCACCTGGAATAAACATGAGAAAATAAGTATGAACACTGGGGAAAAACAGATTATTTTACAATAATGATGAGAAACAAGCTATTTGTAAATAAACCAAATTATAATTTCTCCTAAATGTCAACAACACAGAAAACAAATTCCAGCTGGATCAAAGAGTTAAATTGATTAAAAAAATAAAAGCTTAGAAGAAAAAAAACTAGGTCACTAACTGGTTTCTCAATGGGAAAGTACTTCTAAGAATAAAAGCAGTGTCAGAAATCATTAAGGAAAAGGCTGCTCATTAATAAAACATACAACTTTATTAAAACTTCTCAGTGATAATTAAAGAAATACATACTTGTAAAATATATAATGTTGCAGATGTTTTTAATTTACATAAAAGATATTGGACTATACGCCTCTTTCTATCCCTTTTGCTATTGGTGGTGGTCTATATATTTTCTTCCAGTATGGTCATGGTGTTCTTCATGGAATAGATTTTATATATGCAGATTGATTTTTCATTTTTGTCACTTTTTTAGATATTATCTTTCCTTTTTGCCTATTATTAACACCCTTTTCAATTAAAAAAAAAACAGTACATGTGCAGGGAGAACTGGATATCCCATATACCAAAAAAAATTAATTTGGACCTCCTACTTCATATCATATACATCAAAATGCATTAACATTCGAAATACAAGAGCTACAACCATAAAAGTCTTAGGAAAAAGAACACAGCTGTAAATGTCTTTAGATTCTTAGATATGACAACAAAAGTATGAGCAAAAAGAAAAAAATAAAGTGAACTTCCTTGACATTAAAAACTGTGGGTCAAAGGGTATCAAGAAAGTGAAAAGAATGGGAGAGAACATTTTCAAATCATATATCTGATGACAGTCTAATATTCAGACTACATAAAGAACTCTTACAAGTTGACACCAAAAAGATGAACAACCCAATGAAAAAATGGACAAATTACTTGGAAACACTTTTCTCCAAGGAAGATATACAAGTGGCCGGTAAACACGTGAAAAGATGGTCAACATTATTAGTCATTAGGGAAATGCAAATAAAAAACACAATGAGATACCACTTTCCACCCACTAGGATGGCCATATATTTTTTTAAAGGATAATAACAAGTATTGGCAATGTTGTTGAGATATGGAACCCTCATACACTGACAGTGGGATCTAAAAAGGGTCAGCCACTGTGGAAAGCAGTTTGATGGTTCCTCAAAAAGTTGAACATAGAATTACTATATGACCCAGCAATTCTCTCCTAGGTATATATATGCCCAAAAGAATGGAAAACAGGTAGGTATTCAAACGAATACATGTACATGCAAGTTCATAGCAGGATTACTCACAAATAGCCAAAAGGCACAAACTAAAGGTCCATCAGTGGATAAACAAAGTGCACTATATCTATACAATGGAATATTATTCAGTCATTAAAACGGATGAAGTACTGGCACATGCTACAACATAAATGAACCTTAAACACATTATGCTAAGTGAAAGAAGCCAGATACAAAAGGTCATATTATATGATTCAATTTACATGAAATATCTAGAATAGGTAAATCTGTAGAAATAGAAAGCAAATTGCCAGACATTGGAGGGAGGAGGGAATAGGAGTAACTGCTTAGTGGGTACAGGGTTTTCCTTTGCGGTGATGAAAATTTTTTTGAAACTAGATAAAGGTGATGGTTGTACAACATTGTTAATGTATTAATTACCACTAAATGGTTCACTTTGAAATGGTTAATTTTACATTATGTGAATTTTACCTCGATAAAAAATTTCTTTAAAAAATGCAATAAAGTCACTGATATCTAATCATTAAAAAAAATTACAGGACTTATCTATGATTGAATTACTTATCACTGCACTATAAGTGGTACACAGATATGTAAAATATAGTCCCAACCGCTGAGGAACTTCAGGTCTAGTTACAGAGCTCAGGTAAATAAAGCGACTACTCTATCTCAGTGTCCAATGAGAGTTCAAAGATGCACATCTAGTTATGCAGAAAAGGAAAAATTTCTCAGAGAAGATGACATTGGAAATGAGCTTTAAAGGTTGAATGAAATTTTTACTGTTAGAGTTGGCAGTGAAGAAATGCAATAACATGAAGAAAGGTGTTCACTTATCACGGGGTCACATGATAAGTTTAAACACATTAGCTCATCCAACCTGGTTGATGTAAAAGCTACATAATTCAGGAAAAGGTATTAAAGACCAGGTGTCAAAGGGTTCTACTCTTTTTCGTCCTCAGTGCCTGATGCATTGTTTGACACATATTTGGTAATCGGTGTATGTCGTAAAAAAGATAAAATAAAATTATGCATTAAATAAACTTCACCAAAAGCTCAAGCACCAGAAATACTATAAAACAGTAGCAATAGCTTGCAGCATTTATTACA
>NW_006429662.1:22548-44892 GCF_000325575.1 Pteropus alecto | reverse complement strand
ATAAAGAACCAACCATATCTTCATGCATTTAAATGCAACTGTTCCAATTCTGATACTCTAATTCGAGGAAATAATTTTTTAATTATTAAAAGGTATATGCGTGCAGAGGTTAATTGAAGTATTATACTTATTAATTTTTTACAGTTGAAACAGACCACCTACTATAAAAATTAAAATGGTTGCTAAAATCAATGCTGGAAATGTTCTCCCCTTCCCCGCTTTGCAACTAGAGAGCTGATTATTTAAAGTATACCTTGTCCAAAAAAGAGAAAAAGAGATGCTATCTGTATAAGTTTCCTAATTTTATTGAAACGGTATTTTTTAGGGGGTGGGGGATTTGGCAAGCTATTTTAATGTCCGCCTGAACTGAAGTTATTCCTCAATGTCAAGACTAAGGTCTTACTTTTAATATTAGAAATCTATAAATAATTTCTTAATAATGATAAATTAAAAGCAATTCAAATCTATACTTATTTTAATTTTCAAAATACCCGATTAAATATATTTTCACATTCTCTCCCTCTATCCCTGCAACACACACCTATATCACACTTCCTTAACATCTGTTTTTTTTGCTTTCTTTCCAAACGACTCGTGCTTAAGGAATATCTTCAGTTCCCAGAACTAGGTGGCAGCAATGAATGTGTGAGAAATTATCAGAGGCAACAAGAGGTGTAACAAAATGCAAAACATTACAGGCAGCAAATGTTTTTGATTCCTTTAGTTCATTTCTACTGAGTTTAAAATTTCATTCAAAAATGTGTTTTTTCAGATTATTTTTAACCAATAATTTATGCTTCTACAAAGTTAAATTTTCCATTTTACTTTTTCATCAAACTAGCAGAATTTTTGAAATCTTCCCCTACCTGGCTTATTTTGAAAGGCATTTCACTTGAGTATGTTTTATCGAACTGCTCTTTCCATCTTCCTTTGAAGTAGATGGCATTGACAAGAACCAGCTTGGTCTGTGCATCAATGGAGTTACCTGGCAACAAGTCTTGAATTTTACCTTTCGAGAAAAGTAAAAAATATATTCAGTTGATTTTTAAAAAGCGTGATGAATAAACTATGAGATTTATTGGCAGGTCCCTGATTATTAATCAAGAACCAAACATGCTTTTTTCAAATTTGCTGAATTTGGATTGCTACATACAGAAATCAAAAACAACACATACGAGTGGCATTAATGATCACCAGTGCTTCGGGAACATCTACAAAGTTGATGACGGTGAAAGATTTCTAAATCACTCAAGGAAAAACACTACACCGGGTTGGAGAACAAGGCAAGGAAATGAGAGATGGGTTGGAGGGACATCGGTTATCTCACACGGTTCAATGGAGGGTTTCATCTAAAGCTCCAAAGTTATGCGTAGTGCTAACATTCCACAACCACATGTGGACGCATCAGAGGCAGCCAGAATGAATGTCTCAAAGGGGAAACAGCTGGCAATGGGCAGTGTGAGTGTATTGAGGAGCTTCTGGAAGCCTCTATTTGACCCATTAATGGGTTTGCAGTTGGCCTATCATGCCTAGGTTTATCAAGTCTAAGGAAATGTAAATGGAAGATATAAAAGAAGCAGTAGAATAAGTAAGCTTAACGAGTAAAGTCAAGGCAGTAGTGATGGAGGGCTACACAGAATCTGGAAAGAGATGATGGCTCCACCCAGCACGTGAACATTATAGGCGAAGTGTAAATATGTTTTAGTTATTAAACTAAAAGTTTGGCCTGCGAGTTTCTTTTGGCATTTGTGTCAGTCGCTTTGGTCCTGGGAGAATGGATAAAATTAAGTCTCTCTTGTTGAAAACCTGAGCATCTGATTGGAACCTCTGTGAGTAGATTAAGGTTCAAATATCCCATGAGATTCAGCCTGTCAGCATTACTCTGACCACCTGAAACACCAGTGAAATCAGAGAAGCAGGCAGAGGAGGGAAAAAAGAAGGGAGAGAAGAAGGAAGGAGAGGAGGAGGAGGAAGAGTAGAAAGGGGAGGGGAGATGGAAGGCGGGTATAACATGTAATTCTTACCTTTAGTCTTTTTTGAAACCCAAGTGTTTATATGTTTCCTGGACTGCTCTGCAGCTTTGGCAAAGGAAAGCTGCTCCAGCTCAGCATGATAGAACCGAAGACAGGATTCCTTAAAGGTCTTTGGAGAGAAAAGTGTTCAATGAGGCTACATTTCTAACTAAAATATCAAGTGTCCAAAAATTCTGAATATTACATACCTTTTATTAAAAAGAATGTACATCTCTTAAAAGTGACCATATCTCAGTTGGCTATATGTTAAAATATCAGTGTTTATAAAGAGGTACATACTAAGCCATGAATAACCAGAAATGGATAAATGAATTTTAGAAGTAGTCAAATTTTAAATAATTCAAGGTATAGATATAGAATTATGATTTTTTAAAACAATGTTTACCGTAAGTTTCAGTTCTCTAGGGTCTTTCTCTAGGACTCTATGTTTTTATTACAACTTTACTGTTCTCTTGATTTAACTTACTGAGAGGAATTCACAAGTCTTTTCCCCAAAGAGCCTGTTGGCCGTTCTGAGCAAGTACTGCGTGCCAGGTTTGTTCATTTCAGCAAGAAGTGACTGGAAACTCCCATGAATGTCCTTCTCTGTGTTCAAAGAGAGCGCCTGTTGAGAAAAATAATTTAAAATTATCTATTGTTCTTTGGTCTCAAAAAATTTATAAGCAAATTATTTCTTACATACTCAACAAAATTTTCCTTTAAAAGGATGTTGCTGTTATTTTAATTGTGTATTCAATATACTAGAGAAGCAACACTATGTGGGGGTGGATAGAAGATAAAGAGGGAAAAAGAGAGGAACAGAGGGAGGTAGGAAGAGAAGGAGAAAGAGAGAACACAGAATAAAGGGGAGTAAGAGTTGGCTTTCTGTCTAAATTGCTTTTGTTTAAAGATAAGGAACAGGGAAAAATGAAAAGGGAAAGACAGCTTCAGAAAAGAGGTTGTTTTAAAATCTCTCATCCCAAGAAAAACATGAGGAAAACTTGTCTCTAAAATTTACCCCAACAATGCCGTCAAAAGCATTAAAAATTCAAAGAAATGAGCAGAAATACAGTTATAGTGGGAAATATCATAATAGTGGGAGAGACAACACTTTCGGTCTCTGACAGCTTTAACAGAATCCAAAGGCTAGTTCTGGAGTGCCCATTATTGTCTAGTTGGACGCTGGAGGATAAGGAACTCTCAATGTCACATTTCATAAAGTAACCAGACAATTTGGGGGCTCTCAAAAATCACTCCTATAAGGGCTCATTGGCTGGCTAGCCCAAAACATAGAAAACTTAATTAAGTATAAAGAATCCTCTACTCAGCCATAAAAGGAGAATGAAATCTTACCACTTGTGACAACAAGGATGGACCTGGAAGGTACTGTGCTGGGTTAGGTCAAATGGAGAAGGACAAATGCCATGTGATTTCACTTATATGTGGAATCTAAAGAACAAGGTGAATGGACAGGAAGGGCAGAAACAGACTCATAGATGCAGAGAGAGTTTTGATGGTTGCTGGATGGGGGGGTGGTTGGAGGGTGGCTGAAAGGAGGGAAGGGATTAAGAAGTACAAATTGGTCGTTACAGAATAGTCATGGGGATATAAAATATAGCATGAGGAATATAGTTAATAATAGCGTAATAAGTATGTATGGTGTCAGATAGGTACTAGATTTATCAGAGGGATTACTTCATAAGTTATATAAGTGTCTAATCACTATGTTGTACATCTGAAACTGATATGTTGTATGCCCACTATAATTGAAAAATAAAAAAAGTTTAGAAATCAATTATCACCAAAAAATAAATGAAATAAAATTCAAATTTTAAAAAAGAATCCTCACACATACATAAACCTACACTCCGGCATACCATGAGCTGGAAAGTGATTAATCACTACTAAAAAGGATTCATAGGAAAACAAAGCTCATATTGAAAGAGCCACACTGTCTAACTTTTCTATAGTAGAGATACATGTT
The DNA here is from genome assembly GCF_000325575.1 of Pteropus alecto. Classification (NCBI taxonomy): domain Eukaryota; kingdom Metazoa; phylum Chordata; class Mammalia; order Chiroptera; family Pteropodidae; genus Pteropus; species Pteropus alecto. The sequence continues at coordinate 40,896 of NW_006429662.1, read as the reverse complement.
CAAGGCCATGAGCTCGGCTATGATACAAGCTTTTAGTTTTCATCTCAGGCATGTATCTCCTGCCCACTCTATAAAACTCCTGGGAACAGGAATGGATTCTCAATCATTTTCTGATGTTTACCAAACGTTTGTTAAACTCATCTAACTAGCACATATGCAGTCTATATAAGTAATAAATACATGCACTTTCACCTTCTTTTGCATATTTCTGTTTATGCTCATACTGAGCTAGGAAGCCATGTTGGTATATCAATGATTTGAAATAGATGTTAACCTTACCCTTCCTTGCCAATGAACAATTACAGTTACACAGTCTTTTATTCCAAGAATGAACTAGATCTTAGCTGCTTCGATGTCAAATAATTTCAGTATCATTTTCTAAACAAAGATAAAGTGTTAGAATAAAGTTTCGATAGTTCGATCCAGGTTACTAATTGGAGAAACTTTTCCCAAAAAATCTCAGGAAAGGAGACTTGCTTCTTCATGAGGTATGAAGCTGGGTGATAGAACAGAACAACTGAAAAGGCAGTCCCTTCTCTCAGGCAGGTTTACCTGGGCCATTTGGGCAGCAGTGTTTCCTTTTGCCCCCAGGAAGACCATGGCCAGGGCAGAGGAGATGCTCACAGGAGAATAAAACACGTTGCGAGAAGGATTGTCTTGACATAGTATCTTTAAAAGGCGGAGGGCAAAAGTGCCATTTGCTTCAGAGAGAGCATCCATGATGCAGTATCTGGAACCGCAGAATAAAGAGAAAGATTGCTTCGACAATACACCCGTGAATGTTATTGACCTAATTAATACATGGCAATTTTGAAATTGTACTTATTTTTTTTTTTTTTCCTTAAAGCTCATAAATATTTTAAGTTCGGGGAAATTCCATTTACTGCTGTTCTCTATCCAAAAAATAAGTCTAAATTTTAAGGCAATTAGCTAAGTGCGGTAGTGGCAGCAGATCAAACGGATAAGCTCAAAGCTCACTTTATTTAAATAGTTTATCTTCCACTTAGTCCCCTCCTCCTGTTCCAGCTTCCATCTCTAGCCATCTGGAACTCTTTCCAGTCCTGCAGTCACCCCTGAGCCTTTGAAAACACTTTAGCCAAGGTTAAAGTGTTTCACCAGGTTAAGGGCTCAAACACCACATCTGATTCCTCTCCTAGAGGAGGTTTCTTCCTCTCTCTCCCCAGCACAACTCCCCAGTCTTCATTGTGTCCCACTAGATGGACGCTCTGAAAGCAAGGGCTGTCTGGCAGCCGCTGAGCGCTCAGAAAAAAAGGAAGGGCTTGATAAATTTGTATTGCCTTGACGAAAGAATTAGGATGCATAAGAAATGCTTGAATTTGCAACTGGAGACTGGTGATTTTAGCAGGACAGAGTCGAGGTAAGGCAGATGTCATTATTTGGATCCGGGAGAGAGAAGAGTTGAGAAATAGGGCGAGCAGGTGGGGATGGGGCTATAGGGTGAGGGCCCGGCAAGGGGAAAGAGGCGATAAGGCAGGGAAAAAAGGCATCGGAGAGCAAAGAGAAAACCCTCTGAGGACGCATCTGAGGCTTATTCGAGAACGAGAACCTCGAGGCACAGGCCCTGGGACCAGTCACAGCGAAAGCACCGCTGCGCAACGGACCAGCGGCGACAGATCCAAAGAGTCTGGATTTCTGTAAACAAGAAGGCGCTGCCCTCTCGCGTTTGCTTTGTACCGAGATAGGCCTCGCGTCCTCGCGCCAGGTTCTCTAAGGTCGTCTAGGGGTTCTTCTTGTCCCCCCAACTCCCTTCCTGCCCCGCCATGCCCCCACCTGCCACCTTCAACACTGCAGCGCTGTTCTTCTCCTGTCGCTGCCCTCGGAGCCTGGAACCCCACGACCCGAAGCGCACGCAGACTTGGCACGCTACAGCCGCACGCCGTGGGTCCCCTCAGGCCTCGGCCGCCCACGGACCTTAAGTCTGCGCTCGCTTGCCTGAGGCGCGGGGGGTGAGGGGAATTCCACACATCCTGCCCTCGGCGCAGGGGCGGGGCAGGGCGCGGCAGGGCGGTGCGCGGTCAGGGCTAGCGAACACTGTCTACTCCCCTCAGGGCCCGAGTCTGGATAATCCCTGCAGGCCCCGTATCACCTCACCTACGGGACCCCTGCCGGGGACACGGAGACAGCGGGTGGGCTGCAGCCTCGCACTTCCTGTGGGTTCCAGAAGCTACTTTAAAGCGGGATTCTGAAAGGGAAAGCACTTTCAAACTGATAGCCCTTCCGGGCCAGCTCTGCTGGCTGCCAAATGAAGAGATCACAGGTAGGGGATTGGGAGAAGGGACGAGAGAACTTGGAAGCTTGGGCTTTTCTACTTACAGGAAACAGACAAAAATGGAATGACAGCCTCCTTTATCGTAGGAAGGGTCTGTGGATCTTTATTTTACATCTCTTTTCTTATATAGATGAGAGAGTCAGCTAGAATGAAGTATTCCTTTGAGATCCCACAACTAATTAGCAGTCCTGAATCCAGACACAGAAGCCAGGGGTGCAGTGAAGAAGGAAACTTCATTCAGTGCAAACAACTCAGTTGTGGTACAGCACGGCTGTGTAACAGCTCAGTGGTGTTATAACTGAATTATGAAGCAGCATGGCTGTGGAACTGCAAAGCTATGATGAGGCCCCTCTGTGGCTAGAATGCTCTGCTCTGCTCCGCTCTGCTCTACACTGGTCTACTCTACTTGCTCCCGTCTTCTTCACTTTCCTCTGCCCTGTGCTGGTTTGGAGCCTTCTTTGGTGTTTCAGCACCAGCTCCAGCTGGGGAAACCATCTCCAACAAGCAATAGAAAGAGAAAGTGTGCTCCCTAAGCAAGGGAGGAGCAGGCTTATATGGAGAGAAGTCTTTGCCCCTGGTCCCTGATTGGTCCATCTTCATGCAAACAAGGACTCCAAATCCTTGCAGTCTGATTGGTCCAAAAGGCACTGTCCTGATTGGTCAGAATGGAGCTGCTTGGGTTGGTCAAAGAAGATGTTAATGGAGCTATAGCTGCACAATTCCAATTAAATGGGAAAAGTCTCAGTCCTTTTGGTTGACATACAGTTCCAGGAATTCTCATAAGGGCTGGCTCAGTTGGCATGAACACAGTATAGGTAGGCAGTTCAGTGCAGGCTTCTCCCTGAAGTGCACTTTGTATGAGAAGCCCCTGTGTAGAAACAGCTGCTAGGCTTTAGGGGTTTTTTTGTTGTTTTTGTTTTTTAATTTGAGCTCAGTTAGCTACCAGGAATCCTTCTTAGTAGCTATCTTCTTTCTCAGGGTCCCCAGATATATGTTTATTCATTTTGTTTATTCATTCATCAATTGATAGACATTTGGGTTCTCTTGTTTGTCTATTATGAATGATGCTGCTATAAAAATTCATGGACAAGTTCTTGTGTAGACATTATATTTTCATTTCTCTTGGGTACATACCTAGTAGTGGAACTGCTGGATCATATAGTATCTCTATATTTAACTTTTCGAGAACTGTCAAACTATTTTTGCAAAGTTGCCGTGCAATCTTACATTCCTACCAGCAATGTATGTGGTTATCAATTTCTCGACATCTGTTGTCTATCATTTTAAATAAATTTTAGCCGTTCTAGTGGGTGTGAAGTGGTATTGCATTTTGGTTTTGAGTTGTATTTCCTTCATGACTAATGATGTTGAGCATCTTTTGATGTACTTATTGGCTCTTTGTGCAGCTTCTTCAGAGAAATGTCAATTCAAATGGTTTACCCATTTTCAAATTGTGTTACTTGTCTTTTTGTTGTTGAGTTGTAACACTATGACTCCTGATTTACTTCACCATCATAATCAAATCACTCAAAACCAATGATAAAGAGAAAAATCTTAAAAGCAATCAAAGAAATGTTAGGTAAAGAAAAATCAAGATAAAGATGATATTAGATTTCTCTTTGGCAACAATGTGAGCAAGAGCACAGTGGGAAAACATCTCTAAAATATTGCAAGAAAAAGAGAAACCATCAACCTAGAATTCTGTACCCTTCAAAAATATTTTTGAAAAATAAAGGTGAAATAAACACTTTTCAGACAAGCAAAAACTGAAAGTTTTCATTGCCAGCAAACCAGCACTTCGAGAAATATTAAAGAAGAACTTCCAGCAGCAGCCATCAGAAAGATTCTGCTTCATTATATCCGGTTCTTTATGGATTCTGTTGAGAAGGCAACCATCATTTATGTTGTCATTCTGAGGGAACAATGAACGATGCTGCCCCATTTCTCTAAGGATTCTTTTGAGAATATAGCCATCATTTAAATCCTCGTTCTTGATGCTGCTCCATATTCTCCAGTCTCTGTGGACTCTGTTGAGAGGAGACATAATTTTAATCATTATTCTTAGCATTGGAAAGATTCTTCATTTTCTCTGATTCTCCAAGGATTCTGTTGGGAACCCAGCTATCTTATAAATAATTTTTTTCTAGAATGGCATTTGAAAGGTGCTGCCCCATTTTCTCTGGGTCTCTATGGATAAATACATGCTCTTGAGAAAGCAAGCATTTCTATCATCGTTCCAGGTAAAACTATTTATATAAATACAAAAGTGTCAAGTATTGCTGGAGTGATGTCAGAAGCATGGCGGAGCGAGAGATGTCCCCAGATCGCTCCCCTTGAAAGCACAATAAGCTGAACATCTAAACCTCAGCAAATAACACCCAACCTGCACACAGCATGTCTGAGTGAGTTATCTGCACATAAGAGGTCAGAACCGTAGTAGTCTGGAGGGAGAGGATGTGTAGATTGGGAGGAACAAAGAAGCTACCTCTTGCACCCAGAACTCCCTACAGGAGGAGCAGTTGCAGCCAGTTCCTGAACAGTCCTGCCAGAGAAATCTATGAGCTCCACGCAGCAGAGCCCAGGGAGCAGAGCAGAAAGCAGAGCAGAAACTAACTGCAGAGCAGTGACAGCTGGTTCTTAGCAGCCACTGTTGCGAAGCACTAGGCTGAGACACAGAGATAGTAGCAACTCCCACCCACCAACCCAAGTAAATATGCCCTCGATAAAAACAAAAAAAAAAAAAAAAAAAAAAAAAAAGGCATTATTAGTTCCCAAACAGAGATCCAAGAGCCTTAGATGCCACCTACTGGAAATAAAAAAAAAAACAAAAAACAAAAAACAAACAAACAACAAAAAAAATGCCTTCTTAGCAACAGGCTTAAGCGCGACCTCTATATAATAAATCTTTCTGGGGGGGAGGGGGGGGACACAGAATACACTCTCGATAATACCCAAGTGAAGAAATAGACCATCAAACAACATGAAACAAGGGTAAAAACAAAAAACAAAAAACAAACAAACAACAACAAAAATGCCTTCTTAGCAACAGGCTTAAGCGCGACCTCTATATAATAAATCTTTCTGGGGGGGAGGGGGGGGGAAGCAGAATACACTCTCAATAATACCCAAGTGAAGAAATAGACCATCAAACACCATGAACAACCAGGGTAACAAGGCTGCTCAGAAAGAAAGAGAAAAATTTCCAGAAAATAAGCTTAAAGACATAGAAATATGTGATTTAAATGACAGAGAATTTAGGATTATACTTCTGAAAAGAAACCTCAATGAGATGCAAAATAACTCCGATCGACAATTCCTGAGGAAAAAATAGACCAGTGGAATGAGTTTTTAGCAAGATCGAAACCCTTAAAAAGAACCAAATAGAACTTCTGGAGAAGAATCCACTAAAAGAGATGAAGAGTGAAATAGCGAGCTTTGGAAATAGACTTGACCAAACGGAGAAAAGAATCAGTGATATCAAAGACAGAGATCTAGAAATAATTCAGAGGGAAGAAGAAAGAGACCAAAGAATGGAAAATAATGAAAGAGAAATACAAGAACTAGCTAACACCATCAGGAAAGACAACATGAGAATAATAAGTATTCCAAAAGAGAAGAAAAGGAGAAGAGATCAGACATCATATTCAAACAAATTGTGGATGAGAATTTCCAAAATCTAAAGAATGAACTGGAGCTTCGAATCCAAGAAGCTAACAGAACACCCAATTATCTCAACCCCAAAAGTCTTCTCAAAGACATATTATATTAAAATGATCAAAAATTAATGACAAAGAATGCTCAAGGTAGCCAGCGAAAATAAGATGGTAATCTACAAAGGAAAACCCATTAGGCTATCTTCAAATTTCTCAGTGCAAACTTTACAAGCAAGAAAGGAGTGGAACCAAATATTCAAACTACTAAATAAAAAGAATTACCAGCCAAGAATAATGTATCCAGCAAAGTTCTCCTTTAGATATGAAGGAGAAATAAAGACCTTTCTAGACATACAAAAGTTGAGAGCATTCTCTGCCACAAGGCCTGCATTATAGGATATAAGGAAAAGGATCAGCTCACATGAAAAAAAAAAAAAAATGACAAAAAAATACATAACTATCAGTGAGGTGACAAGCAAGCAGACAGAAGCAGAATAGTGCACCTTTTATCAAGAACAGAGTATTATAAGCCTAAACAATGAGAATAGCATTGCTATTGCAAGATAAAAATGAATGCTCAACATGCATAGGGACAATTTGAGACAATAATAACAGAAAAGGAGAGGAATCAAAGATCCAAATTTGCAAAGGGGAGAGGAGATAAGGTATATGTAGAAGAAAATGGATGACTGTATATACATAACTATCCTTTACATATTCATAATAGTAACCACACACCAAAGATCCAGAACTGAAGCACATAACATAAAACAAGAAAGACCAGAGGGAAAGATCCGTAAAATCCAACCAAATTAAAATAACAGACAGAAACTTAAGGACAAGGAAACACCGAGCTACTAGAAAGCAAAAAATAAAATGGCTATGGGAAAACTTCATATTTCAATAATCGCTCTAAGTGTAAATGGACTAAACTCACCAATAAAAAGGCACGGAGTTTCAGATTGGATCAAAAAACAAAACCCAACCACAAGCTGACTCCAGGAGACACATCTCAGTTCCAAAGACAAATATAGACTCAAAGTGAGAGGGTGGAAGACGATTTCAAGCAAATGACATTCAGAGAAAAGCGGGAGGATTGGTATTAATATTGGATGAAATAGACTTCAAAATAAAAAAATATAGAAAGATACATTTCATAATTATAAAGGGAACCATACACCAATTAGACATAACACTTATTAATATCTATGCTCAAAATCAGGGAGCCCCAAAATACATAAAGCAATTATTAACAGAACTAAAGGGAGAAACAGATCAAAACACTATCATAATAAGAACCTAAATACCCCACTGTTGGATATGGACAGATCACCCAAACAGAAAATCAATAAGGAAATAACATCCTTAAATGACACATTAGGCCAACTGGACATAATCGACATTTACAGAGCCTTTCATCACAAAACAGCTGCTTATACATTCTTCTCTAGTGCATATGGAACATTCTTAAGAATGGGACACAAAGCTAGCCTCAACAAATATAAGAGGATTGGAGGATTAAAATCATACCAACCATATTCTCTGATCACTATGTATTGAAGCAGAGATCACCTGTAAAAGGAAAGCAAGAAGAAACCCAACTACATGGAGATTAAACAACATGCTGCTGAAGAATGACTGAGTCATAGAAGAAATAAAAAGAAAGATCGAGAGATAAATAGAAAGGAACAATAAAGATAGTACAACATATCAACATTTTTGAGGCATGACAAAAGTGGCAAGAAGAGGAAAATTCATATCATTACAGGCCTGTCTCAACAAAAAAGAATGAGCCCAAATGAACAACCTAACGTTTCGTCTTTAAAAATTAGAAAAAGAACAAATGAAGCCTAAAATCAGAAGGAAAAAATAATAAAAATTAAAGCAGAATTAAATGAAATTGAGAAAAAACAAATAGTAGAAAAAATTAATGCAACAAAGAGCTGGCTCTTTGAGAAGATTTATAAAATTGACAAACTTGGCTAGACTCACTAAAAACAAGAGAAAGGACACAAATAAACAAAAGGAGGGGTGAAAGGGAAATTATGACAGACACTGCAGAAATACAAAGGATCATACAAGAATACTATGAAAAAGTACATAATATCAAATTTAATAACCTAGAAGAAATAAACAAGTTCTTAGACATATACAGCCTTCCTAGATTGAATCAAAAAGAACTGGAAAATCTAAATAGACCTCAACAATCAGCAATATGGACATTGAAAGAATCATCACAAAGCTACCAAAAAGGAAAAGTCCAGGACCAGAGACTTCACTAGTGAATTCTACCAGACATTCAAAGAAGATTTAATACCAATTCTCCTCAAACTCTTCCAAAAAAATCAAAGAAGAGGCAATACTTCCCAACTCATTTTATGAGGCCAATATTTCTCTGATACTAAAACCTGGTAACAATAACACAAAAATAGAAAACTACAGACCAATGTCTCTTATGAGCACAGATGCAAAAATCCTAAATAAGATACTAGCAAACTGAATACAGCAACACATTAAAAAGATTATACATCACAATCAAGTGGGCTTCATCCCAGGGGCACAGGGATGGTTCAACACATGTAGATCGATTAATGTGATACACCACACAAAGAAATTAAAAAATAAGAATCATATGATCATATCCATAGATGCAGAAAAAGCCTTCGACAAGATACAGCATCCATTTATGATCAAAACACTTAAAAATAGATATAGAACAAAAGTACCTTAACATAATAAAGGCCATATATGAGAAACCCTCAGCTAACATAATGGCAAAAACCTTCCCTCTAAGATCAGGAAGAAGACAAGGCTGTTCACTGTCGCCACTGTTATTCAGTATCACATTGGAGTTCCTTGTGAGTGCAATCAAGCAAGAGAAAGACATAAAAGGTATTTAAATCAGAAATGAAGAAGTCAAACTGTCTCTATTTGCTGATAACATGATTCTCTATATAGAAAAACCTAAAGACTGCACAAGAATACTACTAGAAATAATAAGCAAATACAGTAAAATTTCAAGGTACAAAATCACTGTTCAGAAGATCATAGCATTTCTGTACTCTAATAATAAATTTTGAGAAAAAGAAATGGAAAACACAATTCCTTTTGCAATTGCAACAAAAAGAATAAAATACCTAGGAATAATCTTAACAAAACATGTGAAGGACCTATGTAATGAAAACTAAGACCCCGTTAAAAGAAATCAAAACATGTGAAGGACCTATGTAATGAAAACTATAAGACCCCGTTAACAGAAATCAAAGAATATACAAAGAAATGAAAAGATACTCCGTGTTCTTGGATTAGAAGAATCAACATATTTACAATGACCTTATTACCTAAAACATTATACAGATTTAACGCCATCCCCATCAAAATCCCTTTGGCACTTTTTAAAGAAATACAACAAACAAAAAAATCATCAGATTTGTGTGGAAGCACAAAAGACTCCAAATTGCCAAAGCCATTCTGACAAAAAAGAACAAGTCTGGAGGTATCACTCTGCCCGACTCCAAATTTTACTACTAAGCACCAATAACCAAAACATGATGGTATTGGCAGAAAAACAGACACAGGGACCAGTGGAACAGAATTGAGAGTCCAGTAGTAAACTTCCATTTATATGGGCAAATAATTTTTGACAAAAATGTCAAAGACACACAGTGAAGAAAGGAAAGCCTCTTCAATAAATGGCGATGGGAAATCTGGAAAAGCCGCCTGGGAAAGAGGAAAACTAGACTGATGCCTATGATCACACACCAAAATTAACTCAAAATGGATTAAGGACCCGAATATAAGACCGGAAACAGTAAATTGTATAGAAGAAAACATAGGAACGAAACTCAAGGACCTTGGACTTGAGGATTTTATGAATTTAACCTCTAAGTCAAGGGAAGTAAAAGCAAAAATAAATGAATGGGACTGCATCAAACTAAAAGTCTTCTGCACAGCAAAAGAAACCACCGACAAGGCAAAGAGACAACCATCTGAATGTGAAAATGTATTTGCAAACAATGCCTCCGATAAGGGCCTAATATCCGAAATATACAAAGAACTCATACAACTCAATAACAACAACAACAACAAAATGAACAATCCAATTAAAAACTGGGCAAAGGACCTGAACAGACACTTCTCCCAAGAAGACATACAAATGGCCAACAAACAAATGAAAAGATGCTCGACATCACTAGCTATTAGGGAAATGCAAATCAAATTCACAATGAGATACCATCTCACACCTGTTAGAATGGCTATTATCAACAGGACAAGTAATAACAAGTGTTGGAGAGGATGCAGAGAAAAAGAAGCACTCACGCACTGCTAGTGGGACTGTAAATTGGTACAGCCACTATAGAAAACAGTATGGAGTTTCCTCAAAAAACTAAGAATTGATGTACCACATGCTCCAGCAATCCCTCTACTGGGTTTTTACCCCAAAGACTTGAAAACATATATCCAAAAAGATATTTGCACACCGGTGTTCATAGCAGCATTATTCACAGTAGCCAGGACATGGAAGCAACTGAAATGTCCTACAATAGATGATTGGATAAAGAAGATTCAGTACATATATACAATGGAATATTACTTAGCCATAAGAAGAGATGAGATACAGCCATTTGCGACGATGTGGATGGACCTTGAGATAATCGTGCTAAGCAAAATAAGCCAGACAGAAAAAGTTGAAAATCACAGTATATCACTTATATGTGGGTTATAAATCTAAAAGCAACAAACATGACAAACAAATAGAGACTCGAGGACATGAACAGTAGACTAGTGGTTACCAGAGGGTAGAGGGGGAGAGGGGAGGTAGATGGGGTAAAAGGGGTCAAATACTTTGTGACAGAAAGAAATTTATGGGTATATATATGACCTACTGTTGAATTGTACACTTGAAACTTATTGGATTTCATTAACCAATGTCACCATAATGATAACTAAGAAAAAACCACATCTTAAATATAAGGACGGAAATTTTGAAAATAGAATAGTGGAAAATATAAATAGTGTAAACACCAACGAGAAAAAATTGGCCTAACTATTCTTGTATCAGACAAGTAGAAATTAAAGCAAGCAATATTGTGTAACAATAAAAGGGTCAATCCAACAGAATTTCATCAAAATTCTGAATTAGTAGGTACTTAATAACGTACAAAGATATTGACAAAAAAAGATAAGAAATAGAGAGATCTACAATAATAGTTTGAGATTTTTGACACACTTCTCTCAGTAATGAATAGAAAAAAAGGGGACCAAATAAATATTTATAAATATCTGAATAACCCAAACAACCAAACTGACATACATAAAAAAACAAAATTCAAAGACTATACAATGTCCATTTTCAAGTGCACATGAAATATTTATCAAAGTGGACAATATTTTGTGTAATGAAACAAGTTTCGACAAATTTCTAAGGATTGAAATCAAACAGGATATGTTCTGTGGTCACAGCGAAATTAAACTAGATATCAATAACAGAAAAATAACTAGAAATTCCAAAATATTCATAAATTAATCAACACAATTCTAAACAACTAAAAGACCAAAAAATATTAAAATAACAATTAGAAAATATTTGAACTAAATGACAATAAATATATATATATAACGTTTTTTTGTGAGATGAAGCCAAATTCATTCTTTGAGGGATATTTCTGGCTTTTGATGCATGTATTATAAAATAAGAGTTTTAAAATCAATTATTTGAATGTTCATCTCAAGAATCTTCAAAAAGAATAGAAAATTGAACTTAAAATATAGTAAGTTTCTAATAAATTAAGAAAATAAATCATTGAAATAGAAAACATACATACAACGGAGATCAACAAGAACTAAAGTTGATCCTTCGTAAAGATTAAAATTTATAACTCCTGCAATAAGACTGACCCTGTTTACAAAGAGAGAGCCCACTGATATCAGTTAGGAAAATAAGTCACTAATACAAAATTTAAAAGAATATGAAAAATAAGGGACTACTATTAGCAATTTTATGCCATTAATTTGACACTGTAGAGCAGCAGTTGCCAACCTTTTTGGCACCAGACACCAGTACTCCTATGTGAATCTAATGCCTGATGATCTGAGGTGGAGCTGAGGCAGTGATGCTAGCACCGGGGAGTGGCTGCTAATACAGATGAAGCTTTGCTTGCTCGCCCACCTACCGCTCATCTCCTGCTGTGTGGACCTGGTCCTAAAAGGCCACACAACAGTTACTGGTCTGCGGCCTGGGGGTTGGGGACCCCTGCTGTAGAGGAAATTGAAAAATTTTCTTGAAAAATACAACTCGCTAAAACCAATCCAAGAAGAAAAAGAACATTGAAATAGTCCTATGCTGAATGTATCATTAAAAATCCAAGAAAACTCCACACCCAAATGACTTCATTGGTAAATATTTCCAAACACTTGAAGATAAAATAATGCGAATCCTACACAAACTTTTCTAGAGAACAGAAAAAGAGGAATATTCCCAAAAGTTTTTAATAAGACCAGCTTAACCGGGGTAGCCAAATCTGGCAAAAACAGCACCAGAAAAGAAAATTATAGTCCAGCGTATCTTATTATCATAGATGTAGATGCAAACAATGCTAAATTAGATATTATCAAATAGAATCTAGTGATATGTTAACAGGATAATATATCATGACTAACTAGGTTTTATTCATACATACAGTGTTAGTTTAACATTGAAAAAAAAAAAGTAAATCACCACATCATAAAAGAAAAAATCACATAACCTACTCAAAAGATGCAGGAAAAAGGATGGATAAAAATTCAAGACTTGTTCGTGATAAAAACTCTCACAAAACTAAGAATAGAGAACTTTCTTAATCAGATAAAGAATATCAACACCAATCTATAGATAACAGCATACTTAATCTTGAAATATTAAACACTTTCCCTTGCAATCAGGAGGAAGACAAGAAAGCCCACTATCATCGCTTCTCTTCAAAAATTGTACTGGAGGCTCTAGCCAGTGCAATAAGGAAAAAAAAGATAATTAAAATATAAAAAATATTGAAATGGAAGAAATAAAAGTTATTACTTCCAGATGACATGGTTATGTGTGTAGGCTATTCAAAAGGATCTGAAAAAAACTTAAAATTAACAAGTGACTTTAGTAAGGCCATTTGGATTCAAGATAGACATTAAAAATCATTTGTACTTCTGTATCTAGCAAGAAGCAAATAAAAGATGAAGTTAGAAGAGCAACAGCATTTACAATAGCATTAACATTGGAACTAATACAGTAAAAAAGATGCTGGACCTTTAAAAAAGAACAAAAGATTTCCAAGAGAGATGAAAAAAGATTTAAATAAATAAATAAAGGAATTTTTCCTCTTTTTGGACAGGAAGACTCAATGTTAAGATGTTAAAGTTTCTCGAATCAATTTTTTTCTTTTATGGATTGTTCTTTGGCTGTCATGTCTAAAAACTCTTTATCTCAGCCCAGGTCATGAAATTTATTCCTATATTTTCTTCTAGAAGTTTTATAGTTTTATATTTTACATTTAGAGGTATGATTTATTTGAGTTAATTTTTGTATAAGGTATGATGTTTAATTTCGATCAAATTCCTATTTTTAAATATAAATATCCAATTGTTCTAACTGTTTATTGTAAAGATTATACTTTGATTTTCCATTTCACATTTGCCAAAATTCAGTTGGCATAATCAGTTTCAGTTCTACATGTAAACAGAATGGAAGTTATTACTTCCATCATTAGAATAAGAAAAAAGATAAACAAACTGAAAATGAACAAATTCTCTAGACCCAACAGAGAATTGAAGTCAAAGAGAAAACCTCTACCCTGAAATCTGTAGAGACAGGAGAAAATGGGGAATCAGAGCCAATATCAGCATATTGGAGCAGAAACTGCTGATAAAACCATTAAATGGTAATTTTCATGAATTGCTGGGGGGCAGTGGCAGTGAGTGTGGATTAGCTTGACAGTGAGAAACTATTGAGGGCTCAGTCTTAGGGATACACTTTGATGAATTTTACCATGAGAACCCCCACCAGGTTCTCAAGGTAAAGAACCAATGAAAATCTCTTCATGTTTTTGGCAGCGGGAGGGGAAAAGAAGCCATTTTGAAATATACCCCAAGAATTCAACATATCAAAGACTTGCTCTCAAAGACTTTGTCAAAACCTCATCCGGAGTTAGCTCCCAGACCTCTAGGAGCCATCTCTCCTTCTTTGTGTCCACAAGGAAAAAAAGAAAGGCAGAAGGGAGAGTAGGCTTCCATTGCCCCTCCCCTTACTACCTGGAGTCCATGTAATAAGTGCTTTTCTCAGTGATAGCTGTTTGGACAATAGCTCTATTCCCAGACTCTCCTAATTTGCTTAAGTAGCCATGACAGATCTCATTCGTGATCCAAAAAAGGCAGCACCTGCTGATTCCGTGAGGGAAGGCAGGTGAGCTGGAGCTGGCTCCTATAGGTGGCGAGAGTTCATTCTTAAACTACCAAGAATTTTGCAAACCAGTTGTTAAACTCCTGGTAACCTAAAGTCAGTCATGATGAGAGCATTTATATCACGGGAACCAGCAAACATTATGAATCAGAGCTTCCTTCTCCCCCACCAACACACACACATCCACCACCTCTGGGTTTCCTGAGCTGGTTTCCCAGCAACATTAATTCTACAGCTCCTCCCTACAAGTTTACTCTCTCCTGTCCTGAATTCTCTTCCTTTTCTGTCATGGGAAAAGGTCTCTTTCCTCCGGTCTGAGGTAAATTCCTCACCTGTACTTTAGATTCTTGCTATTTAAAGTGTGGTCCATGGACAGGCAACATCTGCGTCATATGGAATCCTGTTAGAAATGAAAACTCTCAGGCCACGCCCAGACCTACCGAAGAGAGTCTGCATTTAGCAAGATGCCAGGAGATTTGTGCATTAATTTGGTCAGGCTGCCATAACAAAGTAGTACGGATTGAGTGGCTTAAACAACAGAAATTTATTTTCTCACAATTTGGAGGCTAGAAATACAAGATCAAGGTGTCAGCAGGGTTGGTTTCTTCTGAGGCCTCTCTCCTAGGCTTGTAGATGGATGTCTTCTCTCTGTCTTCATGTGCATGTGATCTTTCCTGTGTATCTGTCTGTGTCCAAATTTCCTCTCTTAAAAGGATACCAGTCATACTGGGTTAGGGCCCACCCTAATGACCTCTTTTTTACTTAATCACCTCTTTTAAAATGCTGTCTCCAAATGCAGTCAAATTCGGAAGTACTGAAACTTGGGACTGAATTTTGGGGAACACAGCTCGGCCCATAACAATTCATATGCACATTAATATTTGAGAAACACTGCCTAGATCAATCCTCATGCCCTCATCCAAGACTCTTGTTCAATCATTATTGGGCTTTCATCTAGCCCCTTTCTTCGAAATAAAGAGTACTATCTTTATATTTTGGGGACATTCTCTTCCTACCTTCTACCATTGCCGGTTGATCATTTCTCTCCCTAGTTGTAGCGCTTCTGTTCATCTAGATCCCAGATAACTTTACTTGCTGTTTGCTTTGTTTTTCTGTCACAACTTTCATTTGGTCACTAGAGGGATGAAAAAGCCTCTATCATCTGTGCCATTTTTCCCATCTCTCCACACTTTTTTTTTTTTTTAAATGTGAGACATGTCCTCTTGCAATATTTTAAGAGGAAGCTTAAAACACTGAATAGTGGAGAAGCTCTGGTTGAAATAGTTGTCTGCAGCCCCTCAGTGTTACCCAGCTCTGCTTTCCTCCCATTTTGTCCGGAGAGACTTGGAAGAAGACTCTTCCTAAGGGTTAATGGAGTGCAGTTTCAGAACTGAAGTGTGAGGCACTTTGCAGTCCACTGGAAAACTGGACAAAGAAGGATCAGATGAAGGTTCACCTGTAAATAAAAATGAATCTATAATAGTATGGCAGTTGCTATAAAATTAAACATAGAAGTATCATATGATCCAGCAATTCCTCTTCTGGGTATATACTGAAAATAATTAAAAGCAGGGACTCGGATTACTTGTACACCCATGTTCAGAGCAACATTATTCACAATAGCCAAAAGGTGGCAGCAACACAAGTGTGGATGAATGTATAAACAAAATATGGTATATGTATGCAATGGAATATTATCCAGCTTTAAAAAGGAAGAAAAGTCTGACACATTACAACATGGATGAATCTTAAAGACATTATGCTAAGTGAAATTAGCAAGCTACAAAAGAAAAACTACTGTACGATTCTACTTATATCATATTCCTAGGGTAGGTAAATTCAGAGACAAAAAGTAGAACGGTGGTTGCCAGGGCATGACGGGGAGGGAGATGGGGAGTTAATGTTTAATGGTACAAAGTTTCAGTTTTGCAATAAAAAAAAGTTCTATGGATGGATGGTGACAATGACAGCACAGCAATGTGAAGATATTTAATGCCACAGTATCTCAAACAGTATAGTTAAATGGTTAAGATAGTAAATTTTATGTTATGTGTATTCTACCACAATTTTTAAAAAAGAATCTGTGCATGATGATTCTTATCTTTGGGTGGAGTTTCTAGTAACTATGTTGTGCTTATTTTCTAATTTTCCAAACTGGTACATATATGTGGCTTTAAAATTTTTGAGCTAAAAACATACATGCATATATAAAAGGATAAAATTATAGATAAAAATAGCTTTCATTGATAATTTGTCCCTTCATTTTCCAAAATATCCTCAACTGGAACAGCAAAATGAATCTGGGAAAGAGAGGTGTTTGATGACCTTCAATCTTTTATTGAGTAGTAGCCCAGCCAAAAAAAACCAACAACCTCACTTTTATTAAGTAAGGTTTACTAGAAATAAACAAATTATACTGGACTAATATTAATTTGCTAGAATTATAATAACCAGTAGTAAACTCTAATAACTTTTGATTTAGTAATAAAGCTTCTTTCAGGGGCATCTTTTCTTCTTTTTTCCTACTTTCCAGTGCATGGATGAATCTTGCTGCTCCTTTCCTGAGAGCATGTGTCTTAGAGCTCCCACAAGAGATGCAGAGGCTGGACCCAGATCAAAATCTCTAGTGCAAAGTGTCCACCCAATGCTGATAGAGTCCAGCTTTGTATTTGCTGTCTGTGCCATGGGCCCTATGTGTGCCCCTCCCCCCGCCTCAGCCAAGATCCAGCCACTGTAGTGAAAAATGGTGTATCTCTTTGAAGTCCCATTATTCAAAGTAAAATTTTTTTTGTTTTCACGTAGCCCACAATTTAGACCAGACTGTCTCAAACCAACCCTCTAGGTTTAGTGAAATCTATCCAACTGTTTTCACTTGACATGATGACTGAAATGTAGTTTTTATTTACAGATAACTAAATTCTGTATTTGCAGAACATTATTTATAAATTATGTTAGAGACACTAAACTGAGAGAGAACAATCAGCAACGGGGATTTCATGTAATGATTCAGGCTCTGGAATCAAACTGCGGGTTCTAGTCATGACTTCATCTGTTGGATTTGTAATAAGCTTAGTCTTCTCACCTCTAAAGTGAGATGAGGACTGCACTGACCTCAGAATGTTGTTGTGAGGGTTAGAGGAGACAATGTATGTAAAATGCTGTGAGCAGTACCTGGCGGAGAAAAGCGTTGGCCATGTTACACAAGGGAGGGTATAGGAGGCAAGTCCTGGAGTGTGTCTGTGAGCCTGCAGTGGTAGTGTTGCTTGGGGTCACCAGTAGGATTGGTTGCTTTATGAATCAATTGATGTATTAATTTTCTATTGCTGCTATAACAAATGACCATAAACCTAGTGGCTAAAAACAATCGAAGTTTATTATCTTACAATTCTGGAAGTCTCTCTGGGTGCTGCACAACACACCAGGGGCATTGTAACATGGCAACTTGTGCTAGTGCCTGCATCAACGATAGCCCCTATCATTTCACTATCTGTTCCATGGTACAAGCCATCTGTGTACCAGGCATCCTCAGGGATGGGAGTCCGACCCTTTACATAGGGACTTGGTATGTCTCCCATCTCAGCAGGCTCTGCCAGGAGCTCTTCTTGGAACTGCACTCATCCCAGTAGGGGATGCAGTCGACCAGACAGGGTATTCACAGAGAACTGCGCCTGCTGCTCCAAGTAAGTACCCCATTTCATCAGGGGTCGGTGCAATTCCCGTACAAGGAATCTTCCTTGAGGCCACAGCCACCTCTCCAAGGGATATGGGATTATGGGCAGCGACGGCCTCACTGACCCAGCAAGGCTGCATAATGGCAACCAGTTGTGTCTCTATCAGAGACCATGCTCTTCCGCTCTTATCAAAAAAACAAAACAAACAAAACAAAACAAAACAAAACAACACTGCACTTCTGTGCTTTTCCACAACTGGGACCAGAAGTCTATCAGTTCTTTCTGGGAACCTTGCTTCTGCGATAAGTC
>NW_006429662.1:15891-22501 GCF_000325575.1 Pteropus alecto | reverse complement strand
GGAATGGAAAGGCTGGATCTACTACATGTAGAGTTTGGGCTTGTACTACAGCTTGCTTTGTAGCCAGCCTTAAAGGCCTCTTCTATATCGGGGATCTAATCCCATTGGGCACCCCGTCACACTAAACAGTGCCGGAGTCAAAACCCTAGCAGGTTCTAAATAGATTTGGAGCTGCTTCACAGACTCAGGTCAGGGATATGCCTGTATCTTATCAATCTCTGCCTCTGGCATTAATTCTGTCTTACCTGACCAGACAACTCCCAAGAATTTAACAGAGAGCTCATGTCCCTGGACCTTGTCCTTGTTGACTGACCAACCCCAGTCAGCGAGAGCCCCTCGCAGGCTGGTCGCCACTGCTTCCAGTCCTGCAAGAGAATCAGAGGTTAGCATTATATAAAATACAAGTGCACTACAGGCGGTCGTTTCCAAGTGGCTAACTGTTGAACCACGAGACTATGGCACAGGGTAGGGCTGGAGAAAAAGGCATTTGTCAAGTCCACCACATAATGGTATCATGCAAGTTCATATGACAACCAGTCCATGATGTCCGTGATGTTCAGCTGGCAGCATGCAGGGGCGGCGTAACTTTATTCAGCTACTGATAGTCAATCGTCATGCGCCAGGAGCAGTCTGGCTTCTTCACTGGCCACACAGGTCAACCAGCTCCCTTTCAGGAATAAAAGTCAATTGCTGGTCAGGGAGCAGCTGATTCCATAGCATCAGTGGCATTTCATTAGGTTACTGCTCAATCTTTCTGCAGCAACCCCTGCCCCGGGAAGATCAAACCGGATTTGCCTGCAGATCACTCTCACAGCTGAACCGGCTGAGTGCTGCTCTGCTCTGCTTTTCTGCCATGCCTCCGTCCCTGCACTGGCTGATTTGGGAGTGCAGCAGGTGGCATGGTGCACGCTTGGGTGAAATCCTCCTAGCGTTTCACTTCCACATCCCCCAACCTAGCCATGGTGGAAGTCACCTCGTGGATCCGCCTATCCACGTAAGGGGCCAGCAGTGACACCATGGCGCCAAAGTACCAGCCAGGCCAGAAGTCAAAATCAAGTCCTTCATACAAGTTATAAAAACCTCTTTATCTGGGCTTGTATACTGGGCGCAAAACATCATCTGTCGCATGCCCATTTCCTGAATGATCTGGACCAGATCTAAGTACGTGGTCCATCTGCTCACTGTCTCTGGCAGCTCCCCCGGGTTGGCCCACACTGTCCGTGCAGCAGACATGAGCCAGTTAATCAAGGAGCGATTGCCTGCGCCCCATGCTCTGTACCTGTTTAATTAGGTCCTGGAGTTCCGCAGGGGTGTGCTGGATCAAGGTGGTTTGCGTTTTTGCCTGGCGGCGGGGAGGGGGGGTGTGGAGGGGGGTGCCATCAGCTTGTCTCCCCCAGGGCAAATGGCTGTTCCTATTGCTGTATCACCGGCTGTGCCTGCTGCGGTGTCCCTGGCGGGCTCTCAGACCGGGACGATGGCAGTGACCCATCAGAGTCCTGCAGCATACGTTCCACTGCCGCCAGCCGCTTTTCTAGTGCTTCTTCTTGGTGTCGTAGCTGGTGCACCCACTGTGCCTGATTCTGAACCTCCAGGCCGGCCACCAGGAACACCCAGGCCACCCAACCCACTGCCTCCCGGTGCTCAGTCAGGACATTCGGCTCCAACATCTCTAGGGCTTTCCGAATGTCCTCCAGAAGCAGCTTCACTCCATCCCCAATCCTCCGCAGGCTTCCCGGTAGCCAGATACGTATTGGCTCTCTGAGTGTCAGTGTCAGAGGTATTGCTGACCAAGAAGGGAAGGTTCGGTGGTGTGAGGCCCAGTTGGAAGAATGCACAAGACACAGACATGAGGATGAAACATCAAGCACCGACTTTATTGTGCAGAGCACACTTCTGTTGGGAAGTGTAGTTCTGTTGGGGAGTACAGTCTATTGCATGGGGTGCACAGACTTGCGCGCACTTCTGCTTCCCTTTCTTGTGCTCCACTTCTGCTCTCCAGGGGATCACATGACTTCTCACACAGCAGAGTACAAAAGTGGCATTCAGCCACACATGCGTGATACAATAAGTCGAAGTATGTTTTCATATTCTTTAAGTCTGGAGTCCTATTCCTAGCTGTGGGCCTGGATCACAGCCAGACCTTGGACCTGCTGGGCCTGGAGCCCACACTCATCTTTTCACACCAGAAGATGAAAGCCAGTGTGGCCTCCCTAGGTGGCGGTGGGGGGGGGGGGCACTGGGGTGATGGGCAAAGGGCAGACGTGGGTAGAAAGATGACTATATAGGTGAAGGAATTTCTCATAGTGTTCATGGGAGAAATCAAGTGATAAGGTTATTTTCTCTAGACAGAAGCATCAATATATTATAGAAAAAGTGCATCTTTAATAACTAAAGTAAAATTACAACTCTGTTTCACCAAAAAGCAAAGATTTCAACTTTGCTTTATTATAAACTTTTGCTAAAAGTATGTTTAAAACTGAAATACAGCTATCTAAATGAACGTTTTGTAAAATGGATCACTTTTACTGTGTGATTATGCATCGTGAAAGAAGAATATAACACAAATAAATGAGAACTTTATCTTCTGGAGTTATTTAGTGGGAATATATAATCTCATTGCTCTGAAATGTGTTCTCTGTGGCACATGTACAAAGGAAGTAGTGGGTAATATTTTAGAGAAGTAGTCCTTAGCTCTCCCTGTGTCTCAAATTTCTTTTACAAACTGGCAAAAGTGTCCCAGAACATTGCCATATATACATTTGTATGGATGCTCCCCTGAAGTACATCCATGGGCCCCCAACTGGGGTTCCATGGATGTTATTTCTTCCAGCATACTGGAAGAGGCTTTGGCCTGGGATTGAGAGGAGGATACAGTAACAACCTGAATTTTCATTCCGACTCGACATTTAAATCACTATCTGGTTTGGAGAATTCTGTAAAATTGCTGATGAAACATTTTCACTGTTATTTTTGCTTTTTTTATTTCTCGGGGATATGTTAGATTTCATTTCAAAGACTTTTTTTTTCTGTCTGCCTGTCTCCTATTTTCATGCCTTCTTGGCATAAATAAATCTGTCACACTGGTTTTCAGCTGGGGACAGTTGTTCCCCTCAAAGACATTTGGCACTGTCTGAAGTCATTTTTGGTTGTCATAATTGAGGAAGTGCTACTGGCAACTGGTGGGGAGAGGCCAAAGGTGCCGCTAATCATCCTAACAATTTACAGGACAACCCCTCACTGAAGGGTCATCTGGCCCCAAATGTCAATAGTGCTGTGGTTGACAAACCTTTGCTATAAATAAATCAAACTTCTTTTTTTATATAGGAACCCACATAATTTTCTCTCTTTTCCTTCCTTTCATATTCTTTCTCTCTCTCTCTTCCCTTCTCCTCCTCCTCCTCCTTCCCTCCCTCCCTTTTCTTTCTTTCTTTTCTTAATTTTTTACTCCACAAAATTTTCAATACAAGCATTTGTTTGGAGGTCGCTCTTTAGGATATTAGAAGGCAACGTTTGAAGTTGGCGGTGTTTTCTGTTAATAGGCATTTATGTAAACAAGCATGGGGTCAGTCACCAGGATTTCCAGTCATTTCTCAATGACATTAACAAACATTGCAAATAGAGCTTTCTTAGAAGTGCTAATGACCTCCTTGGAGGAAAAAAGTGTCATTTCCTTTCAGTAAGTAGTGTTCACACACTGATAAAAAGGAAAATAAAAGAGAAACTACAGAAGGGCAGACGAAGTATAACTCTACTGCCTTGAAAATGTGCTTGGAAATACACTTCTGTAATCATAATTTCATAATTTTAATATTGCTTATGTCTTTTTTATTGTTTCTGATATATCTCTCCCTGATATCAATCCCAATATGTCCATCTTCCTGCACCCTAACCTGCTTCTCCCCATTAACTCCCACTGTGCTGTAGGAGGCAGAAGCTCAGCCATTCCTGAGTCTTCCCCAATCACACCTCTGGTTGTCAGTCAGGCTGGTTCCATCTCAAGATTTCTTAAGTTTTCCCCCTCTTCTGAGTCATACTGCTATTGCCTGAGTTCAGAGTCTCACCATATCTTCTAGACTATTATTATTTTAATTGTTTCTTAACTGGTCTCTCCAAGTTCAGCCTGGTCCTTTCCTCTGTCTCATAAATCTGCACTACTGACAGAATAGTCTTTCTAAATAAAAATCTGTCTGTGAAACTGAGGCTGTACATTTGAGTAGCTTCTACAAATTCCAGAAAAACCTTTCCATAATGCAGTAAGTGAAGTCCAAAAAAAATTCTACCATATAATAATGCAGAGTGAAGTTATTGTGAGATTAATGAACTAATAGAGTGATCCTGGCCATCTAGTTGGCAGTGCCAGGTGTTCTTCTGTAAGATTCAAATATATCCTTGTCATCACTGCTGTTGGTGCCACCCTACGGAAATTGCCTGCTGTGGGCTTAAGATCTCATTGAGAGTTATTCTGGATCATTTGGCTGGTGATTCCAGGAATCTCCTGGTTAATTTATGTTCATTTTTGAACATCAGCCTGATCTTCTAATATTAGAGAATATTGGGGACAAGGGAACCAATTGCCACTTTTTCTGGTTTCTTGTCACCTCTTGCCCTCTACTTCCTCTTTCTTTTGTAGAAGCTAAAATATTTGAGAATAGAGGATGAGCAGAGGATGGGAGCCAATTGCCAACCACTTTATATCTGAAACCAAGTATTGATGGGGGAGTTATAACTGGGTTTTAGTATATTGGATACAGGCCCTTCCTGATTTGGTCCAAACTTACATTTCAAGGCTCATTCTCTGCTTCTATGTTCTCCCTAATACCCTCCCTTTCCCTTCTCCATGTGTGTGCGCGCACACACACGCGCGCGCACGCACACACACACACACACACACCACTTTCCAGACCTATTCCAGTCCTTTCCCAGAGGTCCTTCCCTGCTTCTTGTTCTCTGAAGTTACTGTCATAATCCATATCTAAAATGCTGTTATCATCTTTGTCTAGTTGGAGAGCTGTAACATTTTTTGATAGCCAAATCCCACTATGAAGCCTTTGGTTGATGCTGCTGAAACAAAAATTGGCAAAAGAGAGTTAGGCTGTCCTAAGGCTTATGGTCTGGTGGGAGAGACAGAAGATTCAACAGAAGGTCCATACAGAGGTTAAGGATCTGACAAGAACGTTTTTGGGGGTGTTTGGGGTGTGGCTGCCACCATCTGTTTTCTCATGACACCTTGAAAGTACTTCTGTGCACTTTTGGTCTCTCTCAACAAACAGACTGTGAGCCACCTCAGTTCAGATATCATGTCTTCACCTAGGTGCCAAGCACCTAGCACAGTGTCAGGCACGTAGCTAGTGGTCAATACTTTTTTGTTAACTGAGCCAGTGAGTCTTAAAATGCAGTATGACCTGTGTAAGTATTTGTGGTAGAAGCATGTTAAGACAGAAAAAAAATTGTTTTTGAAGTTGTGGAAACCTATGCAGTATAGGACCAAATTCAGTATTTGCTCTTTGCAAGCCTTTAGAAATTTTGTCAAGAGTTCTCTCAGGCAGAGCTGGAGGATCTGTTCTTTGCTAAAGGCACAGAAGAATTCAGAAACTCATAAATGACTGGGTTACAGAAAAGACTGATAGTGTGAGACATTAGCCTCAGTAGACTTAGGGTTAAGAAGGAAAGAGGGGCTGAGCTTGGCTGGGGAGTGGTCTCCTCAAGGTTGGTGCTGTGACCCAGTTACCGGAGTCCTGTTTGCAAATGTACTTGCTAGGTTTTCAGAATTGTGCAACACAATTCTGTTTTTTCTCCTGGGCCTGTTATATTATGATATAGTAATTTTTGAAAAATACTTAAACCTCCTTCCTCTGATTTTCTGGAAAATCCCAGAAAAATGCTTCCTATTTGAAGCCCTGTTTATCTTTTATCTGAGAGACCGTTAAAAAAATCAACCATATCGGGAAATATTTTTCAGATATACTGCTTTCTTAAAGTAATAAGATGGGAAAGATTTTGATGTGAAAAATAACTTATTTCAAAATCTCTTAATTTGGCCCTGTGTATCTTTTATTGAAGGGTGGGGGAAAAAACTAAAATCATTTTTCATATTGAGAGTTCTGTTTTTTCACTGTTGGTCAAATCCATCTTATACCCTTGGCGATGTTATCTGGATTGGAGAGAAGTTTCCGCTAAGCTTTGGAGCACAGAGGCAGCCAGCACATTTGTATTACGCTATCATAATCTTTATTTACTCAGATACCTTCTTGCAGTGTCAGCAACAATATGCCTATCTGTCGCTTTAAAATTCATGACTCTACAATTATGAACACAAAAGTGTTACCAGATGTGAAGGCTAACTGTAAACACTTTCTGCACCTCCTTTTGAATGTGAAGATGGTAGGGATCAGTAGAATGGATTTGGCTTCCGTCAACCTAATAATAGTATATTGCTCAAAGACATAAAAGTATAACATATATTTAATGCAAGCTATAAAAATGACTGACCTTACACACCTTGTCAAGGTCCTTTTCCCTAGAAAACCAAAACTATAAAACCAATGATATAACTGGGCAACTTTTCAGGATAAAAGTATAATTCCCTTTGGCCAATAATGTCTTTTCGAAC
>NW_006429662.1:0-4183 GCF_000325575.1 Pteropus alecto | reverse complement strand
GGGAGAGCCCAAAGGTGCCGCTAATCATCCTAACAATTTACAGGACAACCCCTCACTGAAGGGTCATCTGGCCCCAAATGTCAATAGTGCTGTGGTTGACAAACCTTTGCTATAAATAAATCAAACTTCTTTTTTTATATAGGAACCCACATAATTTTCTCTCTTTTCCTTCCTTTCATATTCTTTCTCTCTCTCTCTTCCCTTCTCCTCCTCCTCCTCCTTCCCTCCCTCCCTTTTCTTTCTTTCTTTTCTTAATTTTTTACTCCACAAAATTTTCAATACAAGCATTTGTTTGGAGGTCGCTCTTTAGGATATTAGAAGGCAACGTTTGAAGTTGGCGGTGTTTTCTGTTAATAGGCATTTATGTAAACAAGCATGGGGTCAGTCACCAGGATTTCCAGTCATTTCTCAATGAAGTTAACAAACATTGCAAATAGAGCTTTCTTAGAAGTGCTAATGACCTCCTTGGAGGAAAAAAGTGTCATTTCCTTTCAGTAAGTAGTGTTCACACACTGATAAAAAGGAAAATAAAAGAGAAACTACAGAAGGGCAGACGAAGTATAACTCTACTGCCTTGAAAATGTGCTTGGAAATACACTTCTGTAATCATAATTTCATAATTTTAATATTGCTTATGTCTTTTTTATTGTTTCTGATATATCTCTCCCTGATATCAATCCCAACATGTCCATCTTCTTGCACCCTAACCTGCTTCTCCCCATTAACTCCCACTGTGCTGTAGGAGGCAGAAGCTCAGCCATTCCTGGGTCTTCCCCAATCACACCTCTGGTTGTCAGTCAGGCTGGTTTCATCTCAAGATTTCTTAAGTTTTCCCCCTCTTCTGAGTCATACTGCTATTGCCTGAGTTCAGAGTCTCACCATATCTTCTAGACTATTATTATTTTAATTGTTTCTTAACTGGTCTCTCCAAGTTCAGCCTGGTCCTTTCCTCTGTCTCATAAATCTGCACTACTGACAGAATAGTCTTTCTAAATAAAAATCTGTCTGTGAAACTGAGGCTGTACATTTGAGTAGCTTCTACAAATTCCAGAAAAACCTTTCCATAATGCAGTAAGTGAAGTCCAAAAAAAATTCTACCATATAATAATGCAGAGTGAAGTTATTGTGAGATTAATGAACTAATAGAGTGATCCTGGCCATCTAGTTGGCAGTGCCAGGTGTTCTTCTGTAAGATTCAAATATATCCTTGTCATCACTGCTGTTGGTGCCACCCTATGGAAATTGCCTGCTGTGGGCTTAAGATCTCATTGAGAGTTATTCTGGATCATTTGGCTGGTGATTCCAGGAATCTCCTGGTTAATTTATGTTCATTTTTGAACATCAGCCTGATCTTCTAATATTAGAGAATATTGGGGACAAGGGAACCAATTGCCACTTTTTCTGGTTTCTTGTCACCTCTTGCCCTCTACTTCCTCTTTCTTTTGTAGAAGCTAAAATATTTGAGAATAGAGGATGAGCAGAGGATGGGAGCCAATTGCCAACCACTTTATATCTGAAACCAAGTATTGATGGGGGAGTTATAACTGGGTTTTAGTATATTGGATACAGGCCCTTCCTGATTTGGTCCAAACTTACATTTCAAGGCTCATTCCCTGCTTCTATGTTCTCCCTAATACCCTCCCTTTCCCTTCTCCAAGTGTGCGCGCACACACACACACACCACTTTCCAGACCTATTCCAGTCCTTTCCCAGAGGTCCTTCCCTGCTTCTTGTTCTCTGAAGTTACTGTCATAATCCATATCTAAAATGCTGTTATCATCTTTGTCTAGTTGGAGAGCTGTAACATTTTTTGATAGCCAAATCCCACTATGAAGCCTTTGGTTGATGCTGCTGAAACAAAAATTGGCAAAAGAGAGTTAGGCTGTCCTAAGGCTTATGGTCTGGTGGGAGAGACAGAAGATTCAACAGAAGGTCCATACAGAGGTTAAGGATCTGACAAGAACGTTTTTGGGGGTGTTTGGGGTGTGGCTGCCACCATCTGTTTTCTCATGACACCTTGAAAGTACTTCTGTGCACTTTTGGTCTCTCTCAACAAACAGACTGTGAGCCACCTCAGTTCAGATATCATGTCTTCAGCTTGGTGCCAAGCACCTAGCACAGTGTCAGGCACGTAGCTAGTGGTCAATACTTTTTTGTTAACTGAGCCAGTGAGTCTTAAAATGCAGTATGACCTGTGTAAGTATTTGTGGTAGAAGCATGTTAAGACAGAAAAAAAATTGTTTTTGAAGTTGTGGAAACCTATGCAGTATAGGACCAAATTCAGTATTTGCTCTTTGCAAGCCTTTAGAAATTTTGTCAAGAGTTCTCTCAGGCAGAGCTGGAGGATCTGTTCTTTGCTAAAGGCACAGAAGAATTCAGAAACTCATAAATGACTGGGTTACAGAAAAGACTGATAGTGTGAGACATTAGCCTCAGTAGACTTAGGGTTAAGAAGGAAAGAGGGGCTGAGCTTGGCTGGGGAGTGGTCTCCTCAAGGTTGGTGCTGTGACCCAGTTACCGGAGTCCTGTTTGTAGATGTACTTGCTAGGTTTTCAGAATTGCGCAACACAATTCTGTTTTTTCTCCTGGGCCTGTTAGATTATGATATAGTAATTTTTGAAAAATACTTAAACCTCCTTCCTCTGATTTTCTGGAAAATCCCAGAAAAATGCTTCCTATTTGAAGCCCTGTTTATCTTTTATCTGAGAGACCGTTAAAAAAATCAACCATATCGGGAAATATTTTTCAGATATACTGCTTTCTTAAAGTAATAAGATGGGAAAGATTTTGATGTGAAAAATAACTTATTTCAAAATCTCTTAATTTGGCCCTGTGTATCTTTTATTGAAGGGTGGGGGAAAAAACTAAAATCATTTTTCATATTGAGAGTTCTGTTTTTTCACTGTTGGTCAAATCCATCTTATACCCTTGGCGATGTTATCTGGATTGGAGAGAAGTTTCCGCTAAGCTTTGGAGCACAGAGGCAGCCAGCACATTTGTATTACGCTATCATAATCTTTATTTACTCAGATACCTTCTTGCAGTGTCAGCAACAATATGCCTATCTGTCGCTTTAAAATTCATGACTCTACAATTATGAACACAAAAGTGTTACCAGATGTGAAGGCTAACTGTAAACACTTTCTGCACCTCCTTTTGAATGTGAAGATGGTAGGGATCAGTAGAATGGATTTGGCTTCCGTCAACCTAATAATAGTATATTGCTCAAAGACATAAAAGTATAACATATATTTAATGCAAGCTATAAAAATGACTGACCTTACACATCTTGTCAAGGTCCTTTTCCCTAGAAAACCAAAACTATAAAACCAATGATATAACTGGGCAACTTTTCAGGATAAAAGTATAATTCCCTTTGGCCAATAATGTCTTTTCGAACCAGAGCTTTCTCCCCTAATGTCTGAATATTAGTTGATGCTCCTCTTAACCTGGAAGAATAATTATAAGGGCCATGGGAAAGTTTCTCTGTGTAGCGTCTTGAAAGAAAAATAACCACAAGTCCTTCCAACACTAATATAGAAAGTTTCTGTCTCTATTTGTCAACCTATTCTCTCTCACTTGGCGATATTTGATCTGTACGAACAATAACATGTTGTACTCAAAACTAAGATAAACCAATGAAGATTTTATATTTATCAGCATATAGACATCAAATCTCCTTTATCTCTACCTTAAAGATATTTTCAATTAGATGTATCTTTCTAATTTTCTTTTTCTTTTCTTTTCTTTTTTTTTTTTTGGTAAACTGTGCTCATTTTTCAGTAGTCTAATTTTAATATCTTGTTTTCATTGGGAGAGAAAGTACATAAGATATTTAAGCAAGCTAAGCTTAAAATAGGGTATGTAGATAGGTGCACACTCAGGACCTAGTTGGGGAGGACCTGAGCATGGCCATTCTGCTTTCTGATGACAACATTCATCTGGCCATGCTAAGCCCTGAGCAATGAACCTGCACTTGTTTCTTTAAATCTAGCCACTAGATAACATGTGAGGAGTTTCCAACTTTGAGTTATTACAAGTAATGCTAGGTGAACACTACTGCGTGTTTTTTGGTAAACATGTGTATGCATTTCTATTGGGTATCCAAAAGTGGAATTGCTGGTAAGGACAAATTTTGATGAGGCTAAGAAGAGAATGTCCCCAAAATATAAAGATAGTACTC
>NW_006429661.1:0-287 GCF_000325575.1 Pteropus alecto | reverse complement strand
TATGTACATATATATATATATATAAACTTGACTTCCGCTTCTGGCCAAGATGAAGCATCACCGGCCATTCGAGCGATGGTAGAAAGGCAGGTAAGACACAGGTGAACCAGGATGTGGGGCATGCGATGCGCATACTGGACACAGCCCACGCGTGTGACCATGGCAGCCGTGACGGAGCTCAGAGGAGCACACACGACCAAGCACGCCACGGCACGCGCCAACACGCTCGGGCCCGGGCCTGCGGGGCACGCTCCCTCGCTCACGTAAAATGAGGCTGGAAATCAAAC
>NW_006429660.1:0-22189 GCF_000325575.1 Pteropus alecto | reverse complement strand
GTTAAAGAAGTACAAATTGTTAGTTGATAGATGGTCATGGGGATGTGGTACACAGCATATGAAATGCGGTTACCAGTAATGTAATGGTAACGTTAGAGCCCGGGGAGAGAAAGAATAACTAGGAGGATTGTTCATAAACTATATAAATGTCTAACCAATGACCTTTATGCTTGAAACTAATAACAAAATCACATTTAAAGAAAAGTCACTACTGGCATTTTTCACAGAACTGCAACAAATAATCATGAAATAAGTATGGGACCATAAAAAAAATTGCCACAGCATTCTTGAGAAAGAACAAAGTTGATTTTCCAGTCCTTAATATCAAACTAAGACTCTCCAACTTCTTAGAATTTCTCACAAAAACTTCAAATATCCCAGCAATAACTTTTACACACCACAATTTTCTCTACTATGGTCTCATACCTAATTTGGCTTTAGAATACGGATTCAAAGTAATTGTCGCTACCACATTAATTCCATTGGAGAACCTATGTAGATATATAACCATATCCAAGTACATGCGGTTTTGCAACCCAGAAACTTATTGTCCTTTAATGTATTACTTGAAAGCAAAAGAATTAAGCCTAGCATTTGAATTTATGTCAATAATAGCAAAATTGCTGGGTACTTTAATGAAGGCGGTGGAAGTGAATGTAACACTGCACATCCTGACTTCATGTTTCATTGCACATCCAGATTTACTGATTAAAGGGCTGACTCTAGCCAAGATCGATTTGATAGAAATCACAGCCTGCTTATTTTTCATGTGGACAAAACTTGCACATCTACCTAGACCAAAGAGTAATTAATACTTCATTGATTTTGAAGTAAATCTGGACTATGCCATTTCACCAGCAGCCTATGAACAGTTTTTAAGACAATTCTTATTTGTATTTCAGCAAGAAACTATAAAAATAATGTGTGTGCTTTTTTCCACTTGTTGAAAAATATCCATCAGTTCTTTGTAACTCAAAATACAGTAAAATCTGGTTAACTGTCATTTGTGGTTATACAAAAATTGTCTGCTGACATTTTCCTTCATAGTATTTATAAGGAAAGCAAATGAAGAAAAGCTTAAGAACAAGACAAAATTTCAAGCACTTCAGAAATATTCATTCATAATAAACGTTTTATAGCACTTTGATAAATCTATACTAGATGATAATGATGAAACAGCATGATATTGGCATAAAAACAGACTCACAGATTAGTGAAATAAAACACAAGGACTGAAATAAACCCATGGCTCTATGCTTCTTTAATTTTTCAAAAAAGAAGGAAGAATATACAATGAGATTAACCGGGAAAACTAAACTGATATATGCAAAGAAAAATTAGCTTAGACCACCTCCTTATCCCAAATATAAGAACAATTTCAAGTTTGATGGAGGACTGACATGTAAGACACCCAAACCATTAACTCTTAGGAAAAAAACATAGGCTCTAACTCTCTAACATTGCTGTTAGCACTATTTGTTTTGGATGTCTCCTGAGGAAGGGGAAAAATAAAATAAAAAGATAAATAAATGGAACTGCGTCAGGCTAAAAATTTTTGCATGACAAAAGAAACCGTCAGCAAAACAAAAACACAACCTACTGAATAAGAGACTATGCTCAACAATGATACATTTCATAAGAGTTTAATATCCAAAATGTATTTTAAAAACTCATACAACTCAACACCAAAGAAACAGACAATCCAAATTTAAAATTGACCAAAGTCCTAAACAGTCATTTCTCCAAAGAGGCCAATGCTCACCAAAAAAAAAAAAAAAAAAAAAAAAAAAACAATTCATCTTTAATCTTCAGAGAGACATCATTAAAACCGTACTGAGATACCATCTCACACCTATCAGAATGACTCTTTATTCTGTTTTTGCAGATGTGGAGGTAAGGGACGCCTCATGTACTATTGCTGGGACTGTAAACATGTGCAGCTACTGTGGAAAACACTATGGAGTTTCCTTAAAGAATTAAAAACAGAATTTCAATACAACCTAGCAATTTCACTTTTGGGTTATTTTTTCAACGAAATTCCTAGAAAAGATATCTGCACCTCTATGTGCATTACAACATTGATTTACAATAGCCAGGATATGGAAACAACCTAAGAGTCCATCAGGAGATTATTAGATAAAAAAGTGCTACGTGTACACAATGGAATATTACTCTACCATAAAAATGGAAGTCTTCCTGTCTGTGACAACGTAGATAGACCCAAAGGGTTGTAAGCTAGGTGAAATAAGCCACTCAGAGGAAGACATGTACTATATGCTCTCACTTCTATGTGGAATCTGAAGAACAAAATGCATAAACTAGCAAAAGAGAAGCAAAGTGATAGGTACAGAGAATGAACTAATGATTGTCGGATGTAAGATTAGTGGCCTTTGTTGAAAAAATTACGAAATAAATTGATAGTTACAAAATTGTTGTGGAGATGTGAAGTACAGCATAAGGAATGTAGTCAATAATGTACTAACTACTTATTGTGTCAGGTGGGTACTAGACTCACTGAGGATCACATCATAAATTGTATGAAGGTCTAACTACTGCCTGTCCACTTGAAACTGTCCAGTTGAGTATCAACCGCTATTGAATTGAAAACGTACAGAAGTTGGTAGTTATAAAATAGTCATGGGAAAATAAGTTACAGCACAGGGCATTTCTATTAGCACTTCTCTGAAATTTAGACTCATTCTCTGACACATACACATAAACAATTGTAACACCTTTTTAGAATATTTACACTTTTATTATTATTAATGTCTCTCTGTATCTTGTTAATTCACTTTGATAATGTGTTCTGGTATTCTTTATGTGAAATGAAAACAAACATTTCAACTTTTTAAAGTAGTTTTATTCATGACATGTCTTACTCTATGTCCTCATTTTTAATCGGATGACATTACAATTTAATTATATCAAAACTTGTATGATTTACACTTTTTAGTTATTATTCAAATAGTGCTATCTTCTGCAGGGTACTTCACCGAAACACCAGAAAACACTTAATTTGCTATAGGGAATCCTGCCTACTTATTGGGCAAGTGACATGCATTGGAAAATCCAGTTACCCTCAGAGGTAAAAGTCCTTGTATAAAACTGTAACATTTTATATTTAATAGATGTTTTTATCATAATTTAGATTTTTACTATAAATATTTCTTTAACACCTGTTCTATCTATTATACCTATTCAGTTATGGGTGACTGAATAGGTATAATAGATAGAACAGGTGTTAACAAGGTTATGTTGTTCAGTAGTGAAATATAATAGGTAGAACAGGTGAAACAAGGTTATGTTGTTCAGTAGTGAAATATTTTATCATATGTAGATTAATCTGGAATTGGACTCTTTTAGGGGTAATTTTTAAAATTCAATTTTAATATATAATTTCTATTCACATGCAGTATAAATGCACACACACACACATCAAGATAGAGCTCAATTTCAACCGCTGTCTCTAAGAGTTGCACATTAAAGCATTCTTTGCATTCTTCTAAGGCTTTAGCCACATCTTTTATGCTAAAGCAATTCCCAAAATGCAATTGTCACTTTTATTATAAAAACTGATTGTTACCTCTTCATCTTAATCTCTTCCTCTTTGAATTTGTCTTCCAAACTCTTCTGCCATCCGGTACCTATCAAAAGTCATCTGTATTTGAGTTAAATTTTTGCTTTCTTCTGTGCTCCCATTTATTCGTTTTGGTTTTATTTTTTAGACTTCATATATAAATGAAAATATAAGGTATGATTTTCTCTTTCTGGTTTATTTCACTTAGCACAATACCCTCTAGTTTCATCCATGTTGTAACAAATAGTAGTATTTTCATTTTCATTTTTTTTTTATGGCTAAGTAATAGTTCATTGTATATATGGATCTCAACACATTTTAAAATTTTAGTTTGTTAGTTTCAAGTATACAGGACATTTATATAGCATATGAAAGGATCCCACTAACAGCTCTTACTCTCCTCTGGCTCTCCACCAAGCCAATATATTAATGTTAACTGCATTCCCTATGCTGTGCTCCTCATCCCCATGATCATCTACCAACTATTAATTTATACTTCTTTAACCCTTCACTCCATTCTCCCAGCCTTCCAAACCCCCATCCCTTTGGCGTCATCCTTCTGTCCTCTATACTAGTGAGCCGGTTTTGATTAGTTTGCTCTTTTTGTTCCTTAGATTCTGCATATAAGTGAAATCATATGGTATTTACCTTTCTCTATCTGCCTGATTTCACTCAGCATAATAGTCTCCAGTTCTGTCCATGTCATTGTGAATGGTAGAATTTCATTTCTTTACTGGCTGAGTAAATCCCATTGTGTATGAACCCTAACTTCTTTACTCAATTGTCTCTTGATGGCCATTATAGTTCTTCCATATCTTAGCTATTGTAAATTGTTCTGCCACGAATGTAGGTATCACAACATTTTTATCTAATTTTCTATTGCTGTGTAACTTGAGTTGCTTCATTACCATGACTATTGTAAATGTTATAAATAAATTATAATTGTAAAAGCATAAGTGTTTTCAAATTAACATGTGGGACTTTTTGGCTAAATACTCCAAAGTGGAATTTCTGGCTTACTCTTTCCTTCTTTTTATAATCTTTGTTTAAATATTTTTTTTCCTGACATGAGTATTGCTACACAGCACTCTTTAACTTTTTCTTTGCATCAAGAATCATTTTCCAGTCATTTACTTTTAGTGCGTGTGTTTGTGTGTGTGTGTGTGTGTGTGTGTGTGTGTGTGTGTGTGTGTGTGATTTCCATCAGTAGTGAGTCTCATTTAGCCTGCATGTGTAAGGCAAGTACTGTTTTTGCATTCATTTGCCATCCTACGTCTTTCGATAGGAACATTTAATCTATTTACATTTAAAGCAATTATCAATAAGTGTACAGTTACTGCCATTCTTTAATTCAATTTTTTAAATCTATTTTCCTTCTGCTTCTTAAAGAAGTTCTTATAACATTTCTGGTAATATCGGCTTGATGGCAATTAATACCTTCAGCATTTGCTTGTTTGGAAAGCACTCTATAATGGCTTTGATTCTAAAATGATATCCTTATTGCATAGTATAATTTAGGTTGTAGGTCACTGCTTTTGATTACTTTGAAACCTAATCCCAAATACAAAATTCACCCTTGGCCTAGTTCTAACCCTAACTCTAATCCTAAAACTAATCAGATTTAAAAATGAAAACCTAAACTCTAACCTTAAACTAAACCTAACCCTGACATTTATTATAAACTCAAATCTAACTGTAACTCTAAACTTAAAACAAATTCTAATCATAGTCTTATCCTAATGATAAGCCAAACGATACACCACTAACCTAAAACAAAACATAACCACAATGGTAACCTTAACCGACGCCTATTGTATCTTACCATTTCCCTGGTACTTACCCTAACATTAACTCTAACTCTAATTCCTAAAGAAAACATAATTTGAAAGCCAAATCTAAGCCTAATTCTAATCAGAAATTCAATCCTAACTCTAATTCTATCCTGATTTAAACCCAAGTTTTAAACTCAAAGCTAACTGTAAACCTAAACCTAAACCTAAAGCAACTGTACCCTAAACCTAACACTAACTGTAAACCGAACCATAGACCTTAATGCAATCATAGCTCTTCTAAAAGCCTAAAACTAATCCCAAATTCATATCTTGATCCCAAAGATTTTCTCAACCTAACCCTGGTAGTCACTCTATCAGCGACCTTAAACTTATAGATATCTCAAAATATTACCTAAATCATAAGTATAAACATAAATCTAAAACTAATCTGGACCTTGTCCTAACACTAAAACTAACTGTAAATTAATCAAAACCCTAATGTCAAAGCCAACACAAGTAATAACACTAACATTAATCCCATCATAGATTTAACCCTGTTCTAACCATTTATAAACTTAATGCAAACCACAACTGTAACCCAACACTGAAACACAAACCTAATCCTAATTCAGAAACTAATCCTAACCATAAACCTAAATATAGCCCTATTCTAACCCTAACACTGACTCTGATGATAATTTAAACTAAACTCATAATCTCAAAGTTAACTCGAACCCTAATCCTAACATAAACTTAATAATAAACTCAAACGTAACGCTAGACATAAACGTAACACTTAACCTAACAGCAAACACCAACACTAATCTGAATTTAAACCTAGTCCTTGCACTTACAATACTGTAACATAAACATTAATTTTAAGGCAAACCTGAAGGAACTTGTAACCCTACACCTGAACTTAAATCTCCCCTTAAATGTCAACTCATTCCGATTCTTAACCTCAACTATAAAGATAACCTAACCCTAACCTAACAATAACCCTAAATATAACCAAAGACCTTACCTTAAAACTAATCTTAACACAAATTATAAGCACAACACAAAGCGTAAACTGAAAAGTCACACTAACCTTAAACTTACCTCAACACAAAATAGAAAAGAAATCCTTACCTTCATCCCAACTCTAAAACCAATCTTAACCCAAATTGTAATGCAAAACCTAAACAAGATCTTGACCTTACACTCAACCTAGCCATAAGCCTAACTTAACCCAAACTCTAACCCCAAAGATAACAGTAACCCTAATTGAAACCCTAATTATAAACTCATCTATAACATTAACTCTAATTTAACTCAGAAAACTAGCCTTAACTCTAGAGTTAAACTCAAACTTAAGCTAACCCTAACATTAACTCTAAATGTCAACATCTGTCTCATCATAGCACGAAACCTAATCTTATCTCTAACAATAAGTCTAATTTTGGGCCCAATTCAAAACCTAACTCTAACCCTTACACTAACTTTAGTTCTTATTACAATCCTAACACCAGACCAAATCCAAATTAAACCTAATCCTCACCTTAGCTAACTTTGTACCTTACCATAACCCTAACACTAAATTAAAACTCAACCCCAAACTAACATTAACACTAAACCTAACCCTAAACCTAAGAACTATCATAACCATAACTCAAAATATAACCCTCGCCTAGCCATTATCTTCAACCTAACCATTGCACTGACCCTAAACCCCATCCTAACCATAAACTTAATATTAACCCAGTCCTAATCTAAACCCTAACTCAGCAATGAACTTAACCCAGCAACTAATCCTAAAGTCTACCAAATAATAATGCTAACCAAAATCATAACCCTAACTTTAACCCTAACTTTAACAAACCCTGATACTATTCATAACCAAAATCAAACTTGAACCTTAACTTTAATACTACTTGTAACCGGAATTGTAACACCAGCCCAGCCAAACATTAAACCTAATATTAATACTAACCATCACCAAAACCATAAACTTAATTTTAAACTAATAGATAACCATAATCTTAATCGAAAACAAACTCTAAGACTAACACCACAACCCAAATGCTAAACTCAATCCCTACCTTAATCTCAACCCTAACCCTAACCATTGCTGTCACCTAGACTTGCAAGCTATCCATTGAAGTATAGCTAATTCTAAGCGCAATCCTAAACAATAACGTTCACACTTACCTCTCTAAACTCAATTGTATACCTACCTGTAACGTTAAACCTGTCCCTAATAGCCATAACTTTAAGCCTAAAACTAACCCTAACCCAAATTTTAAAATCTAAAATCTAACCCTAAACTTCAATCTAACCATAAGCAAAACCTCCAGCCTAATCCTAATTCTAACTGTAATTTCAATGCTAATCCTAATATAAAGCTAAACTGAACCATAAACCTAACCCTAATAGTAATACTAATATTGCACCAAACAGAACATTGTGAGGTGCAGTCAAATGGTAGAATACATAAACACTGTGCTTGCTCCCTCCCATGAACACATTAAAATTACAAATAAATTACAGAACAACCACCCTTGAGAAGAAACTGAAGACAAGATGAACAGAAGGTACATTACTAAGGATATAACAAAGTGGACATGTGTTAACTGGTAGGAGGGGCAGAGATGCAGAGCACGGCTGCTCCCACAATCATGTGTGGATCACAAATATCAAAAAAGATACCAAGCTATGAAGTTCCCCCTTGAGAAGTAAGGCACCCTAGTTCCAAATTGGGCTCCACAGTCCCAACCACCAGTGCCTGAAAGAGGACTCCCACATCTGATTGTGAAAATCAGTAAGGGTTGCACCTGTCTGAGTGAGCTGGTAGGCTGCTGGAATCCCAGCTGTCCCCTTAAACGGCCTGTACACAGACTCGCTCTCTCACAAAGTCTCACTTGAAGCTCCAGTAAAGAGACAGAAGCATAGAAGACGCCACTGACATATACAGAGAGATATGTCATGTGACTTCAGGATGAGGACTGGAAGGACAGCCACCATTGGTCTTGGCTAAAAGTCTTTTTCCCACATAGCTTGTAGGGAGCTGCCATATTCCTCTGTTGAACCAATCTGCACAAGGTGCGCACATATAGATACACACCACATCAAAATCGATATTAACCTGGTGAATTCAGGTTACACCCATGTAGCGCCAACCTGAAATCTTGAACCAGAAAACCTCTGATTTTCTAGAACTTGTGGTTCTCTCTGGGAAGGAAGCATGAGTCTGTGCTGCAGAAGTCACTTATTACTCTAAAGGTCTACAGGTCCAAGTAGCTGGACTTGGGGTATCCTGTAACCATTGCTGAGCATCCCCAGGTCTGTTATTGGTGACTTGTGGCCTTATTTTGCAGCTTGTCCTCTCCCACTGGCCCAACATAGGCAGCTATATAACCTGAAGCAAACTCATAGCTCCCACTAGGTAGCTCCAGGATGAGGAGTAGCAGAGACTAAATTTCTGTAACAAAGTCCCCCTCAAAGGCCCCTGAACAAACACACCTTGTGGCCAACTTAACATATCAGAGTATCACCTGATTAACTGTACACCAGAGCCCTCCTAGGGTGAAGATATAGGAAAAATCAATCCTCATACAGCAGCTTGTAAGTATGGAAGTATGGCGAGTGCTCAGAATTGGTTAACCTGAGGTGCATACAAAAGACAAGGATAAACTGCAACAAGATGATACACTACTCTCCACAAGGGACAATATTGGAGCATTGCATTCAAGTTATCAGGAAGATTATATCTATGGGTCCTAGAGCACACCTACTACATAAGGACATTCCACACAAACTGGAAAGCTGAAAGGTATATTTCATCTGAGGAAATAAATACAGAGCAGCAGTAAAATGAGAAGAGAAATAAACAGATCTTAAATTTTTAAAAGAGAGAAAATAAAACTTTACAAAGTATCCTAAACAAATGGAATAAGCAACCTCCCAGATTCAGAGTTCAAAATACTCATAAGCATGCTCAATGAACTTAGAGGAAGAGTATATAAACTCAGTGAGATCTAAAACAAAGACAGAGTAAACAAACAAAAACAGAGGTAGAAGTTAAAAGAAAACAGTCAGAAATATAGAACTGGTAATTAAAAAAAATACACTAACAGGAGTCAATGGCAGAGAAAATGAACAGAAGATTGGATTTGTGGTTTGGAAGTAAAAGTAGCAGAAAACACCCAATCAGAATAGCCATGAGAAAAAAAGATCATTTAAATCTGAGAATAGTTTGAGAGGCTTTTGAAACAACATCAAGCGTCATGACATTAGCATAATAGGGGTATCAGAAAAAGGAAGGGGACAGTAACAAAGTGAAAGCTTCTTTCAAGGAATAATAAATACATGCAGCAGCAGCAGCAGCAGCAGCAGCAGCAGCATCTTCCAAAGAGTCCCGAACAAGATGAACTAAAAGAGGACAACACCAAGATAGATCTTACTTAAAATGCCAAAATTAAAAAAGAGATAATCTTAAAAGCTCTAACAGAAAAGCAGGTACATTATCTATAGAGAAGCTACCTTAAGATTGTCAACTGAAACATACACCGTCCTCATGAATAGGAACATTCGGCACCATGAAAACATCCATTCTACACAAAGTGATCTATAAATTCAATGTAATTCCTATCAGGATGCCAATGGCATTTTCCCAGTATTAGAACAAACAAGTCTGAAGTTTATATGAAACCACAAAAGATCCCTAGTAGCCACAGCAGACTTGAGAAAAAAGAATAAAGTTCGAGGCACTACAATACTTGATATCAACTAAGCTACTAGGCTTGAGTAATCAAAGCATTATGTTACTGACATTAACACAGACAGGTCAATCAATGGAGCAGAATAAAATTAACCAACACCTATATGGTCATGTAATCTGAAATATATTCAATGAGATAAAAGGACTTTCTTTAATAAGTGGCTTTGGAAAAACTAGACAGATCCCTCCTCCTATATCATGTACAAGAATAAACTCCAAACAAATTATGGACTTGTGTCAGACACAAATTAATGAAACTTCTAAAATAGAACATTGATGGTTAACTCTTTGAAATCATTCTTGGTTGTTTTAGTTTCTGAGATACATTTTCAGATCAGGAAAGCAAAAGGAAAATAAACAAATGGTGCTACATCAAACTACATCAAAAGTGGTGATGCACAGCATAGAAAACCATCAACAAAACTAAAAGGCATCCCATTGAGCAAGAGAAAATATTTGTACATGATATAACCAATCGAGTTTATATTCAAAATATATTAGAAACTCATACAGTTTGACATTAGAAAACCATCTGACTAAAAAATAGGCAATGGATTTGAATAGGCATTTCTCTGAGGAGGGCATATAGAGAGCCAATAGACATATCAAAAGATGCTCAACATCTCTAATCAACAGGGACATGCAATTGGGAACATAAGAAGGTATCACCTCTCACCTGTCAGAATAGCCATCATCCATAAATTAACAACAAATGAGCACTGGGGAGGATGCAGAGGAAAGTAAAGCCTTCTGCACTGTTGGTGGGATTGCAAAAAGCCTCTGTGGAAAACAGTTTGAACATTCCTCAAAATTTAGGAAGAAAAATTCCCTTTAGATTCTGGACAAACAATATGACAAAAGACTCCCAGATCCAGAGAACAAACTGATGGCTACTAGATGGGAGGCCGATTCAGATGCTGAGTGAAAAGGGGATAACGTTCAGTGCAAGTTGAAAGTTACAGAATAGGCACGGGGATGAAAAATTCAGCATTGGGAATACGGTTAATAATATGTCATAACTGTGTATTGAGCCAGGTGGGAGCTAGATTCATCAGGGGATTGCTTCATTAATTATATAAATATCTATACACTATACCATTTGCCTGAAATTAATATAATATGTAGTGCCAACACTAGTTAAAAATAACTTTCTATAAAGTAGAACTACTTAGTGACCTAGAAATATTACCTCTGATTATTTGTTTGGAGAAATGTAAAACACTCACTCCAAAAAATATATGCACTACTATATTTATTGCCAGATTACTTACAATAGCCAAGATATGGTTGCAAACCAAGTGTCCATCAATTGACCATTGGGTTTTTAAAGTCAATGAAAAAAGAATTTGTACTGAACTTTGCACAGTCTGCCAGCTCTGGGTTATCTATACTATGCCTTCCCTTTTGTCTATTTCTAAATCAACGTGGCATTGCATGGAGGGTACGTACACAAAAGCAGTAAGGATATTTTTGTCTTTGAATATTACAGTGAATAGTTATACTGTGAAGACATTGCAGGCACATTCTTAGCCATTTTTATTACCCATGTAGTGGAAATTTTACTCACCTCATTATTACATGTAACACCAGTGAGGCATCAGGAGAACTTTGTACAATATAACTCTCCATTCCACATCTCCAATCACCATACTGAATTGCATCTTTTCAATTCATTCAGGTGATTAGCCTTTATTTCGGTGAGAAATGTGAATCTAGGACAAATCCTTTTAGAAGGGTCCTTTCCAGGTCTATTTTTTGTGAATTCCTCTGCAGCTAAGCTCAAGGGAATCGAGTATTGGAGTATGTTTTCTATTTAAATAAAGGCTAATCACAGCCCACCAAACTCTGACATCAAGTGTATCTGACCATGAGGGGAAACTATTGAAATCTTTTAAAAAATTGCTTCCACCTAAGAGTCTGGACCAGGCAAGTATCGACTTTAAATATTGACCTTTATTAAGCATAATTCTTCTGTTTAATTTATACTTGTCACAGGAATTTCGTTCTTCAGAATTCTGATAATTCTAGATTCACTGTTGTTCCAATTCCTATCAACTCCCTTGTGTTTTGATTGCTTATTTTAAGTCACTATTGTTATTTTAAAGGTGATTTATATGTATCAACTGCTTATGATGGTTACTCAGGTGTGAACAGCTAATTTCTTCATCAGAATTTCATAGGTGATTGCAGATGCTGACCTTCTAACAAGATGTTGAGTGTGCCACCCTAAGACCCATACCAACCATAATCATAGTGACTCACTAGTATACCCTGTTCTACTCCATATTTTACTTTATTTTCTACTCCATAGTTTACTTTCTACTCCATATTTTACTTTCAGTAAGACTTAAATCTCCAATTATTAGCTATTGTGTTTATCTGACCCACTTATGAACAGACAATTAGGAATCTCTCCATTACCTTAGATGACATCCCTAGTGATATTGTCACCTCCATTGCATGACAACAAACAGCTGTTATGGCTTTAGTCAAAGTCTTAAGAGATAACTGAAATGCTGCATGCTATCAGTTAGCAGAACAAGGAGGTCTATCCATGGTACTTAATACATTTGGTTTTGTATATCTAAACATTTGGGTCTCATGAAGTAGAAACTCATTTAGAAAGTAGCAGAAAGGAAACCACTTGGCTCCTTGGATTTTTCTGCTCACTGACGATTTCAGTTGGGTGGCAACAGGGATAAGTTTATCGCTTGGAAAAAATTAATGCAATTTGGTTTATTAATTCTACTTGTGTTTGATGTTATAAACTTTAATTCTTCTGTGTGGCATTTCTCAATTATGTAGTAAGTGCATAAAAAAGCTTCCCCTAATATTATGTTTACTTTACAAACTGAACCTAGACCTTTCCAGGAGGAATGATTCTTTGAAAACATTAAAATCATCAGTAGTCGACTGATGACCAACCCCAACCTCTTGTTGCCAAAAATTGGGCAAGAGACATCTTATCACATAACATAGTCCTCAGACATGCATCTTTTGTGTGATCCATCCTGGTAGAAATAGGGCTTCACTTGAAATGTTGAACAAAGCAAGAGAAAAGCCATCTGAGTGTGGAAAGGCTATTTGAGCATCATTAAATCATGCAGATTTTTATCGATGGTGCTTTTACTATGATATTGATAAAGAAGGACAAATGTCCAAAAAAAAATCTGAGAAGTTCTAAATTAACTTACATCAGCCAGAGTTTGAGAGAAAGAGAAAGAACTGTAAGTCTGTTAATGCCATTTCATTATTTCTGTTTGTGTGTCATATGTTTATTGTTCATTAGTCTCTTTATTACTACCTTTCTATGTGAACGACTTTATTTCTAGTGTGCCTCTTAAGTTCCCCTCTCCTTTCATTTTCTGTATCTTTTTAAATTATTTTGTTTGTGGTTAACTGGGAGATTTCAAATAACATTTTATAATTATAGAAATACAGTTTAAAATTGTTTGAAAAACACTGCTCCTATAGAGTTTCATTCTTCCAGTTTTGCACATTATACTTTACTCATAGGTCCATTAGTCTATTTATTGTTTAAAAAATTGGTATTTTATGCCCTATATGATAAAATGTAGTTACAAATGAAAAAAAAAAATACAATGGTATTTATATTTGTCCATGTGAATTTACTTACCAGTGCTTTTCAAAAATTTAT
The DNA here is from genome assembly GCF_000325575.1 of Pteropus alecto. Lineage (NCBI taxonomy): Eukaryota > Metazoa > Chordata > Mammalia > Chiroptera > Pteropodidae > Pteropus > Pteropus alecto. The sequence continues at coordinate 8,423 of NW_006429660.1, read as the reverse complement.
TTGTAGCTCACATGATTGTCCTCTTCTTTAATTTCAACCCTAAAGATTTTCTTAAGTATTTCTTAATGTCCTCCTAGTAAAAACTTGCTCAACATTTGTTTAGTTGGTAATTTCTTAATTCTCCTTCACTTTTGAAGAACAGTTGTATTCGATTTGAAATTCTGATGGTCGTGTTTTCCCCACCCTTTAAATGTGTTCTGCTTTTGCCTTTCAATTCCATACATTCTAAAAGCTTGTAATGTGTGTGAGGATCCATCGTATATGATTAGTCACTTCCCTTTCACTGCTTTTAGACTATTGAAGCTGTTGAAAATGAGATCATAGCCAAGTGAGTTGAAGTGCCAAGATTCCTTCTTTTTTTAATTTTAAAGCCTCTTTCTTTGTTAAAGATCATCTTGATTTCGCAAGACCCTAACTAGATTCCAGAATTCTGAGAATTTAATACTGGCAGTTTTTGACAGCTTAATCGTTGCCCTAAAGCAAGAGTGTAGAGTTTAAGTTTTCTTGTTTGCCATGCTCAGTGATATTCTCCAGTTTCCTCTGTTTCATATACTTTCTTCTAGTATTTATATCCCCGACGCTCTGATGCTGATGCTCCATTTGTTCCATCATAGCAGTCTTCCATTTGACCTTCTGTAGTCATCTTTCATTTTCTCCTCTTAGCTCTTCAGTAAAATAGTTTAGTTTACTTCTTTACAACTATGTAATTAACAGTCACTGAATCACTATACAACTTATTAACTTTTCCTTTTAAAATGTTTCTCATTTTAACTCATGTTTCTATTTGCAGGTTTAGTTGTATACTTATATCTAATTTTCCACCAGTTATCATGTTTGCCTTAGCTGTTGTTTTTCTCAACAATTCTTCACTCACAGAATCAATCGGTTACACATATTTCTCTTGGCTTCACTCGTAGAGTACATTGTCTTTATGAGCAATGCATTTTTTCCTTTGGGTCTGCTTTATTAACATTCTGTAATTTTCTTATATGAAGTTTAAATTTTTATCCAATCTATGGAGATTTAAGTTGTTATATATTGATTGTAACATCTGACCACTTTATTTTTCAGCAATTCTATAGCAATGCAGTTATTAATCCTACTGGTACAAGAACTTTGGGATTTTAAAGATAAGATTGATTTTATTATTTAAACCTGTTTTTAGAACAAAGAGAAGGCTATTGTTGCTATAAAAGGAGCTTTAAAAACATTTATTAACAAATGACCTAACACGCCAGCTGAGCATCTAGGTATTTAGGGTTTCCAATTTTATGAATACATATTATTTTGGAGAAAATAAAAGCTATTTCTGAATCACTTTGAAATTTTATAACAAGTGTTAGTCATGATCTAATTTTACTATACTATTGCATGGCTGGTCTTTAATGATTGTAAAAAAAAAAAAATGTTTCCATCAAATAATTTTTAGAAGACAGTATTTTTTTCTTTACCTAGTTGTAACCTAAAACTTTGGAAACTCCTCTTCCTGGCATTTATTAGTGATTGCTTCAATCCATAGAAAATAAGTGTAAAGAGAGGTTTGTTTTCTTTCTTGTTGTTATTTTTAGAAAAGCTTATCTTGCTCTCACAAAAGATAATGATTTTAAATTTTAAGTTCATTCATTAAACATGCTTTTAGAACATTCAAAGAAAACATCTATCAAATGGATATTCCTTTATTTCTATAAAATCAATGTAACAGATAGATATATATTATAAATCCTTAAGTTTGGGGACTTACATAATAAATATCAAACATTACATAATATCTTTTCCATTTCTTGTTTATTGATTCAGATTGTGGAAAGGTAGTGAGGACATTGAGTTTATGGAAATATTAAAAAATATATTTTGCCTTTTATTTATCTTTTCATATCTGACCATGAACTCATTTATTTTGTTTTATTGTTTGTTATGAAAGTCAATACCCCTACTTCTCACATAATTTACTTCATTAAGTAAAAGGTTTCTAAACATTACATGCATTTGAAACTAGAGCAGAACTTAGCAAATTATTTTTTACCTTTTAACAAGTAAGTAGATTGATAAAACTGCAGGTAACAAAGAAGTAACTGATAAGGAACTGAAAGTGTTACTAGATAAACCAATAATTTCAATTAAATATCATTTATGTAAGTAATTTATTTTAATGTGTCTATTTAAAATGCTTAACTATCATAAATGATATCGGAGAAACTTAAAGAATTGATGTGTACATAATAACATAAATTAAAGTAAATTTTTGTTGGAGTGAAGCACTGATAATTCAAAGCTTACCATTTGAAGGTTTACAATTCAGGGTCATTAAGTATTCCCATTGCTGGGCAGCTGTCACCATTTATTATGTTCCAGAACTTTTACATCACCTGAATATAAATGCCTTAGACGTTAAGACGTTAAGCTAACCTGACTTTCTTTCTCTCTCTCTCTCTCTCTCTCTCTCTCTCTCTCTCTTCTCTCTCTCTCTCTCTCTCTCTCTCTCTCTTTGGAGGTCTTATTCTGTATGTTTTATACAAAGGCAATCAGGTACTGAGTCACTTTTTGTGTTTGGTAAGTTTCACTTAGCAAAATGTTTTAAGGTTCATCCATGTTGTAGAATGTGTCAGAAATGTATTTTCCCTAATTTACCTAACAGTGCTATATTGTACAGATTAACAATACCTACAGTGTTGTTTATATCCATTCACCTTTCTATAGGCATTTAGGTTATTTCCTCCTTTAGCTATTATTAATGGTGCTTCTATTTACATCATTTTCAAATATAATGGATAGAAATATTCCAATTAATGATATCTGGTTTTTACATTTTTCATTTTCCAACTCTGACATTAAAGTTATTTTTTTAAATATTATACGAGAAAATGTTTTAGGAGCTTTCTACCAAAAAAAAAATTAGCAAATGCCTCTTCCTTGGCTAGTATGCTTCAACTGATGCAGAAAGTCATTGCTGTTTGGACTTAAAAAAAAGTGTATGTCTTCACCTGCAATTGATTTGTTTCTTACTTTGTGATTTATGTACTTTAAGAATCTTGGTGGACAGTTATGATTTCATTCTAGTCTTCCCCTCTCATTTGCTCATTAGTTTATTTTTCATGTCTGTTTACTTAGTTCTTTAGAGGCATTTAATGGCTCATCCATAATTTAATATGGTCATCCACACATATAGGCAACACATTATTTTAAGTTGTGAATGCAAAGGAAAAGATCTTGAAGAAAATTAAAAGCACTACTCCAGTGAATGCAGGGATGACAAGAGAGTGAAACAGCCTTATTGCTGATATGCAAGAAGTTTCAGTGGTCTGAATAGAAGACCAAACCAGCCACAACGTGCTGTTAAGCCCAAGCCTAATACAGAGCAAGGCTCAAAGTTGCTCCAATTCTGTAAAGGCTTAGAAAAAAAGAAAACTTCAGAAAAGAAGTGTGAAGCCAGCTAAAGTTGATTCATGAGGTTTAAGGAAAGAAGCTGACTCCGTAACATCAAGTACAAGGTGAAGCAGCAAGGGCTGACATAGATGCTGCAGCAAGTTATCTAGAGGATCTAGCTAAGATGACTAATGAACAGGGCTACACTAAACAACCGTTTTTCAATGTAGACATAACAGTCTATTTTGGAGAATATGGCATGTAGGACATTCACAGCTAGAGAGGCAAAGCCAATGCCTGGCTTCAAACCTTCCAAGCTTCAAAGCTTCAAAGCTGACCCTCTTGTTTGGCACAGAAATGGACGATGACATTGAGCTGAAGCCAGTGCTCACCTTCCATTGTGAAAATCCTTAAGAATTATGCAAAGCTACTCTGCCTGTGTTCTATAAATGCAACTGTGATCCTCATGATAGCACATCTATTTACTGAGTACTTAAAATTAAACCTAATTTTGAGTTCAGTTCAGGAAAATTAATCTTATTAAATATTTCTGCTCAACCATCAGTGCCTCTTTTCACCTAAGAGCTCTGGTGGAGGTGGACACTGAGCTTAATGCAGTTTTTATGCCTGCTATCGCAACACCCATTCTAAATCAAGGAGTGATTTTGAGTTTCAATTTTTATTATTTAAAAAGAACATTTCAATGAGGCTTGAAATACCATAGATAGCAATTCATCTAATGATCTCTGCAAAACAAGACTGAAAACTTTCGAGAAAAGATCCCTTATCCTAGAGGCCATTTGAACATTCATGATTCATGGGAAGAAATCTGATACAATCAAAAACAGGGGTGGGTAAGAAGTTAATTTCAAACCTCATGAATAACTTTGAGGTGTCAAGACTTAAGTAGCGGTAAGGACTACAGATGGTAGAAATAGCAAGAGAATAAGAATTAGATCTGAAACCTGAAAATTGATTGAATCGCTGCCATCTCATGATACACACTAATGGATAAGAACTTATTCTTATGCACGGTCAAAGAAAATGGTTCTTTGAGATAGAAAGTACTCCTATTGAAGATGCTGTGGACACTGTTGAAATGACAACAAATATTTAGAATATTACATAATCATAGCTGAAGAAACAGCAGTTGCGGGTGAGAGAATTGATTCCAATTATGAAGAAGTTCTACTGTGGGTAAAATGAATACCAAACAGCGTTACATGCTTCAGAGAAATTGTTCATGAAAGAAAGAATCAACTGATGCGGCAATTGGCATCTTTGTCTTACAGCAAGAGATTAATGCAACAACTCTAAACCTCAGCAACTACCACTCTGATTAGTCAACTGTCATCAAGATTTATGATTGGCTGTAGGCTCAGAGAATGGTTAGATATGTCGGCAATAAATTCTTTTAATTAAGGTACACATATTGCTTTGTCAGGCATAATGCTGTTGCACACCTAGTAGTCTACAATAGAGTAGAAACGTATTTCTATGTTCACTGGGAAACTAAAAAAATAAAATAAAATGTGAGATCATATTGTAATATTCACTTTATCGAAGTATTCTGGAACTGAACCTGCAATACATCCAAGGCAAGCTCATCTGAAAAAATGCCAGAAATTAAAGATGTCTTGCAATAGGTTCAATAAAGAAAAAGAATGAAAACTTCTAAATAGAAGCCTAATTAAGACATCAAGAAAGAGTTTCCTAAGAAAGCATGATGCAAATGATAAAGGCAGTTTCATAGAAATTTTAATGATGATAGCAGGAGTGATTTTCATGCAGGAAGCAGTTTGACAGTTTGAAAAGCTGAAAGCTCAATGTAATCAGAAAAGAGGAGCATACAGGGATGTTGATAAAAGATGAATCAAGGAGTAAATACAGATCAGATTTGGCTTGACTTTGGAGACCTTAGTGTGATACTGGTGTTATCTGGTGACTATTTAAAGAGTTTAAACAAAGCGAGAAGTGTCTGTTTGTGTTCCAAGAGATCATTTTGGCCATAGAATGAATAATACTTTGGATATGTAGAGACTCCGCTACGTGGTAAATAAAATGGTGTTTATAAAAGAGGTATTATTGTTATTGGTGAAGAATAATGAAAATGACTCAGATGTTTATAAGGCAAAATGTCTTTGACTTATCAAAAAGGGGAATATGGATAGTGAAGGTAAGAAATGTGAAAGACACCTGTCAGCTTGAACTGGATGTTTTTGTAAATTTCTTTTAAGAATAACATCCACATTTAGGAAGAAAGAATGGCATAGATGGTGGAGCTTTCTTCATCCCTCAGGAGACCAAATCAAAGTCATGAGAGAAACATGGAGAAACAGTAAACAAAGTCCCCTGATATTGAGATGAAGGAGCCCTACAACACTGGAGACAAATAAGAAATCACCTTGCAAAGGGAGAGTTAGGGTGGGGTGAGGATATGAGGCTGTCTTGTCTCGAACAGCTGACTGAGAAGGAGTATGCAGCACCTGGCAGCTGCATGCCTGAAAACAGGGCCATGTCTGTAAGCAGACTTTTGCAGCGATTGGCCTGCTCCACTTGAGCACCAGCACTGAGTCAGCTCTGTGGCAGACGCTAGGGATGTAGAGGGAGACAGAGAGCTTTCGGAGTGTAGGCCAGAGGCGAAGCTCTCTTGAAGCCAGAAATATGTGAATGTAGCACCTCCAACGCTGAGATTTTATCAAACAGAATAACATTGGTCGCTCTTCAGGGGACTTCTTGAAACTCTGCATCCCCCAATTTGCGGCCCCACCCAAGCCATTGCCAGTAGTATCCTCAGCAAATTAGGAGTTTATTGCTCAGCAGGGCCAAGTCTCACACAAGTGGCACCTGGTCTTGGTTTCTGGTATGTTTTCTTGAGGCAATTATCAGCACAGCGTCTGTTGATTGCTTGCTGAATCTTAACAGGTGACCATGGATGGGTCCCAAGTTCAGCTGGAGCTAAACTTGGCCTGAAGCAGAAACCCTCTCAGGACTATGCCATGGGACATCTACCATACAAAGCCAGGACACTTAATACCAGGACACTTAAGAGCTTTGCTTAGTACAGAGAAACAGACAGAGAAAGGCAGCCAAAATGGGAAGACAAGTAAGCAAACCATATGAAAGAACAGAGCAGAACTCCAGGAACAATGGAGTGAAGCCATCTAACAGATGCAGACTTCCATACACTGGTTATAAAGATGTTCAAAGAACTTAAGGGTAGTGTAGATTCATTTACCAGGAAATTTAACAAAGTAATAAAAAAACATAAACATGGAAATGGAAAGTATAAAATGGAACCAGTCATAAATGAAAAACACATTGTCTGAGATGAAGTGTATATTAGGGGGAATAAACAGAGTGCATAAAGAAGAGGATCAAAGCACCAACACAAAGGATGGGGAAGCCAAGGACACTCAGTTAGAATGGCAGGAAAAAAAAAACAAAAACAAAAAAAAAACGAGCCAAGTCTATAATAATCCATGGATCCTATGAGACACAATTAAATGTAAAATTATGCGTGCCATGGGGGTAACTGAAGGAAAACAGAATTTGAAGAGCTATTTGAAGAAGTAGTTATGGAAAACTTTACTAACATGGTGAAGGAAATAGACATACAAACCAGGAAGCTCAGAGAATCTCAAGCAACAGGGATCCAAAGAGGCACACCCCAAGACATATCCTAATTAAAATGACAATGGTTAAATACAAAGAGAAAATTTTAAATATAGCAATTAGTTACCTATAAGGGAGCTCCCATAGGACTGGCAGAGGATTTCTCAAAAGACGCTATGCAGGACAGAAGGGCTTGGCACAAAATATTTCACATGATGAAACCCCAGGATCTACAACCAAGAAAACTTGATCAAGCAAATCTATCATTTAGAGTCAAAGGACAGATAAAGAGCTTCCTAGTGGAAAAAAAAAAAAAAGCAATCTAAAGAAATGTATCAACACCAAGCCAATATTACACAAAATGTTGGAGAGACCTTTTTAAGATGAAAAACATGTATCAAAAACAGAAATGGTGATAACCACATTCCTACTAATAAGTACCTCAAATGGAAAAAAAAATAAAATTAAGTGCTCCAAGGAAAGATAGAGTGCCTGAATGGATAAGAAAACAAGATCCCTACCTGGCTACCCACAAGAGACTTACTTCACATTAAAAGACACACAGTCTGAAGAGAAGGGGAAAGGAAAAGATATTGCTTTCATGAACCTAGGGGGTATTGCAGCAAGTGAAATGGGTCAAATAAAGACAATCATCACATGATTTCAAGTACATGCAGAGTCTAAGGAACAAAATAAACAGTAACAAATAAAACAGTAATAAACTCATAGACAGAGAGAATTTGAGGGCGACTAGATTCGAGGGGGCTTGGAAGGATAGAAAAAAAAAGGCAGAGAGTTTAAGAGGTACAAATGAATAGTTGCAGAATAGATATGGAGATATAGAGCATAGCATGGGGAAGATGGTTAACAAAGTACTAAATATGTAAAAAAGAAGAAAAAAAGAGAAGAAAGTTACTAGATTAGCGAGCTGATCATTTGGGAGTCATGTGGATCTCTGATTACTATGATGTACAACTGAAAAAAAAACTATAATTGAAAACATACTCACTGAATTGTACAATGTAAATGTGAGTAACAAATTGTCTCTTATATTTCTATAAGGCCAGAAAAAAAAGAATCACATCCATAGCCATTGTTACCTAATGTTTCTGAGAGTCAGGAATCTGAGGATGGAATAGCTGGATTTTCTGGTGAAGGTTTCTCATTAGGCATCAGGAATTATCTCAGAGATTGGCTGTTGGAGCATTTGCTTATAAAATTGCTTAAAATGTTATTTGCAAGCCTTTTTTTCTATGGATATTGAACCTCAGTCTCTCAATGCCTATTCTTCATAGGTTGTCCTCAGTTCTTTGTATCATGGTTTTCTCTATAAGGACAACTCACAATGTGGTAGATTTGCATTATCAGAATAAGCAAATAGATGGTGGTCAAGAAACAGTCCATCTTTTCTACTTTAAGAAGTACCATCACAGCCTGTTTGCTGT
>NW_006429659.1:0-855 GCF_000325575.1 Pteropus alecto | reverse complement strand
CTCCAACAAAAAAAAAAAAAAAAAAAAAGCCATCAATGATATAAAGAGACAACTATCCGAATGGGAAAATATATTTGCAAGCAACGCCTCTGATAATGGCCTATTATCCAAAGTATACAAAGAACTTGTACGACTCAAAAAGTGATCCAATCAAAAAATGGGCAGAGGATCTGAACAGACACTTCTCTCAAGAAGATATACAGTGGCCAGCAAACATGTAAAAATTCTTATCATTGCTAGTTAGCTATTAGGGAAATGCAAATCAAAACCACAATGACATACCATCTCACTCCTTTCAAAATCAAGAGGATAAGTAATAACAAATATTGGAGAGGATGCAGAGAAAAAGGAACACTCATACACTGCTGATGAGACTGCAAATTGGTACAGGCACTATGGAAAATGGTATGGAGGTTCCTTAAAAAACTAAGAACTGATCTACCATATGATCCAGCAGTCCCTCTACTAAGTATTTACCCCAAAGACTTATATTTGCACACCAATGTTCATAGCAGCATTATTCATGGTGGCCAGGACATAGAAGCAACTGAAGTGTCCTATGATGATTGAAAAAAGAAGCTGTGGTACATATATACAATGGAATATTACTCAGCCATAAGAAGAGATGAAATACTGCCATTTGCGACAACATGAATAGACCTTAAGATAATCACGATGAGTGAAATAAGCCAGACAGAAAAAGTTGAAAGCCACATGATATCACTTATATGTGAAATATAAACCTAAAAGCATCAAATGAATAAGACAAATAGAGACACGTGGGCAATAGACTAGGTTACTAGAGGGTAGGGGTGAGTGGGGAGGTAGATAGGGTAAAAAGGGTCAAATATGTGG
>NW_006429658.1:0-1313 GCF_000325575.1 Pteropus alecto | reverse complement strand
ATTACAGGTCTATCTCCAAAAACAAGAACAAGCCCCCCAAAAAAACAACCTAATGCTTCATCGAAAACTAGAAAAGGAAAAACAAATGAGGCCTAAAGTCAGCAGAAAGGAAGAAATAATCAAATCCACAATTAGAGCAGAAATGAAATTGAAAAAAAAAATCTAATAGAAAAAATAAATGCAACAAAGAACTGGTTCTTTGAGAAGGTTAATAAAATTGACAAACCCCTCGCTAGACTCACTAAAGAAAAAAGAGAGAGGACACAAATAAACAAAATCAGGAACAAAAGAGGGGAAATTACAACTGATATCGGAGAAATACAAAGGATCATACAAGAATACTATGAAAAAGTACATATCACCAAATTTAATAACCTAGAAGAAATGGACTAGTACTTAGAAAAGTAAAATCTTCTTTAGACTGAATCAAGAAAGACTGGAAAATCTTAATCGACCGATCAGCAGTATGGAAATTAAAACAATCATCAAAAAACTTCCAAAAAGTAAAAGTCCAGGAGCAGATGGCTTCACCAGTGAATTCTACCACATATTCAAAGAAGATTTAATACCTATTCTCCTCAAACTTTTCCAAAAAATCGAAGAGGAGGCACTACTTCCCAATTCATTTTATGAGGCCAACATTACCCTGATACTGAAACCTGGTAAAGAGAACACAAAAAAAGAAAACTACAGACCAATATCTCTCAGGAACACAGAGGCAAAAATCCTAAATAAGATACTAGCGAACCGAATACAGCAACATATAAAAAGACTATACACCACAATCAAGTGGGCTTCACCCCAAAGGCACAGAGATGTTTCAACATACGCGAATCAGTTAATGTGATACACTACATAAACAAATTAAAAAATAAAATTCATATGATCATATCAACAGTCAGGAAAAGTCTCTGATAAGATCAATCGTCTCTTTATGATCACTTAACAAAATCGGTATAGATAGAAAGTACCTTATTATAATAAAGGCCATAGAGAACAAACCCTCAGCCAACATTATACTTAATGATGAAAAACTAAAAAACTTCCCTTTAAGATCAGGAACAAGGCAAGGCTGTCCACTATCACCACTGTTATTCAATATAAGATTGGAGTTCCTAGCGAGTGCAATCAGGTAAGAGAAGGATATAAAATGCATCCAAATAGGAAACAAAGAAGTCAAACTGTCAGTATTTGCGGATGGCATGATTCTCTATATAGAAAACCCTAAAGACTACACAAGAACACTAAAAGAAACAACAAGCTAATTCAGTAAAGTTCCTGGATACAAAATCAATTTTCAAAAATCCATAGCA
>NW_006429657.1:0-1010 GCF_000325575.1 Pteropus alecto | reverse complement strand
TTTCTAAGACCTCTTCTTGAAATTTTAATACACACTGGTGCCCAACATTAAGAGAAAATCACCAAATAATTACCTCTATCATACAAAAGAGTAGGTAAACTCATTCATTTTCTAGCAGCCAAAATAACTATTCCTTTATGTTGTATAAATGAATACTATGGATGCAGAAATATTAGGAGAATAATTAACGATATCCTAAGAAACTCCGAAGCCCATTAAAGTCTAATAATGCTAACTTTAACTCTACTTCTCAATTAGACCCCATTTTACATTTAACAGCACTAAAGGCTCACGTTTTTAAAGAATGTAGTGAAAGTATTTTCGAATGTTGGGGTGAAAATACTCAAATCTCACAATTTCACCAACAAATGTCAGTATTTCAAACTGTGCTTACAAGAGGCAAAAAGAATAGAGCTTTTGTTTCTTAAACTACCTTAAGTTAGCTTCTGTTTTTTAGAGACTACCAAGAAATCTTCACTTTAGAGCCCATAAAGACAATATATACAAAAAATAATAAAATATAAATGAAGAAAATATCAGGAATATTGATCTATTTATAAGGTTATTCAAGATTTGTGCAAAAAAGAAAGAAGAAAGAAATCATTTAAATAAGAAAGCTTAGCATTTGATTTTTTCATAAGAACATCCAAAAAGATACCACAGTACAATATTAATAATTTCAATATGTCCTTTAGTATTTGTATAGTTAAGTAAAAATTGATGTAATTCAGAAATAGTCTAATCAGCAAAATACAAGTTTGCATAGAAACAACATTTTAATAATGCTATGTAGCGACATACAACATAGTTTGAATTATAAAGACCTTTATAAGGGTTTTAGTATTATTTTATTATAGTTAGAATTTGCCAGAATTGAGAGTTTATTAGAACTAAGTTCACTCTTAATTTAAAGAGTGGTGCCAAATAGCATGGGATAATATCGATTTAAAAATAAAAGAAAGAAACTGAAGAAAGAAAATGTTTCTTTTAATATTTTCTAAAGTTATACA
>NW_006429656.1:0-1069 GCF_000325575.1 Pteropus alecto | reverse complement strand
CATATACAAGAATAGACTCAAAATGGATTAAAGATATAAATGTAAGAGCCGAAATTATAAAACTTTTAGAAGAAAACATAGGCAGTAAACTCTCTGATATTACTAACAGAAATTTCTTTTCAGATATATCTCCTTGGGCAAGGGAAACAAAAGAAAAAATAAACAAATGGGACTACAGAAAACTAAAAAGTTTTTGTACAACAAAGGCTACCATCAACAAAACAAAAAGACAAACAACTGTTTGGGAGAATATATTCACTAATGATACATTTGATAAGAGGTTAATATCCAAAATTTATAAAGAACTTATACAACTCAACAACAACAACAAAAAACAAACAATCCAATTTAAAAATGGGCAGAAGATCTAAACAAATACTTCTCCAAAGAGGAAATACAGATTGCTAACAGACATATGAAAAGATGCTCAAGGTTGCTAATCATCAGAGAAAGGCAAATTAAAACCACAATGAGATATCACGTCACATCTGTCAGAATGGCTATCATCAATAAATCAAAAAAAACCAAGTGTTGGTGAGGATGCGGAGAAAAGGGGACTCTCATACATTGTTGGTGGGATTGCAAATTGGTACAGTCACTATGGAAAACAGAATGGAGGTTTCTCAAAAACTTAAAAATGGATATACCTTTTGACCCAGCAGGTGCACTTCTGGGTATTTATCCATAGAAAACCATAACAACAATTCGTAAAGATCTATGCACTCCAATATTCATGGCAGCCCAACTTATAATAGCCAAGATATGGAAGCAACCTAAATGCCCATCAACAGATGATTGAATAAAGAAGTTATAGTTCATATATGCAATGGAATATTACTCAGCCCTTAAAAAATATGAAGTCCTACCATTTGCAATGACATGGTTGGACCTAGAGGTTATTATGCTGAGTGAAATAAGTCAGACAGAGAAAGATAAATACCATATGATTTCACTTATAGGCAGAATCTAAGGAACGAAAAGAACAAACTAATCAAAAGGATCACAAATATAGTGGATAATTTGGTCACGGACATAGGGGAGGAGGGTTGGGAGGCTGGGAGAATGGGGT
>NW_006429655.1:0-1576 GCF_000325575.1 Pteropus alecto | reverse complement strand
TAATTTTCAACAAAAAAAGCCAAAAACATATAGTGGAGAATGGAAAGCCTCTTAAATTAATCATGCTGGGAAACTGGAAACCCACCTGCAAAAGAATGAATCTAGACTGTTGTCTATCATCACACACCAAAATTAACTCAAAATGGATTAAGGACCTGAATATAAGACCTGAAACAATAAAATACATAGAAGAAAGCATGGGAATGAAACTCAAAGACCTTGGACTTCAAGAGGATTTTATGAATTTGACCTTAAAGGCAAGGGAAGTAAAAGCAAAAATAAATGAATGGGACTACATTAAACTAAAAATCTTGTTCTCAGCAAAAGAAACCATCAACAAGGTAAGAGACAACCATCCAAATGGAAAAATATATTTGCATGAAATGCCTTTGATAAGGGCCTAATATCCAAAATATACAAAGAACTCATACGTATCAATAACAATGAAAAAACAAATGATCCAATCAAAAGATAGGCAGAGGATTTGAACAGACACTTATTCCTAGGGGACATAAAAATGGCTGACAAATATATAAAAAGATGCTGTACATCGCCAGCTATTAGGGAAATGCAAATCAAAACTACCACAATGAGATACCATCTCACACCTGTTAGAATAGCTATAATCAACAGGACAAGTAATAAATGCTAGAGAGAATGTGAAGAAAGAGGAACCCTTATACACTGGTGATGGGACTGCAAATTGGTACAGACACTATGGAAAACAGTATGGGGGTTCCTCCAAAAACTAAGAATTGATCTACCACATGATCCAGCAATCCCTTTACTGGGTATTTGCCCCAAGGATTTGAAAACTCATATCCAAAAAGATATTTTCACACCAATGTTCATAGGAGCATTATTCACAGAGGCCAGGACATAGAAACAACAGAAGTATCCTACGATAGATAATTGACTAAAGAAGCTGTGGTACATGTATACAATAGAATATTACTCTGCCATAAGAAGAGATGAAATACTGTCATTTGTGACAACATGGATGGATCTCAAGATAATCATGCTAAGTGAAATAAGCCAGACAGAAAAAAATTGAAAATCACATGATATCACTTATATATGGAATATAAATCTAAAAGCAACAAAGGAACAGGACAAACAAACACAGACTCATTGATATGGGATATAGACTAGTGGTTACAAGAGGATAGGGGGTGGGGGAGTTGGGGAGAGGTAGACGAGGTAAAGGGGGTCAAATATAGTGGAGTAGGGGGAGGGTGAAGTAGGTAAAGGGGATGAAATATATGGTAGATGAAGGTAACTGAATTTGGGGATGTAAAACAACAATAGAATATACAGATGTCAAATTATAATGTACACCTGAAAATTATATAATTATTTATCAGTTATCCCAAAAAAACTTAATTTAAAAAAAAATACATAGAAACCATAAAAAAGAACCAGAGAGAAATGAAGAATACAATAACAGAAATGAAGAATACACTAGAAGGATTCAACAGTAGATTTGATGAAGCAGAAGATCAAATCAGCAAATTGGAAGACAAGGTAGCAGAATACATCCTATCAGAACAACAAAAAGAAAAAAGAATTTTTAAAA
>NW_006429654.1:0-6901 GCF_000325575.1 Pteropus alecto | reverse complement strand
TGGTTTCCAGTAGGTGGCGTCTAATCTCTTGGATGTCTACTTCATATAAAGCCTTAATGGTGTTTTTTTTTTCCTTATAGATGTTTAATCATACTCACTACTCTCAGTCTCAGTCCTTGTCAGTGTTAGCGACAGTTTCAGTAGCATTTACTCGGATTCCCCTGGGGCTCTGCGGTGATTGGTCTCAGAGGGTATGGGGGCAGGGGACGTCTGGGTTGGGGATTGGAGGCTGCTGCTCTGGCTCCATTTTGCAACCACAGCTGGTAAAAATCAGCTGTTGTTTCTCTGCCGCCTTCTCTTCTCTGCTGTCCCCACTTCTCTGCTTTCTTCCCCGGTGACTGGGCACTGATGCTGGCTGCGTGGAGCTCTCAGCTCTCCCAGTCAGGGCTTTGCAGAGAACTTGCCGCACCTTTTCCCCGCCCTCTCCTCCTGCAGGGAGCTCCAGTGCAAGAGGCAGCTTCTTTCTTTCTCCCAGACCACTGCTCGACCCTCAGGGTTCTGTCCTGTGGTAGCTCTTATGCAAAGATCTCACACTCAGATGTGCTGCTGTGCACTTTGGGTGTTTCTTTTTTGTTGTTGTTCAGTTTTAGATGTTCAGCTTGTTTCGAGGGGAGAGATTTGGGGACGGCTCACTCCACCATGTTTCTTTATTGTTCTTCTACCCAGCTCTTCTATTAGGATCGTGTTTAGTGCTTATCTTTTCAGCTGAATCCTCATACTCTGTTAACAGTAGCAGCTCTCTCTTGACAAATGCATCTTGGCTGAGGTGTGCATGGAACAAAGTTGTTGCATCCAACTCAGAGGCTATCAACACTCGCTGTGAGTTTTGAGTTGTCTCAGGACTCTGATTTGGAGAAAACTAGCAGAGTGATTTCTGCCTCTGAAAGTGACCTCTACGTTCGGTAAGTTGATGAATGTGATCCACATTGTCATAAAAAATACCACCTTTTGTATCAGAAACATCAGGGGTGAGCTGAGAATGATAAATGTGCAAAGGTCCCTGTGACACTGTTGCATGAAGAGGAAGCCTTAGATCACAATAGGAAACCAGTCCCGAGCCTCCATCTGCATGCGCTGCTGGGGCTGAGACACGAGTCCATGGGGTTTGTGTGCCCCCTGCAGACGCTGACCTCCCTGGAGGCCCTGAACCCCTGGAAGCCCTGACTCCTCAGAGACTCTAAACCTCTGCAGGCGTAGAGCCCCTGGAGGCCCCGACCCCTGGAGGCCTTGTGCACTGGAAGCCCTGAGCACCCTGGTGTCCTCAGAAGACTTTTTCTTTAAAACTCCCACTGAGAAACAGAGTTGCCTGGCTCCTCCCCTTACCCAGCATTCAGTGGTGCGTCCCTCCCGGTATATGCATATGGACCCTCCTGTGCAACGCATGTCCCCTCTTAGTTACTTCTGTCAACTGAGCCTGCCCTCTGCCCCTTGGCTACGAGTCCGCAGCTGCTTTTGCTGCTCTCAGAGGTACCCTTGTGTCTCTCTCCTATGGCAGGACCCATTTTGCAAGTGTCTTAATAAGCCTTCCTTTCAAATTTAGCAGTTATTGAAAGAACGTTTATCAGTCATAGAGACAGAATAAGTGAATGGAGTCTTTGGAGTCTCAATCATCTCCTGGCAAGACACAGGTGACGAACATGCGCCTCTTCCATCAGGTGACTCCACAGGACCCAGGAAGGTAGATCTGAGGACAGAGCCATAGACCAGAGGTTGGGTCTGAGCCACAGCAGCTCATCCCCAGATCTTGAGACCCAATGGAGTTCTCTCAGATGGGCATAGAATCATCTTCAGCTGGTGATTTCTAACTTCCATTTTCTCTCTTAGAGAGAAAGGTGTCTGGACTGTGACCATGTGCCTGCCCTGCACTGTATTTTAGAATGAGGTAACTTGTCTTCTAGGACCACAGGTCTGCAGCTGGAGAGGATTTCACTGCAGAATTCATTCATCAAATTCTCACTGATACCTGATTTAGAGGTTATATTTGGAGGTTTTGAGGTGATCCTCTTTGATATTAGGCTCGTGTTAATCTTCGAGCAAGTTAGCATTGGGGGATGTTGGGATGTGCTAAATGGAACCGATTTGTGGGATGGATGTGAATATCTGCAGGGCTGTTAGTGTCACATCATGCTTGGAGTCTGATGTTACATGGGAAAAGGCACGTTCCAGGACCACTAGACAGCTCGAGGTAAATGGTTTCCTGTTTTATCTGAGAGATTCCTAACGCAGTCACAAGTGTTCATACCAGAGCGAGGCAGAGGAGATTAGACTCTAGGGGAGAAAGAAAACAATGTGACCAGTGATGTGAGGTGTCTTCCTCCAGACTGTGGGGATGGGGAACGGGGCATGAGTCAGGATGTAAGGAGAGTGGCTCGTCAACCAATAAAGACACAGAAGCCAACTGCTGTCTGAGTTTGTTCAGGCTACAGTAAGAGAGTAAAATCTTCTGAGTAATTTATTGTTAACAACCATTCACTTTCCAAATTTCAGGAGGTGGTAATTCAGGATCAAGGTGCAACATGGTCACCACTGGGGAGGACTCTCTTCCTGGGTCATATCTGGTTTGTTCTTGCTACATCCTCAGGTGGAGGAAGTGACACACATGGTCTCTGGGGCCTCATTTAGTTAGGTGCTAATCTACTTCATGAGACCCCTGACCTTGTCATTGAGCACCACCCAGAGAACTCATCCCCTAAGATGGTCCTCTGTGGGGTTAGGATTTCAATATGTAATGTTGGGGAGCACACGTGTTCAGACTACACCTCTCCCTCAATACTCTGGGCATGTGTGGTCCTGTCAATACCTTGATGTCTGTCCAGGGACACTGACTTCCTGCTCTGACTTCCAGACTGTTAAAAGTCAATGTTTGTAGACTGTACCCGGAGTGTGTGGTACTGTGATTCACCAGGGACAGGGAAGGCTGGACGTGGATCCCATGTCATCAAGTGTCTCCCCGTACTGCTCCCTGTGTGAGAGGACAACAGTCCTGCCCCAGGGACAGGGACACTGGGGGCTGTGGTCGGAGGGGAGGAGCCTCTTCAGGAGCTCAGCCCTGCAGGACAGAACTGAGGCGGAATGTGCTAGAACTTGACTCACCCGTCACCATGACTTTGGTAGCAAGAGTCAGGATCGTCTTCCCAGAAGGTCATGTGACTGGTGTTAGACCTCAGACTGGGCAGTAGGGGTTCACCCTTCAGTCTTTATACTTATCTATATTGAAGCGTAATTCCCTTTCAGAAACATGGGAAAGTGGGAGGAGTGGCTGGGGGATCTGCAGTCCAAAC
Organism: Pteropus alecto; assembly: GCF_000325575.1. Taxonomy (NCBI): domain Eukaryota; kingdom Metazoa; phylum Chordata; class Mammalia; order Chiroptera; family Pteropodidae; genus Pteropus; species Pteropus alecto. Next base: position 3,620 of record NW_006429654.1, on the reverse strand, counting down.
CCTGAATCTGACACCAACACATAATCCCAGATGATGCCTGAACAAACTCCCTCATCCAGAGACCAGGGAGGTGCATATGTGCCCTCTGCAGAAGCAAAGACAAATGACAGGGACTTGTCAGGAAATGCTGACCCTGCATCTTCCTGCAGGACCCCTGGACTCGTGACACCTTGCCCTGAGTGCCGGGTGTGCTCGCGAGAGTGTCACTTATAGTGTCAGGTGTCTGTCTCTGTGTGAGGAAGTCAGCGGACACTGTCCCCTCCCTCCTGAGCCCCACACAGCTGCCCTCTCCCTCAGGGTTTCTGTCACTCGCAGGATGTGGGTCGTCACACTGTGTCTCTCGCACAGTAATATGTGGCCGTGTCTTCAGGTCTCAGACTGCTCAGCTCCATGTAGGCTGTGCTGGTGGACTTGTCTGCGGTGATGGTGACTCTGCCCTTGAACTTCTGTGCGTAGTCTGTGCCACCATTATTAGGGTTAACGTCTCCCATCCACTCAAGCCCTTGACCTGGTGCCTGTCGTACCCAGTGCATATTGTAGTCAGTGAAGGTGTATCCAGAAGCCTTGCAGGAGATCTTCACGGAGGCCCCAGGCTTCCTCACCTCGGCCCCAGACTGCACCAGCTGGACCTGGGCGTGGACACCTGTGGAGAGGAGACAGCAGTGAGTGCAGAACCCTGACTGGCCCTGGTGCCCTCGTCAGCCCAGAGCTGGGGATCCCCTTACCTGTGGCCACTGCCACCAGGAGGAGGACTCTCCAGCTCCTGTCCATGCTGTGGGTGGTGCTGTCAGGGCCTCTGTGGCAGAAGGCGTGATGGTGGGTGCTGTGAGGACACAGACAGGTCCCTATTTAACCTAGTGCACCTCGGCTCATTTGCATATTCATGAAGCAGTGTATTCTTAGCTGAAGACTTGGTCCCACCTGAGAGAAGACGATGACACGGAAACCGTGGTCAATGAGCATATGGTGTCCCAGGTACAAATGCTTGTTGTGCATATGTGTCCCTGTCAGATGCCTGATCTCTGTGCAGACAGAGCTTTTCCCTCTGAGGAACGAGTCCAACAGGACGTCTCCTCACTGTGCATGCTCCTTGAGTGACACGGGGAGACTGGATGCAGCTGAGCCCTGATCTCACATCTCGTATTCTTGCATCAATGTGTCTCTTAAATGTCACACCTAGTAAAACACACCCTGCCACCAGCTCCTCACAATTCAGATGTCTAGAAGCCCCAGACCTCCCCTTGGTGTGTGGTTCTCATTGCCTTCTCGAGATTGGCAAATGGTCCTGACAGAATGGAATGTCTATTTTTGCTTCTGCAGTCTCTGTCTAATTGGAAATTTAGGTGATCTGTGGAAAGAAGAAGCCCCAGGCCCTCAGAGGAATCCCCTCCTCCAGTTCCTCTGCACCTACTCAGGGTGCACAACCCATGTGGGGTGGTTCTGAGTGCCCCCTGTAACCCAGCCCTCATCTTACAGGAGAGGGTTCTCTGTGGGGTCAAAGGGCATGACCTCCTAGTGTCTCCAGTTCAGTGTGAGGGTGGTGCTGTCAGGTCCTCTGTAGAGGAAGGCATGATGGTGGGGTGCTGTGAGGACACAGCCAGGTCTCTACTTAACCTAGTGCACCTTGGCTCAGGATGCTTCTTCATGAACACCGTATGCTTTTGACATCACCTCTTGATATATTGAATTGGCCCCAATCACCCTCTATTACTCTATAGGGAGGCCCCAAGCAAGGGGTTTATGTAACCCCCCAGGGAGCCTCTTCCCTGGGGCTGATGGATGCACTGATACAGGCAGCAGTTCCCTGAGTCCAGAAACTCTTAGGGACTTGCTGGACCATTGATGTTCTTTAGGTTTCTCTAATGAAGGACACTTCTGAGAAACCCTGCAGATACACACCTTGTGGCTCAATGTACAGTCGACTTCCACTATTCAGTGAATTAGATGCACACACCAGATGTATGCTCAGAGGTCACCTTGACCTGTTACTAGATGTAGGGATCTAATCTCACTATATCTAAGTGGCACCTGCACAGACATCACTGGACGTGAAATCACTGAATGTCGTAGCAATGTCAAGGCTCTCCCAAGAAGCTGGAATCTGGAGAGCACAACAGGCATGGACAAGTTAGACCTCAGGTGAGGTCACATTTTGAAAGGGCATTGGTTCCCTTGGCTGGACTCAAAAGGTGCATGTGTCACCTCACTCCAGGACCAAGAACTGTCAATCATGAAACACAAGGCAAACCATGAAGGCACTCTGTCCCAGGTGAAGCTGAGAGCAGGCAGGAGGAGACACAGGAGTCCTGGCTTCCAGGATATGCTGGGACATGAGGTCCACGATCACATTTGAGAAGCACTAGCCTCTGGGTGAGGACGTCTTGTAAACACTGCTGTCAGGAACCTGTGCCTGTGCCGACATAACCAGGAATGTGATGAACATCCTTCTGGTCAGTGAACCTGCTCACAGTTAACCCTGGGAGCTTGCTGCAGACTGCACTGTATCCCCTAGCATTCATGAGGTGAAGCTCTAACACAGAGTTTGCTGTACTGGAGAAAAACTCTTTGGAAGTTTACGGATAAATGAAGTTAAGTTTAAGTCCTTGTCCATAAGAACTGGTTGCTGTATATGAAGATGAATAGAAAGAGTGATATTTCTCATTTTCTCCAGCATGTGAGATTGCAGCGAGAAGTCAGCTGTCTTCCTGAGGGAAAGATTTCTCACCAGGAATCAAGGTCTCTGCACACTGACCTTGGATTTCCCAGTTCCCACAATGTGAGACAATAAATTTCTGTCATTTCAGCCACCCAGTCATTGGTGTTTGTAATGGCAGCTTGAGCCCATGAGACAGACTGTGGTTCTGAGAAGTGGGTGCTGCTGGAAGAAGCATCGAAGAAAGTGTGCATGGATGTGGAAGCAGGTGATGGGTAGGAGGTGGGAGACTTTTAAGTGCCTGTTAGAAAATTCCAAGCTTGCTGAGAGGGGTGTTACAGGTGATTGTGTGGAGAGCTCAGATTGAGGATGGGAGATCTGTGGAGGAAGCTCCTACACTCAGAGAGAAGGTGAACACAGTCATGACGACAACGGTGGTTGGAATGTAGACATTGGGAGCCGTTCTGACAAGTGTCCATGGAAATGTGAACAGGTCACATGTTCTGGAGGAAAGGTGACCTTGTCACAAAGCATGTGGGTGGCCAGGTTTTAGGGTGAAGCTGAAGGTAGAGCTGTGAGCAGTGAAAGTGTGTATTTAACTGCAGGAATTACTAAGCTAAGAGCGGGAGTGGTTGATTCTATCTGCTGCTTCTAGTAAAATGTGATAGGACCATGATGGATCAAAGACAGCTGTATGAATCAAGTGTGAATCAGAATTTGGAGCTGTGAAAAATAGACAGTCCATCCATAAGCCAAAATTGTGGAGTATCTTCTGAAGAGTGCAGAAAAGGCGTTGCTAAAAACGATTTTATAAAAAAAACCCCACATGATATCACTTATATGTGGGATATAAACCTAAAAGCAACAAATGAAGAGGACAAACAGACAGAGACTCATGGACATGAACAATGGAGTAGTGGTTACCAGAGGGTAGGGGGAAGGGGAAATAAAAAAATAAATGTAAAAA
>NW_006429653.1:0-696 GCF_000325575.1 Pteropus alecto | reverse complement strand
CCCAAGTGTTCCCACCTCACGTGTGTCTCTCCCTCCCTCACGTGGAAAGCGATGAGATGTCACTTCTGAAGTGAGGTCATAAAGGACTCTGACGTGTGTCTTGGTACCCTTTGTCCTCTTGCCTTTTCAATTGCTTTGATGAAGCAAGTTGCTGTATTGGAGAGGCCTCTGGCCAACATCCAGGAACGTACTGAGGCTGCCCGACCATAGCCCACAGGGAACCGAATCCTGTCGGCAGCCAGGTAAGTGAGCTTAGAAGTGAGGCGGTAACCAGCCAGGCCTCGAGATGGCTCACACACAGCTGCTGGTCGCAGTCTGTGAGAGACCCTGAAGCAGAGAACCATCCAGCTAAGCCATACCTGGGTCTGTCACCTACAGAGAGCGTGTGAGATAATGCTGTTTAAAAGTCAGTCAATTTGGGGGCAATTTCTTACTCAGCAACCGATGATTCATATAGTTGGCATGCGCAACAAAAATGAGACCAGTTTGGCTTGAGTGGAGTAAGCAAGCAGGAAGTAAATTTAGAAAGGTAATAGGCTACCCAGGGCCTTGTGTGTGTGTGCGCGTGTGCGTGTGCGCGTGTGCGTGTGTGTGTGCGCGTGCGTGCGTGTGTGTGCGCGTGTGTGTGTGCGTTTTGAGTGAGCTCAGTCTCCATCGGAGGGTTTTGAGTGGAGGAGTGACAAGATCCAACCTAGG
>NW_006429652.1:0-454 GCF_000325575.1 Pteropus alecto | reverse complement strand
ATCAGAATGGCAAGAATGCCAAGACTATTAAAATAGTTTAAGGAGCATATGGGATACTATTAAGCGTCCAAATATCCATCTGATCGGCATAACTGAAGAAAATCAAGATGTTGAACAGCTGTTTGAAGAAATAATGTTGGAAAACTTTCCTAATCTGGTGAAGGAAATGGACATAAAACCCCAGGAAGCTCAGAGAATTCCAAAAAATCAGAGATGTAAAGAGGCCCACGCCAAGACACGTTACAATTAAAATGCCAAAGGTTAAATACAAAGAAAGAATATTAAAAGTAGCAAGAGAACAACAGTTACTTATAAGGGAACATCCATAAGACTGGCAGCTGATTTCTCAAAAGAAACCATGCAGCACAGAAGGGCTTGGCAAAAAATATTTGACAGGATGAAGATCCAGGAGCTACAATCAAAAATAATTTATTCAGCAAAGCTATCATTTAGA
>NW_006429651.1:16384-22865 GCF_000325575.1 Pteropus alecto | reverse complement strand
ATAACATTGGTGCCCAATTTGAAATTTCTTGGTGTTCAGGAGTCAGTGTAGGTAGCAATGAGTTTTTTAATGTCTATGTTTCTTATTTTAAGAAATATAACTGAAATAAAACTGCACATTAGGTTTCACTGGCCCAATAATGTAAAATTGCTTTCCTTTGGGTTGGAATAATCATAAATAAACTAGCTAACACAGACAACACAGATTTGTTCATGCCAATGAATTTTTTTTTCCCTTAATGATGCTTTATTTTTTTCATGTGATGAATTTGATTCACAGGATATCTATACATATATAGGTTTATTTTTTTGATATGTAAAGTGAAAAAAAACCATTATTTGTAGTTTAGTAGAGATTATTAAACAAAAATCCACAAGTGACTATTACAGTAAATTGGTAAACATGATAAATACTTGGTAAAAATTTGGAGTTCCAAGAATATTCTGTTCTCCCACTCAAAAAAAAAAAAAAGAGGCAACCAATCAATGAAAGTGCAAAACTCGCCTCTATAAGTGTCACTGGTACCTGAAATACTGGTTGTTGAAATGGTCATTTGTGGTAAAGTTTGCACTCTTCAGACTCTAGTTAAAATGCAAATGTCCTAGGTAGCAGGATCACACTGAAGCAAGAATAGCTGGGCACAACGATATTTTAAGGGAGGAAATGGAGAAAAAGCTAGCTGGGTCATAGAATTGGTGGAGCCACACACGTCATGTGCCTGTGCTTTCCCGAGAAGAAATGCCTTCACTGTCCACTCTGCTTTAATTAACTCCAACACCTTCCCTCTCTCCCAGTTTCCCATTCCAGCGTCTAACGAATATAAAGGCAGATACGTTACCTGATTACAATGTGTGAATCTAAATTATAGATCATGATACACATGACTTCCTACTAGCCAATGACATATTAGTAAAATCTCTTTTTGAGCCTTCATTTAGAAACAGTTTTTTTTTTTCACCTTGATAAAGTGGCTTTCTTTCTATAGACTTCAGAGTCTTTATTTAGTATCAAATTGGACTAAATAATTTCTAAAATTCCTGTTGTTTATACCATTCTGATTCATTATGTTACAAATCCTACACTCATTGCTAGTCATGTATCTGTTAGTGAATATTAAATTGCTCCTAAAGTTTCTCTCTCCAATAATTTAAAGAGAGATCTATAAATTCTATGAGAGCTTAATTTTTGCTAGAATGACTATAATTATGCTTGAATTTGTCCATCTTCTGAATTGTTTACCAATTTTATTTTTTGATTGGGGGGGACTCTTCTTTCAATAGATATTCTAAAATAAATTGTTTACCAATTTTATTTTTTGATTGGGGGGCGGGACTCTTCTTTCAATAGATATTCTAAACGAATGTTTATAATTGTCATGTATTTACTCCATATGGTATCGAATGTGTGTTAAATTATTGAATGAATGGAGAAAATGCTAGTTGTAAAGTAAAATGATTAATGTAAACATAATTCCAATAAAATTTTCTGACCAATCTATAAGAGAAATACAGGCTAAAAATTATGCTAACATTCAAAACTGCTTCTGTTGTTACCTGAATCCTATTTGTGAAGATATAAAACCAAAATAGGAAGAGAAATTGCAAGCATAGAAGTCAAAATTTTCATTCCTACCTGACCCTGGGAAAGATTTTCTCGGAGACATTAGTGGCTCAAGGGATGAGTTATTGGTAATGACTTATACCCAACTTGTAATTTGAATTTATTCAGAGTGTATTGAAAAACACTCCAAAAATGTTTTGGAGTGTTTTTCAATACACTCTGAATAAATAATTACAATATTACTATAAGAGAAAACTACAGAGAAATAGTAATTTATGTAGGTTCATACTCATTAGAATCTTGGGATTGGCACAATGTGATTGTATCAGTTTATTTTGAACTGATTCCTTTAGGTGATCAGGAGTTTATTCTCATGGAATTTTTGCAATCTGGATAACTTTATTTCAACCAGATCAGTTGAAAATTAATAAAGATATAAAACAATGACATAATTCACAGACTTTGATGTCTCTGTGATATTTTCCCAGTCTGAATTGTGTTTTGTACGGTCCTTTCCACAAAATTACTACTGAGTGATTGCTAAAAATTTTTTTATATCTAGAATAAAGTGGCTAAATTACAAAGCCCATAAACAAAATCATTTGGACAAGATATAATGAGTTGTAATAGAGTTAGATCAAGTAGTTAGGTCTAGGAGTTGGAAAATGATATATCATGAAAAACCTGGTAAGCATGGAATTTACCAATGTTATTTATTTGCCCACACATGAAAACGAACAGAGTAAAGATGAAATAGTAATCCACTCTTTCTTCTCATTTACCAAATATCCAATTATTTACTACAACAAAAAACGTTGTAATTATATAAGATGATAGATGTGTTGACTAACCTTATTGTGCTGATCATTTTCAAATATATGTTTATAAAGCATCATGTTGTATACTATAATCTTATATGATGTTATATGCCAATTATATTTCAATAAAGCTGGAAAAATACTAGTGAATAAATTTTCAAGAATAAAATCATATAGCTAGTAAGTACTCTTTGACACGAGAACGAAATTACAAAAATATAATGAAATATCTTGTAACGTCTCAACTGTATGACAATTAACCACTCTCTGCTAAATGACTCATAGATTAAAAAAAGACATCATTGGGAAGATAGAAATATTGCTAAGTGAACTATAAAAAGTTAGCAGCTTTCAGCTAAAGCAGTGTTTAGGTAAAATGTATGAATACTTAATATGACAAAAAAAGTAAGAGTGAAATAAATAATCCAAACTTCCATTTTTAAAAGCTAGAAAAGAAGATAAATAACTTCAGAAGTTCTAAATCTTTGAAATCTAAGTGATGCAGAAAGTGTTCATTTTTTTCTAGACCTGAATTTGTGGATCCAGGGTTGCAGATCAGAGGGAGGAAGTGGGACCCTATGGCTCAGAGAACACAAACTAGATCCACAAATTGAGGTCTCGGAAAGAATCCTCATGCTATTCCTCTCTCTTCCCATTCTCACGCCTTCAGAAGAACCTTCAGAAGCACATTATACAAGCACATTCTCAAGAAACGGGGCAACCACTATCATGACCCATAGTTTCTGGTTTTACCTAGAAAGTAGGGAGGAGTACAGAAGGGTTTGTTTCTTAAAGATTCTTAGTCCCAAAAGATAGATGGAAATAACAGTCTAGACAAGACACTGAAGTGAGAACATGTTTCATCCTGTCCACGGTGAAAAATGATATGAGCACACCAGCTCCCCAGGCAGGCCAAGGGGGAATTTTCATTTAAAACATTGATCCTCTAATGTTTTTACAAATCACTTAGGATTTGGTTCAAACACCAGTTTGATATCGCAGATTCGAGGTGCCGAATCATAGCAATCTCCATGGTAACGTTGTTGCTGACAGACCCTGGACCACACGCTGAGGGGCCGGGGCCTAGACTAACAAGAGTAGCTCATTTTTTTTTTTTTTTTGCCTAGAACTTAGAGTTTTAGTTGAGCTTCTTGAGACATGTCCATAAAGAATACGAAACTGATCATCAAAATGCCAAGACACTTTAGCCAAAGGTTTAGAGTTACGGTTTATTAGAAAGTGGAGGCACTGCCCACTCACTACCCATGTTTCGTCTGAGGATCTTCTTCAATGCGCGCTTCACATCTTTGTTCCGTAGGCTGTAGATCAATGGATTAAGCACTGGATTTACAAAGGTGTAGAAGACAGCTATTATTTTGGATTCCTCGACAGTCTTATCTGTTGGAGGTCTTACATACATGCAGAAGAGCGTGCCATAAAATAGAGTAACGGCCATCATGTGGGATCCACAGGTAGAGAATGCCTTGCGCCTTCCCTCTGTTGATTTGATCCGGAGGATGGCGGCGATGATGAAGGCATAGGATACCAGGATGATGGTGAGGGAGCTGGAGAGGTTGAAGCCAGCGGATATGAGCATGGCATGCTCTTTGATGTAAGTATCAGAGCAGGACAACTTAATGAGTGGCGGATCGGCACAGTAGAAGTGGTTGATGACATTGGACCTACAGAAAGTCAAGCGGAAGGTCAGGATGGCCTGGAACAGCCCATCCGAGAAGCCGTAAACGTAAGGGAATGCGGCCAGGCAGATGCAGACCCGCCTGGACATTTTCACACTGTAGCGCAGGGGATTGCATATGGCCACGGAGCGGTCATAGGCCATGGCCGCCAGCATGTAAAACTCAGAGAGGAGCAGCGCGATGAATATGTAACACTGTGTAAAACAGCCTGCAAAGGTGATGGTCTTCTTCTCTGACAGGAAATTAGTCAGCATCTGTGGGATGGCGTTCGAGGTGTAGCACAAGTCAACAAAGGCTAAATTAGTGAGGAAGAAGTACATGGGCGTGTGAAGACAGGAGTCCAGTCTGATCAGCACCACCAGGCCCAGGTTGCCCAGGACGGTGACCAGGTACACGAGCAGAAACAGCACAAAGAGGAGAGGCTGGAGTTCGGGACAGTCTGTGAGCCCCAGGAGAATGAATTCTGTGATTGCACTGTCGTTCCTGATGGGCATTTTCTGAGAGTCTGCTCTTGAAACAAACGGAAACAGGGCAGACGTGAAGGTGCAAATCATGTTACTGATTATTGAAATGATTTTTCCTCTAAAATTCATATATTGTTCAAAAGCGAAACTACTGTAAATCTACTTTGTATTTTTACCAAGTCATTATATCACTTGCCTTTATATTGAATTACTATATTATTTTTATCTTACCTACACTTATATGTATAGTTATACCTATAGATAACTATTTTTACACCCATACGTATGTCTATATATACAACTGAGCTATATATCCCCTATCTCTCAGCACTATTTTTTTTTACCATCCAAACTCTTACTCATTCTGTAAGGTCCACTTGAAAGGCCCATTATTCATGAAGAATTTCTTACTCTGCTCCCGTCATACTCAAGATTGAATTCATCCCTTCCTACCTTATGCCTCCAGTATACCCTCTATACCTCTAACTTATTGTCCAAAACATCCTGTCATTATTACGCACCTTCTTTCTACTTACATATTATTTCTTCAGAGGCAGGGAAAAATTCCAACCTTTTTATACTGTGACTTCAAAGCACATATTTATATAGCATATATATATTTTAAAAATAGTGTAGCATAAAAGAATGAATTACTTGCAGTGTTTTCCTCACCTCTGGATCCTTATGGAGCTTTTTATAATGTCATAAACTTAGGAGAATTAAGTGCTTTTTTGAACCTGAGTGTACAAAGCAATTGTTTGAGCAGTAGATTTACATTTTGTCCACAGGGACATATATAAATTCCATGCCATGAGGAACTACAGAAGAAGAAAAGTTGTTTACTAACCTTTTTTAAAAAATGAGTTTCTGTTTATAGGAAGGAGCATGAATGGGGTTATTTCCATCTTTTCCTGGTTTTATCTTTTGTTTTCTGCTCTCGATGTTTTCATTGTTTCTTGTCCCTACTCTTCCCTTCTTTTCTTATGTTATTAAACAGCCCTGAATTGTTTTTTGCGTGGTTACCATGAAGTTTATGTAAAAGAAAGTTTCGATCACACAGTAGTTCTACTTGTGCATGTACCTTATCTCCACTGTAAATTTAAACCTTTACCCCCTCCTCTGTTCTGTTTTGGTTGTCTCAAATTATCCCTATTTATGCTCTAAGTATTTTTCTGCCAGGGCTGCTCTAATGTATTAGATGTCTAAAGAGTCAATATTTTTGTATTTAGAGTCAGAATTTCATGAATCTAATCCTGGTCAGTGATTCTGACTCTGGCTACACCAGTTATGAATTCCATGATTGTTGCAAGGTATTTAACCTGTCCTAGTCTTAGTTTTCTCTGCATAAAATGGGAAATGCCATTGCCAAGAGGAATAAAATACTTAAATCATTTAAGTACTTAGAAAAAATAATTTGCATTAAGTAGGCAAGTAATGAGTGCTGTAAGATGTAGAGTTAAGACTTTCCAAAGCTGACCTCTACTTTGCCTACAGCCACTGAGAGAAAGACATGTCCTCTTTCACAGCTAATGCACATGGTTCGTGAGCCCTACTGATTGGCAAAGTCCAAAAAATACAGCTGACCTTTAAGAGTGGAAAATGCATAGAATATGTGGCTCTTGGCTTGAGACTAATACAATTTCCTCAACTCAAAATAAAGTAAAAACACCAAGACTTACTTCTGGTTCTGATAAGTATTTATTTTCTCAAGCTCTGATTAAGGAAGTTTCTTGATGCCCATTTAAGTTGTAAAATGCAGCTGCTTTTATATCAGGATGTGGGGGGCAGGGAGCTATTCCTTAGGAAATCTCAGGAGTACTTAAGGGTTGCAGCAGTGAGTGTTACATTGGGAATCATCTCTCTTGGGTTTAATTGGAATGTGCTGGATTAGTAGGTAATCATATGCCTTAGTCACATTTTTCCTAATTTTGAATTCATCATT
>NW_006429651.1:7587-14785 GCF_000325575.1 Pteropus alecto | reverse complement strand
GTTGGTCTTTAGCTTTAATGAGGCTGATGTCTCCTTGGCATGTGGTCATGGTTAGATGTGAAGTGGAAAAATAAATTTAGAGAAGGCAGTTTCATGAAATGTTTTTACATAATTTTAAATAATATAGATTATAAACCTCGAAGTGGACAATTCTCCATGAAGGGGGTACAAAACATTACATGATATGATGCTTATAAAGAGTAACTTCTTTAACTGAGAAAGAACCTAAAAGACTATTTAATATCACCCCCTTATTTTTCTTCATGAAGCAAGAGAGAGTAAGCATGGTATATTGTTGAGAGTCTGCAAGTGTTTAATCGTTATTGGGGGTCCCTGCTGTCAGACTCCCAGGCTAGAAATCCCATATCCTCTCATTTCTATCAGCGACACTTGGGCAAGTTATTCATCATCACGATTAATAATAACAACTCCCTCCATGTGAGGGATCTAACTCAGGTAAAAATTTAAGAATATGTCTGACATATAGTGAGCACTTAATAAATTGTAGATACTATTATTGTTTGGTGAAAATCCAGGTCTAACATAAAACGAGACTCCACACCAAAGTGTGAGCTCCGTAAGGACAAAGAGTTATTCAATCTGTAGTGACAACCTCAGTGGCACTTAGAACAGTGCTTTCCAAATGGAGATCATCAGTGATTACTGAGGGAATGGATGTTCTCTTTGGTCTGCTTCTTTTTTCATTATAAATATTGCTCTATTGTACATTTAAAATACTCTGTACATTTAAAATTGCTCTATTGTACATTTAAAGTACTCTGAGAATAGGATGGCGTAGTAGAATTTAACTTAGGACATTTACTAATTCATCAGAATATGTTTCAGCCCATAATTTTATTTTAGTGTATAAAACATCTATTTCTAGATTCCAAAATACATTTTAGTAATAGCTAATCCTACCTGTGAAAGGAGAGTGATTTCCCAATGACAGCATGGATATAAAAAGCTTGAAGGCTTTATAACAGAATTGTCACATAGGGAACAAACCCTTATATTCATTTATTCCTTAACAGAAAGTCTTTCAGACTATAAAGAGCCACTATTGCTTTATTCTTTTAAAAGTCCTAAGCTCATTGAGGATGTAATTTGTGCCCAACACTTCATATCATCAGGGAATTGAATCTCCCAAGAATGATGAAGCAATGGGATTCATTATTTTAACTTATGCCAGAATGTCCTAGTATTTTTGGGCTTGCAGGAAATATTGTTTTCTTGTTTACAACATGCAAGATAAAACAATGCATGGCATAGAGAGCAAGTTTTGAAGTCTGGAAAACCATTTGAAGATCAATTAACTTTGCTGAACTTGGAGTAGTTAGTTACTGATTCTAAGCCTTATCCTTTATCTTTTTAATAGATACAATAATAAATAGCTACAGGAACACTGTGGATATAGATATTATAGATGTGCTGGTGGTTTTCTCTTTGTTGCTTTACCCCATCTAGCCCTATTGTCTTTTCTTCTCTACCAAGAATGTCCAAGCCACTGTGCATCTGCCTGGTCACTTTCTCTACCTCGAGGGTTCTATGGTGGGCATAATTTTATTGACCTCTCGCTTGTCATTTTGTGGACTCAACACCATCAACCATTTCTGTGCACTGACCCATACCTCTTAATGTTGACATGTTCTGACACTTACATAAAGCAGACTGCCTTGTTTCTGTCTGCTGGATTAACCTCACATGTTCTCGATTCATCATCCTCATGTCTTATGTTTTCATTTTCATCACTATCGTGAGGATCCATTCCAGTGAGGGAGAACCCAAAGCCTTCTCCACCTCTGGCCCCCACCTGACAACTTGAGAGATATGTTTTATGGGTCTCTCTTCTGCCTGATCTGATACCAACAAATGAGTGGTCTTTGAGCAAGAGAATATTGTGGCAGCATTTTGTATTTTTGTGTGTCCCCATCTGCGTCTGTTCATCTACAGCCTGAGGAACGATGATGTGAAACAGGCTTTGAGAGGGGTGTTCATGAAATCCTTGGTGCAATGGAGAAAAGTTCTATTTTGACAATCTCCAAATTTAAAAAAAAATGAGTCACAAAATAATCAAAAAGTATCCCTTCTTGGTTGTGCTTGACTATAATTCCCTGAAATAACAGTATTATGTTTATGTATGCATAGTTTGGGATTGAGAGTTTAATGGAAAAATAAATAAGAGAATTTAGAAATTATAATCGGCAAGAAACAAAACACAGAAGTCAGCTGTTTATAATTAAGCCGGTCATGTTTTTAGTCTCACTCAAGACCTCATTTCCATTCGATCGGTGAAAGTTCTTCCTTTCACTGCCAAGGTCACCAATACTGAGCATCGCTAAGCTACTCCTAACAGCAAAATGAAATGCTTTACAATGTAGATACTGAATATTAAAATGTTCTACTTTTGTACAATGTATTATATAGTTTCCTTTAATAAAAGCTAATTATCTTCTTCAAAAAAGCTCATATCTCTAATTTCAATGTTTTTTTCCTCAGTACATGTTTAGAATATTTTTATGTCTCTTTATAGTGAATATAATACCATCTGTACTTTATTATTTCAACAAAGAACATATATTTTCTATGTTTTTATGACCCTGTGATTTGTTTCATTATTTTTCCTTTAATCAAAACAGATTTCTTTCTTAATGGAGGATATCTAGTTTTTATTTAAAATTTCCCCTTCTTCCAGAAGACTTTTATGTATCATTTTGTTCCTACATATTAACAACTATTGTTATAAAATTTGCATATTCCTTTTCAGTTCTCGTCTATCCATCAACAATTTTAAAATTACAGGTGGTCTGTATGCATGAACATATGGTTATAAGGCTTTACGTTTAGATAATAGCGTTAAGCATAGTCCACTATACTCTATGAATTAGGCTTTTTCTTAAGTGTATAATATAATTTATTGTTAATATGACATATTGTAGTTTATAAGTCTCCTTTCAATATATAGAGAGTTTTGATTTTTTCCTCTTTAAGAAAATCTTCATAAATAAAAATTAGTGCTTTAGCTCATTTCCTATATTAAGATTTCCACAGTATTGTTCTTACTTCTTTTTATATTATTCTTTTTGGACATACTCATATGTAAAATTACCACCAGCAAATGAATACCTGAGTTTTCCTAAATCCTCAATCACATTAGGAGTGTTCATTTTATTGAATGTATGTGTGAATATAGTAGATATAAATTTAACGCAGAAAACATTCATGCATTAGGTAGAATTTATTGGAACTCTAATTTGTTTCACTTCTCAATGCCATAGTATGCCAGCTACTATGATGTTCGTTTAATGCTTAAAAGAAGAAAAATCCTTTATTTCAAGGAAATTTCTCCTAAGAGGTAAACTTCTAAATGTAAGAAACATTTTGTTTCCAGATGAAAACATTGTGGGTAGAGAATGGTATTGACTTGATCTTAACTCCCACACCTAACAAACATATAAGCTTTACGTATCACCGAGGAATCTCAAAATAATCATAAGCAAAATATTTTTAAGGGGAAAGTAATAGTAGTTTGAATTAGAAGGAACCTGGATGACCTTCCAGTTTAATCCTGTGATAGAACTGTTTTGAACCCCTGCTTTGTCCTACTTTCATATTGAAATTCTAACATTAGTAAATAAAATCCTTTAATCTTATGCCATGCGATTTGGATGATATTGGAAATATGCACTTTTTGTTTGCTTGTTTTCTTGCTTATAAAATTAATAATTGTTTTTCATTAATAATTAGTACATAAAGAACAAGTCCCAGTTTTCCTTAATCCTAGTATTTTACAAAGTTGTCACAATGTATTAATTTTTGTACCATTCTTTTTTTATAAAAAGCTATACAAAATCATTTGTCCTTCTCATAACTGGGAGCATCTTCATTTTAATATCTGTATAATATTCTAATGCAATAATCTGTCACATTGATAGCCACTCCGTCCTCTATGATTCCAGCCAGCAGACCCTTGCAGGGTGTCCAGTTATGTAACCAGCTTCTGTTCTGTCTGGGATCTGCCTTTGCTTGGCCGATCATTAAATGCAGGCATCCTCTCTTTGCACAGTGCTGTGGTAACTGAGATCCATGCAAAGCAGGGACACATTTCCAGTCTGCATAAATTGCAGTTAACATGGTAGTGTGTAAAGTGAGGGCTGCCTGAATGTAATATAGCACTTACTTCCCTTTTCTCAATTATAAAACACACATTACAATGAAAAGCTTCTTCCGGGTGTCTTATTAAGCCTTTAGCACATTCTTAAAATTAAAATAGCTGACTAAAAGTATACAAAAATTTTTAAGAATCCTTAAAACAGAGGTCCCCAACCCCTAGGCCACGGATGGGTACCTGTCCATGGCCTGTTAGGAACCTGGCCGCACAGCAGGAGATGAGCGGCAGGTGAGTGAGCTAAGCTTCATTTGTATCTGCAGCCACTCTACAGCACTAGCATCACCGCCTCAGCTCCACCTCAGATCATCAGGCATTAGATTCTTGTAGGAGCCCTGGTCCTTAGTGCCAAAAAGGCTGAAGATCGCTGAAACATGTTAAATTGATTTTCAGAAAAACTGTATATTATTCTTTTTCCTGACACCTTCAAAGTATAAAATGCCAGTATTCTTAAATTCTCTTGAATATAAACACACAAAATCTTATCTTATTTCACATTTGACTACTAATATTTTGACTCATTGAGTTAGCATTTTTCTATATTTATCAATATTCTATACTCAACTTTTAAATTTATTTATATGATAGTGTTTTAGTGCTTTGAGTGATTTCTTTGAATTTATCATATCTTAATGTTTATTACATTACTTTATCTGGCACAAATATTTTCCGAAACCTGTGGGCATGTCAATTCTTTTGGGGGACAGTTGCTAGTAAAGGACAAACTCATTAGGAATATGATTCTGTATTTAGACATCCTTGTTGAAAAATAATGTTGCATTATGCACACTATTATAGTGAAAACTAAATGTGTAAAAGTGTTAACAAATGCATAGCGTTAATGTGTCAAAGTTAAATGTTTTCTCTTCATTATACGCTACGAGCATCTCTCTGCTTTTCTGGCCAAAAATTTTAATCTGCCTGTAAACTTTCATTTCTAAGCAGACTTCTTCATGGCCTCCATTTTATACATCTCTCCTCTGAATCTGGGGACCAAGCTGTATCAATGCTACTAAAACTAAAATATTTTTTCATATTTTCCAAATAGTTTACAAGAGATATTACTATGTATATATCCATATTTGATTTTCATGTATATGTGTGCATATACTTTTTAGATGAATCATCATATATATAACTTCTAGGTTAAAAATATGGGCTAGCTAGAAGCATCTGATATGCATTCTCCTAAGATAAATTTGAAGGGTAGAATAATGAAGATAGAATTTCTCCATCAGAAATTAACATATTTGAAATATACATAATTTATAATAATTTGATTTAAAATATATGTACAGATTAGTCAAGAGAATAGAAGAAATAAGCCATAGACTAAATCAAGCTGATCTTTAAACGGAAATTGGAACCAGGAACTCTATTTCAGTCAGAAGCCCTGTTACTCATTTCTAGGCTATAATTACTATCTTATCACAGACACTTAGTAATTTAAAATTAGCTGATGCCTAAACTCCATATTTATGAAAGAGATTTCCCATAGTCTTTTCCTGCAAGGCATGCATCACATGCTTGTTCCTTAGACAACTTTTGCAACCATTCTCATTGCTTTTATGGAGAATCAGGTTTTGTAAGGTAATGACTCTGCCAATCGGAAAGTTGATCTTCCTCTCTATACAATGTTTTTGTGATTCTTTTAAATTGTATTAATAGTCTGTTCCTTTTTACTGCTGAGTAGTATTCCAATATATGGATATATCAATTTTTTAAAATCTCTATATCTGCCAATACACATTTAAATTTCTTTAAGATTATGTCCTATTTTTCTTTTGGATAAGTAATAAATACTTCCTAAGCCACAGTTTTATAGGGACTGCGACTTTTAAAGAAATTTCATAAGGAACAGCCAGTTTTCCAAAGCATTTAAATCATTTTATACTCCATCAAGTGACTTATTCTGAGATTATAATTATTTGAAATGGTCATTATCTTTTCAATTTATTATCAATTTATTATCAATTTAAAAATTCTTGCCATTGGTGGGGGTGTGGAGTGGTATTCCATTGTAGATATAATTGCATTTCTTTGAAAATTATAGATGTTGAAATTCTCTTCATGTGGTTATCGGTTGTTTACATATCTTCTTTCATGAAGTGTCTATTCACCTAGACTTTTTAAAAACGGGCTTATCAGTTTATTGTGGAAGATCTTCATGCATTCTGAACACAAATCTTTTGTCAGAATGACGTCAGGTGAACATTTTTTCCAGTCTGTGGCTTTCCTAGTCTTTCTACTCCTCACATCTCTCACTTTTCTTCTCCTCACTCTCATTAGATGACCTCACCTCACTATTTATAAACTTTCTGTAATTTCTCCCTAACTCACATCAGAAACATTGAGGCCTACTGACTGGACTTTCCCGCTCTTTTCCATACTGTAAATGCAAAACTTATCTACCCATATTTTCCTCAATCCAGAGTATTAAAAGTGATAGTTGATTTCTTTCTATGTGTTAAAGATCCTATGCACAGTATCAAGCAGTGTATATAAATGTTGGGTAAGTGTATTAGCTTTAGAGGAGAATCCAGTTCCCAGAGCATTAAATTAAGGCTATGCCCTGAGGAACAAAGATTAATTTAATTGATCTTCTGAATTATTTAAAACATACTCTAGGGAATATACTTGAAAATACACTATAAATCTTCCCTCCCTGTTTTTCACAAAATATGGTAAGTCAACTATACAGGTAGGTAATTTTGTACATTTGTTCCCCTAAATATGTTTTTATCCATTGAGCGAAGATTAGTATCTCACTAATGTGCAAAAAAATCCTGCCTTCACTTCCTTTATAATACATGCTTGTAACTGACGTTATCATATGTATTTTTGTCTATGTGTTTAATAATGTCCTTCTCCTGCAGTGTATGCTCCATGAGGATGGGGGATTTATTCATGCCGTAACCCCAGAACCGAGAACAAAAAAAATATCAAAATCTTCAGTGTACATGAATGAGTGGGTGAACTTACAAAGCAGAGAGAACAGTTCTCATTCTGTACGTTCTTATCCGTGTATCA
>NW_006429651.1:0-7540 GCF_000325575.1 Pteropus alecto | reverse complement strand
GCTGTTGTTTCATATCTGAGTTTCATCCCTTTGGCTTTAATTTTTCACAATATTTGAAAAATATATCAAATATGAACTTCCCTAAGAAGACAGGTATAAATGTATGGCTATATACATATATGTTTTATATTACATTACACATATAAATTAATATATAATTACATATAAGTATATAATTATGTACATATGAGAGAGAATGTGTGCATTTTGATATATTGAAAGAGAGATAACACAAAGATATAATGTGAACAGATTTATGCAGACATTCTGATGTGTCTATTGAAAAAGGGAAATTTCCCTATAATGGATAAATCAATGATGAAATGATGAAATGGATAAAATAAATGCAGAATCTGGATCACACAGAATTCTTCACGTTCTTTGTCACTTTCGGTTTTCAAGGAATAAGAAGATGACTTCCCAAAACCACACTATAGTGACAGAATTCATCCTCTTAGGACTCACGGATGACCCAGTACTAGAGAAGATCCTGTTTGGGGTGTTTCTGGTCATCTACCTAATTACGCTGGCAGGGAATCTGTGCATGATCATGCTGATCAGGACCAATTCCCACCTCCAAACCCCCATGTATTTCTTCCTTAGCCACCTCTCCTTTGTAGACATTTGCTATTCCTCCAATATTACTCCCAACATGCTTTATGATTTCCTCTCAGACCAGAAGACCATCTCCTATGCTGGATGCTTCATGCAATGTCTTCTCTTCATTGCCCTGGTGATCACTGAGTTTTATATCCTCGCTTCAATGGCACTGGATCGCTATGTAGCCATCTGCAGCCCTTTACATTACACTACCAGAATGTCCAAGGATATTTGTATCTCTCTAGTCATGGTCCCTTATGCTTTTGGCTTCCTTAATGGACTCTCTCAGGCACTGCTGACTTTTCACTTGTCCTTCTGTGGCTCTCTTGAAATCAATCATTTCTACTGTGCCGATCCTCCACTTCTAATGCTGGCCTGCACTGACACCTACGTCAAAAAGATGGCAATGTTTATAGTTGCTGGTTTTACTCTGTCGAGCTCTCTCTTCATCATTCTCCTGTCCTACCTTTTCATTACTGCAGCCATCTTGAGGATGCGTTCTGCTGAAGGCAGGCACAAAGCCTTTTCTACTTGTGGTTCCCACCTGGCAACAGTCACTGTATTTTATGGAACCCTCTTCTGCATGTACTTAAGACCCCCATCCGAGAAGTCTGTAAAGGAGTCCAAAGTAATTGCAGTCTTTTATACTTTTTTGAGCCCAATGTTGAACCCGTTTGTCTACAGTCTAAGGAACAAGGATGTGATCCATGCCTTGCAGCAAATGATTAAGGGAAATCTCGTAAAATTGTAGTTTAGGCGTCAGTCAATTTGATATTACTGTGTCTGTGATAAGATAGTGACTCCTCTCAGGGGACACACCTACCACCTTATAGTCATGATTTATTTATCTTCATGAATTCTCAGTGATATTAACTAAATTCTCCTCAAAATTTATACTTTCAAGAGAAATTTTTCTCATAAAAACTGTAACATTGAAATTAAAAATCATTTTCTTTACCAGAGACTCTCTGAAAAATAAATTGGTCAGTATTTGGTAATTCCATATAATATTTTCATTTCTTTACTTCCTAGGGAGTAAGTTTTTTAATAAATACTGCAGAGTGATGTAATTAACTCACTCTGATGAGAACATTGGTAATCCCTCTTCTCTGAATTATATGGTCTTCGGAGCCATAGTGAGGGTTAAATAAGTTAACTAGTTTTATACTTTTAAAAAGTTATGAAATAGTTTATTATTCAGTGTGATATACATCAATATCAATGGTGCCTCACTAGTTGCTGGAATCACCTTGAAGAAACTTTTAATAAATGGATCACCAATAGGTTTAAACTTTCTGTACTATTCTCCCCAACTCACATTATACTGATCCTGAGAAACTTTTGTCTATTTCTAAATACTGTTTGTGCTCAAATTTGAAAATAAACTGCTAACATCTGTTCATGAGAGCTCAGAAATATGGATCAAATTTAATCATTAAATAGTATAATGGCATACTAGATACATTTTTCTTGTTGTAGCTCAGACTTACGTGAAATTATTAAGGGTAATAGAGTCTGTCAATTGGCTTCTGCAGACCCAAGAATGCCTTGAAATAGTGTACACGTGAGTAAGTGCATATACATGTTTCTGGAGTAGAACACCCAATATTTAATTTGGCTCAGAAAACTGTGAATCATATTTTCTAGACAAGCCTGTTCCAGTGGTTTTCAAAATTCTATTGAGAAAATCAATGGTAAGGAAAATTATATAAAGAGATACATAATTCATCCACATTCATCATGCATTATTAGTCAACTGGATGACCTCATATTGAAACACATAATAAACTTTCTTTAAATTCCTTAAACATTTGGCATTCTAATATTGTGCACTTTGATTTTAACTAAGACTACAAGACTTAATGCTCATCTGATATCGACTGCTATATTTATTGTAACATGTTTAAATTATTTTCCATAAAATTACCCAGATGACCTGCAGTTTTAAAAAATTTGGCTGTATTCTTCAGTTTCAGTTGATTAAATAAGGCTGTTTCTATCAAATATGTTCACTATGAATAACTAAATTACAGACAGATGTGAGGAAGTAACATTTATTTCTTATATGTCCTAACCCAATGGACTTCTGTTTGTATTTTGTTATATTTTTCTCATAAAATTGATAAGCATATATATTCTTAGAATTCATAAAACAAATTGAACATAGTTTTCACTTGATAGTAAGATATTTGCATTTTCACAAGACTATTTTTCGTGTACATCATTTTTAATGTAGTGTAATACACGGCATCAAATCATATTTGAACTTAAGTATGAAAATATTACAAATCTATTGTAGAAAGAGAATTGGAAAATGCTGAAATATTTTTCCATTTTAGAATAAAGTTCAATTTCAATTTTGGAATAAAAGTAAAATTTACTTGCAACTTCCTGTTAAAAGAAAGCTACTCTGTGTTTTGTGTATATATTTTTTCCACTTAATTTATATTACAAAATCATTATGTCGTTCTATCGATGTGCTGTTGTTACTGTTGACTCATACCTCTATGTACATATCCTTCTGACTGTTCCTTTAGGGTAGTTTTCTAAATATGAAATTCCTGATTTCAATGCTTTGAACATTTTTAAAGCTTTTGCTAAATTCTTTTGTGGGTACATTTTCTCCAGAAATCATCAAAGCATCAACCATTTACACTAATCACTGATGATGTTTAATGTTTCAGAATAACCATTTCACTGTACGTTTATTTTAGGTAATACCATTTAAGATTATTTGCTTCTTCGCTGTCTCAACTAAAATTCCTTGGAAAGAAATCTGTTTTAATTTGAACAGAAGAATTAAAATATATGTTTTAAGAATAAGGCATATCCATGTTTGATGATTGCTGTTCATGTTATTTCTGATGATTACTCACATAAAGAATATTTATATTTTTATTTTTCATTTTGTAGCTTTTATGCATCCTAAAATTAAATAAGCAAACATCTATATTGTTATTGATTTTTCAGTCATATTTTACAGAAATATCTGAAATTATTTTAGATGCAATTTTGTTTGATGTTATAATATTATATATAACATTTTCCCTCACATTTTAACCCATTCTCTCCTGCACTTATTAAGCAACCATTTATTGTTCCACTGATTTGTGACATTATTTTCATTGCACACTAAATAAATCTATTTCTATTTCTTCTTTGACCAATCTGTATATGTATTTTAAGCCAAATTCTTATAGTTAATGTAGATTAAGATATTTTAAATTCTAGTAGAAAAATTCTACCTTAATTATTTTTCCTCTTCAAATTTATCTTAGAAAAATGCAAATCAGAGTCTCCTAGATACCTAATATTTTCAACCCAGAAATTATGCAATCATGGTTCAATTTATAAAGTGTATGCATTCAGATACATACAAATCAAATATGGCTATACATACATCTATTGTAAATTATTTGGAAAATGTGAAAAAATATTAGGTATTCACAGTATTGCTATAGCTCAGTCTCCAGATCCAACGAGGAGATGTATGGTATGGAGGCCTGAGAGAGGACCGCTTAGTTTTGAAAAGTTACGGGTGTGTTAAGAAATTTTTCCAGAATGGCAGAAAGGTGCTTGTGGCCTATTGATGAGGAAAAAAACATGTAACCTTGGCACATTAAAGCTGTTTATTTATTAATGCTTTTATACAAACATTTATTTTTGCACCAGATCGGTGTCTACAGTGAACATATTTTTTCAACATATAGCTAAATATAGAATCTTATCCCTAAATACATTTTCCTTTTGCCGGCAACTATTCCTCCAAAGAACTGACAAAATCACACATATGCCTCAACTGAGTCATTCTAAGTAGGGAACAAGTGAAGTTAAACTCTGCAGACAGAAACAGGGCAGTCTGCTTTACGTAAGTGTCAGAACATGTCAACATTAAGAGGCGTGGTTGATGGTGTTGGGTCCACAAAATGACAAGCGAGAGGTCAATAAAATTATGCCCACCATAGAACCCTCGAGGTAGAGAAAGTGACCAGGCAGATGCACAGTGGCTTGGACATTCTGCTGTTGCAATGCAGGGGACTGCAGATTGCCACGTACCTGTCATAGGACATGGTACCGAGTGTGTAGTATTCAGTAAGGAGCAGAGTCACCAGAATAAGACATTGAGCCAGACACCCTGAGTAGGAAATGATTTTCTTCTCAGATAAGAAAGTAACAAGCTTCTGGAGAATGACATTAGTGGAATAAAAATTTTCCACACCTGCTAAATGGGTGAGGAAAAAATGCATGGGGGTTTGCAGCCAGGGAGTGGATCTTATTAATGAAATCAGTCCGAAGTTCCCAGCAGGGTGATGAGGTAAATCAGGAGAAACAGCACAGAAAGGATGAGGTGCAGCTCTCGTTGGCTGGTCAGTCCCAGCAGAATAAACTTGGTTACCTCAGGGCTGTTGTGCTGGGGGACTATCTTCATCTTCATATTCTCTAATAAAAGAAGGAGAATTTTTCAGATACAAAAACAGAAATCAATTGTATGTAATCTAAGAAGGACAAAATAAATGGACACTCAAACAAACTGCTTTTGAAAAGAGAGGTGTAAGGGCGTTGTTATTTTCCTAGAGAGAAGAGTTTCAATACTCACTTTAGGTTTTTGCTGGTGTTGATTAAAGTGGACAGATGATACATTTGAGAAACATATTTCGAGTCCATGCAACATACTGTGCTGGCTGCCTTGCAACTTCCACCTTAACTTTGCTAGCGCACATGGAATTTGGCTTAGCTTATCGGCGTCCCTAATCAGACTATGGAAATGGAACTCCTGATGTCAAACATGGCCATCATAGTCTGATTGTGACATGAATGTTTGACTGGGAAGTGGGAAGAATGGTGACTCTGCAGACTGGTTCTACCATCGTCAGAGAAGGCAAACCTTCTGTAATTCAGTGGCATATACGTCTAGAGAGCCTGTTGTATATTTATTCATGTTCAGTTTCTTCCTCATTTCGTACTTACTCTCCAAGAGCAACAAACTTCCCCTGGTCCTCCGGCGACCTGTCCATCCATCTCCTTTTTTCCAAATCAGGCCGTAATAGTCTGCGTTGTCTCTTCACCTAATGTCTCCTTTGATCTCACTAATATTTTTATCTCACAATATCCTAATTTATCTCAATTTTCATACATATTTTATATTTTTATTTTAGTTTATCTCATACCCTTGACTTCACATTTTATATTTAATTATCAGAAATCTTATCTACACTACCTTCCAATGTTACATATTGAATCTTAAAGCAGTTTGGTAGCTTTTCCTCTACTGCCAGCAGAGTCTAAGACAAAATTATTTCTTACATAAGCTACTGTAATGAGTTTCCTTATTCTATATCTTCCAACACAAGCCAGTGATCTTCTTCAAACGTAATCACATCATATTATTTCCTTCGTAAAATAGTTTCAGATATTCCATCATACTTGGGCTAAAATCAAAACTTCTTACCAGAGTCTACAAGATCGTGTATGATGTCTTCCCAGTCCCTTCTCCAAACTGTTCGACCACCGATTTTCAGTCCCTCTCCTGACACATTGACCGTCTAGATGTTTCTTGAACATTCTGAGCACATTTTTTATCTCAGGGCCTTCGCACATAGTGTTCCGCCTGCCTAGAATGTTCTTCCCCTAGACCTCGAAGTGAATCACTTAGTTTATCACTTCATTCAGATCTTTTTTTTTAAAACAACATCTTCTATGAAAGCCATGTCCCGACCACTTGTCTAAGTTAACTCCAATCCAAATTGCTCTTTAATCATCAACCATGATCTATTTTTTTCTCATGTCATCTTTACTTCTGGCATTATTATTTATTTACGTGACTCTGTTTATGTGGAATTTCTACCCCAGTTCTGTATTGTCCAGGCAGTGGCTACTGTCACCAGAGCCCAGCGAGATCTGGTACCAGGAGGAAAGTCCCTAGCCAGCTTCTTCTCCAATAAACATGTTAGCAAGAGTTTGCTTGGAATGATGTAGCCACCTCAGCACCTTTATTGTGAAGCTGGCGAGAATAAAAAACAAATGAGTTACTTTTCTCTTCCTCCCACCTCAGACATCCTGCTGCTTCCTCTCACTGTCCAAATTCAGTTGAATATTAGTTACAAAGGACTTTATCGATGCAGGCTGTAAGGGTTAAGTTCCAGGTGCACAAAGCAAGGTAGAGAAGAAAAGACAATAGGGCTAGATGGGGTAAAGCAACAAAGAGAAAACCACCAGCACATCTATAATATCTATATCCACAGTGTTCCTGTAGCTGTTTATTATTGTATCTATTAAAAAGATAAAGGATAAGGCTTAGAATCAGTAACTAACTACTCCAAGTTCAGCAAAGTTAATTGATCTTCAAATGGTTTTCCAGACTTCAAAACTTGCTCTCTATGCCATGCATTGTTTTATCTTGCATGTTGTAAACAAGAAAACAATATTTCCTGCAAGCCCAAAAATACTAGGACATTCTGGCATAAGTTAAAATAATGAATCCCATTGCTTCATCATTCTTGGGAGATTCAATTCCCTGATGATATGAAGTGTTGGGCACAAATTACATCCTCAATGAGCTTAGGACTTTTAAAAGAATAAAGCAATAGTGGCTCTTTATAGTCTGAAAGACTTTCTGCTAAGGAATAAATGAATATAAGGGTTTGTTCCCTATGTGACAATTCTGTTATAAAGCCTTCAAGCTTTTTATATCCATGCTGTCATTGGGAAATCACTCTCCTTTCACAGGTAGGATTAGCTATTACTAAAATGTATTTTGGAATCTAGAAATAGATATTTTATACACTAAAATAAAATTATGGGCTGAAACATATTCTGATGAATTAGTAAATGTCCTAAGTTAAATTCTACTACGCCATCCTATTCTCAGAGTACTTTAAATGTACAATAGAGCAATTTTAAATGTACAGAGTATTTTAAATGTACAATAGAGCAATATTTA
>NW_006429650.1:0-1542 GCF_000325575.1 Pteropus alecto | reverse complement strand
TTCAAATAGTGGTTGCTATTGTTATTTTTATTGCTTGTTCTGTGATATTAGTATGTCACTATATTTGAGGATATCTTGATTGGTGAATGAAAGCTTGTATGGAAACTATAACGCAGATAATCCATTTGTGGTTAATTAAAATTTAAAGCTAAATCCTATTAAATAGCATTAATTACTTTTTTATTGAATATTGCATTACTTACATAACTTTATAGTACCATAGAAAACAATTATGAGAACTGAACATAGATAGTATTGTTCTTCTAAATCTTAAAATAAATCACAAAAGAAACTATGATATATTAAATCAACTTTAAAATAAATACAAATTTGGATACAACCATAAATAGCAGAGAAATTACGTTAATTATCTAAGACTGGAGAAAAAACAATTAATAAATTTCAGAAGAAAATCAATAAATTTTCATATAATACTAGTTTAATTGTTTAGATATTCTCTGTAATTGAGAATTTACTATCATGAGCAACAGATTTGGATGACCTACTGTTTCTAATATATTCGTTCTTGTAAAAAAATAGAAAATATATATGAATTTGCACCTAGTAATTTTTTTATGGTGACACTGGTTAAAAAACTCCAGTAAGTTTTAGTTGCACATTTTAACAGTAAGGCATATATATATATTTACATGTGTGTTCACCTCTCATAGTTAGATTTCTTTCTGTCACCACATATTTGACCCCCTTTAACCCTCCTAACTCCCCCTTACCCCCACCTCTTACCCTCTGGTAACCACTAGTCTCTTGTCCATGTCCATGAGTCTCTGTTTGTTTGTCCTATTCGTTTGTTGCTATTAGGTTTATATCCCACATATAAGTGATATCAGGTGATTTTCTACTTTTTCTATCTGGTTTAATTTGCTTAGCATGATTATCTCGAGATCCATCAATGTTGTCGCAGATGGCAGTATTTCATCTCTTCTTATGGATGAGCAATACTCCGTTGCATGTATGTATTACTGCTTCTTTAGCCAATCATCTATCGTAGGACACTTCGGTTGTTCCCATGTCTTGGGCACCGTGAAAAATGCTGCTATGAACATTGGTGTGCAAATATCTTTTTGGATATGAGTTTTCAAGTCTTTGGGGTAAATACCCAGTTTAGGGATTGCTGGATCATATGGTAATCAATTCTTAATTTTTTGAGGAACCTCCGCACTGTTTTCCATAGTGGCTGTACCAAATTGCAGTCTCACCAGTAGTGTATCAGGGTTCCTTTTTCTCCGCATCCCCTCCAGCATTTCTTATTACTTGTCATGTTGATGATAGCTATTCTAACAGGTGTGAGATGGTATCCCATTGTGGTTTTGATTTGCATTTCCCTAACAGCTAGCGATGTTGAGCATCTTTTCATATATTTGTTGGCCATTTGTATTTCTTCTAGGGAAAAGTGTCCGTTCAAGTCTTCTGTCCATTTTTTGATTGGATCATTTGTTCTTTTGTTCTTGAGTTCTATGAGTTCTTTGTATATTTTAGATATTAGATACTTATCAGAGGCGTTGTTTGCAAATATATTTTCCC
>NW_006429649.1:0-525 GCF_000325575.1 Pteropus alecto | reverse complement strand
CCAAGGGCAAATATGTTTATTTACAAAACACAGAGGCCCTCCCAGCATGCGATGCCTCGGGGAGCACAGGCCTGAGACCTCAGGAGCACCAACCTCGCCCCCAGCCACATCTGAAGGCGGGGAGGGCACAGAGGGACAATGCTCCCTCTCCAAGGTCACGACCGCGTGTCCAGTCGGCTCATGGATTCCTGCAAAGGCCTGCAGACAGGTGTGTCTGTTTCGGCCACGTCGGCGCCTGGTGGCCAGCGCTGTATTCTGTGACAGCGGGCATGGGCGTGGAGGGCCGTGAGGGGCCTGAAGCTGCGCGCAGCTCCGGGGCCTATTGCTGTCCTCAGACCACCCCGGCGGACTACAGGGCAGGTGACAGAGAGATGTGGAGTCCCGGGCTCAACTTTGACCGGTCCCCAGTCCTCAGCATTGGCCAGGCATCTCTGAGGGCCATCGCGTTCCACGGGGATGCACTGCTGTGGCTGGGGGGAGGCATGAAAGCGCTCAGGCCCCCTCCCTCTGTCCCTGCCCCCTAAA
>NW_006429648.1:0-574 GCF_000325575.1 Pteropus alecto | reverse complement strand
AGGAGACCGAATCTGTGAACTGGACAGGATCCGACTCCCTCCCACTGCCTCATCCCCATGCAGGATGCTGAGAAGTCAGTCATTCTAAATCTGAACCTGGCCTTCCGGGTTTTAATGAAGGTGTGTATATCGTTCCAGGCAGGAAGATAGAACAATTTATTTAAATTTCTAGTTTGGTTGAAAGAATTAACTTTTGAAATATGTAGTATATAGGTCTTTGTTTGCACTTTACCCTGCATATTATTCAGCCTAGATCTGGACTAAATGTCTTAAAATCCCTATCTCACTCAGGCTGTAGGGGAGCACAGGGATGTAGCCGTCCAAATATTAATTTCTTTAATGACTTTTTCTCTCTTTCTCTTTGATTCAAACTGGCCTTGGGCTCACTTGCATCTTTTCTTATTTATCCTTCTGCATACTGTGTGGCTTCTCCTTTAATCATTACACCCTTAGGTCTGCATTAAACCGTCTTAAGAACAGAGTCAGGTCTGCTGACCACAGAAAGTTTTAGCCAAACTAAAGATAACATCTTGCAAATGCATGAAGGCGAACCGACCCTACCAGCATCACCTTG
>NW_006429647.1:0-983 GCF_000325575.1 Pteropus alecto | reverse complement strand
ATGGACATGGACAATAGACTAGTGGTTACCAAAAGAGAGAAGGGTGGGGGGAGGGAGGAAGGAGTAAAGAGATAAGGAAAAGGGGTCAAATATGTGGTAACAGAAAGAAATCTAACCATGAGATGTGAACTCAAAATATAAAGATACATATGCCTTACTGGTAAAATACAGCTGAAAAACTTACTGGATTTCCTTAACCAATGTTACCATAAAAATAAATTTATTAGGGGTTTGGAGAAACAGCTGAGAGAGACATCCCCAGATCTCTTCCCTTGAAACAACAAAAAGCTGAAAATCTATATTCAAGAAAAAACAGTTAAATCGCACAGCAGTATGTCTGAGCATGGGATCTGCGCATAAGAGCTACCACAGGTCAGAACCCTGTGTATAGAGCAGAGGACTTGGAGAAACAAAGAAGCTGTCTCTCACAGCTGAAGCTACCTGTTGGAGGAGGGAGAGGGAAGAAGTGCCGCGACTTCTCTAAACAACCCTGCCTGGGAGTGCTGTGAGCTCCACGAGGCTGGCTGGCAGCACCGAGTCATCATGGCAGAAAACAGAAGCAGGATGGCAGAGAAACAACAGTTGATTTTTACTGGCAGAAGTTGCAAAATTGAGGCTACTCACAGCCCCCAACGATCAACCCGGAGGGCACCGCCCCCCACATCTTCCGAGATCGAACTCCGTGGAGCCCCAGGGAATCTGAGCAAATGCTATCAAAATTGAAAAGGAGCAGGGATTAGAAAGCATTTTTGGACAAATAGTTGATGAGAATTTTCTAAATCTAAGGAATGAGCTGGAGATTGGCATTCAAGAAGTCAACAGAATGCTCAATTATCTCAACCCAAAAAGGCCTTCACCAAGACACTTTGTATTAAAACGACTGAAAATCAATGACAAAGACAGAATTCTCAGGACAGCCAGGGAGAAGAAGACGTTAACCTATAAAGGAAACCCATTAGATTATCGTTGGACTTCTCAACACA
>NW_006429646.1:0-629 GCF_000325575.1 Pteropus alecto | reverse complement strand
CACTCTAAATGTAAATGGACTGAACTCACCAATAACAATGCACAAAGTTGCAAAATGGATCAAAAAATAAACCCCAACTATATGCTGCCTCTAGGAGATATATCTCAGCTCCAAAGACAAATAAAGACAAAGTGAAAGGGTAGAAAATGATATTTTAAGCAAATGGCATTCAGAGAAAAGCTGGAGTAGTAGTACTAATATCAGACAAAATGGACTTAAAAATAAAAAAGGTATAGAAAGATACTGAGGGACATTTCATAACAATAAAGGGAATCATACACCAAGAAGACATAACACTTATTAATATCTATGTTCCCAATGAGGGAGCACCAAAATATGTAAAGCAATTACTAACAGAACTAAAGGGAGAAACAGATCAAAACACTATCGAAGTAGGGTACCTAAATTCCCCACTATTGGATATAGACAGATAATCCAAACAGAAAATCGATAAGGAAATAACTACCTTAAATGACACATTAGACCAACTGGATATAATTGATATATACAGAGCCTTCCATTCCAAAACAGCTGCTTATACATTCTTCTCTAGTGCACATAAAACATTCTCAAGAGTCAACCACACAGAAATACCCTCAATAAATATAAGAGGGTTGAAATCATACCAA
>NW_006429645.1:0-1293 GCF_000325575.1 Pteropus alecto | reverse complement strand
AGTGGTTTGACATTCATTTTAAAAGGTGATGCTATATTATTAAACTCTTCAGAAATCATAGTCATTTTCACGTAATAATTCTGAGTCCTTTTGATATATTTTAATATTGACTTCATTATACTCACAATTACTTGTATTTTATCATCTAGTAGAAATATCCGATTCAAGAAAATATAGCTGAAGTGTTTAACGTTGCAGTCTTTCACTGTCTTACTTATCCAAGTAAAATTAAGCCCATAGTAATGTAGCAAATGAAATTATGGTGATCTATATGAAAAATCATAATCAAAATATGATTTATTGAATTTAATCTTGATAGAATAATGTTTCAGTGTGTATTGATAATCACAAAACAAATATTTTAAATACAACTTAAGGATGAAATATCTGTCTCAAAGCTTTGGCCATATATATTCTTCAATGATTAGTTATAATATTATTTTTTGTGGTCCAATATTTACTGTTTTAAAAGTAAATGCATCTGATGACAGAAGTTCACTTATATGATTATTTTAAATTTGTAACCAAATATTGACAAATCTAAGGGAATTACTTCATATATTTATTGATCTACACATTTAAGTAATCTTCCCTGTTGTATATTATTATGTGTGTTTGGTCGTTTAAACTCATTATTATTCTAAAGGGGAATAAACTTAGGAGAGAAAGCCTAGCACCACACATGGCTTTTAATCATGAACCTGGCCAATGAACACATACTTTCAGATCTAAATCCTGTGCTATTTTCTTAAATAGGTTTATCATTGAACAGATAAATGTCAAGATTTATACTGGGGCTGATTTTCTCTTGTGACTCCTGATCACTTTTTAAAAAATAGATTTCATCATATTCACCAAAGTTTTTATTTTATTTCTTTCTTATTCTTAGGTCTGCTTTTTTTTTAATTTTGAAAAATTTTGTGCATGCAATAAAAACAGACAAAATAGTATAATGAGTTCCCATATGCCCATCACCCTGTTTCAGCCATTTATGAACATGGCCAGTCCTATCTCCCAACTTCTACCATCCTGACTATTTATAGTTTCATCCATAAGCATTTAATTATGTATCTCTAAGAATAATAATTATTTTATAAACCCAAACACATCATCATTATCATTGCTAATTTTTTAAATTTCTTAATATTAAGAATTCTTATATATGTCCTTCCACCCATAGTTTATTTGAATTAGGATCTAAGTAAGATCCATATATTTCAACAGATTTGTATGGTTTAAGTTTCTTTTAAGACAACAATATTTTTTCTATTAATTTTTAAATTAAATTTAATG
>NW_006429644.1:0-1141 GCF_000325575.1 Pteropus alecto | reverse complement strand
TTCTTTTTGTTGCAATTGGAAAAGAAATTATTTTTCCACTTATTTCTCTGATGCTTCATTATTAGAGAATAGGAACATTATGGATTTTTGAATGTTGATTTTGTATCCAGAGACTTTACTGTTTTTGCTTATTGTTTCTAGTAGAGTTCTTGTGGAGTTTTTAGTGTTTTCTATATAGAGAATCATGTCATCTGCAAATATCGACAGTTTGACTTCTTCGTTTCCTATTTGGATGCCTTTTATATCTTTCTCTTGCCTGATCGCACTTGCCAGGACCTCCAATGTTATATTAAATTAGAGTGGCGATAGTGGACAGCCTTGCCTTGCTCCTGATCTTAGAGCGAAGGTTTTTAGCTTTTCACCATTAAGTATAATGTTGGCTGAGGGTTTGTCATATGTGGCCTCTATTATGTTAAGATACTTTTCTTCTATACTGATTTTGTTGAGTGTTTTGATCATAAATGGATACTATATCTTGTTGGAGGCTTTTTCTGCATCTATTGATCTGATCATATGATTTTTATTTTTTAATATGTGTGGTGTATCACATTAATTGATTTGCTTACGTTAAACCATCCCTGCGCTCCTGGGATGAAGCCCACGTGATCGTGGTATATAATCTTTTTAATATGTTGTTATATTCGGTTTGCTAGTATCTTATTTAGTATTTTTGCATCTGTGTTCATGAGAGATATTGGTTTGTAGTTTTCTTTTTTGTGTGTTATCTTTACCAGATTTTGGTATCAAAATAATATTGACCTCATAAAATGAGTTGGAAGTATTGCCTTCTCTTCGATTTTTTGGAAGAGCTTGAGGATAACAGATATTAAATCTTTAAATGTTTGGTAGAATTCACTGGTGAAGCCATCTGGTCCTGGACTTTTACTTTTTGGTAGGTTTTTTAATGATTGTTTCAATTTCCATACTGCTGATTAGTCTATTTAGATTTTCCAGTTCTTCTTAATTCAGTCTAGGAAGTTGTATTTTGCTAAGCACTGGTCTATTTCTTCTAGGTTATTAAATTTGTTATTATATATTTTTTTCATAGTATTCTTGCAGGATCCTTTGTATTTCTGTAATGTCAGTCATAATTTCCTCTCTTCATCTCTGATTTTATTTATTTGGGTCTTTTCTCTTTTTT
>NW_006429643.1:0-441 GCF_000325575.1 Pteropus alecto | reverse complement strand
ATTAAGGACCTGAATATAAGACCTGAAACCATAAACTGCAAAGAAGAGAACAAAGGAACTGAACTCATGGACCTTGGAATTAAAGAGGATTTTATGAATTTGACCTCAAAGGCAAAGGATGTGAAACCAAAAGTAAATGAATGGGACTACATCAAACTAAAAATATTCTGCACAGCAAAAGAAACCGTCAACAGTGTAAAGAGACAACCATCTGAATGGGAAAATACATTTGCAAGCAATGCCTTCTATAAGGGCCTAATATCCAAAATATACAAAGAACTCATACAACTCAATAATAAAAAGCTAACGATCCAATCAAAAAATTGGCAGAGGACCTAAACAGACACTTCTCCCTAGAGGACACACAAATGGCCAGCAAAGAAATGAAAAGATGCTCCTCATTGCTATTATTAGAGAAATGCAAATCAAAATCACAATGAG
>NW_006429642.1:0-565 GCF_000325575.1 Pteropus alecto | reverse complement strand
TTAGAAAGGAAAGTACACTTCCAGATGTGGAAGTGAACCTCGAGCAAGAGAAGCGTGGCTCAAAAGGCCTGGTAACACAGACTTCAGGGTTTTTTTCTCTTTTTGCTGTGGGTAGTTACTTTTCTTAGAGGAGTGGGCTTTCCTGATTAACAGCTAAGACTGACAGGACCCAGTGATTTATCATTTTGCCTTCTGCGCATGTTTGTTCCCAGAATTCAGTCTGTTATAATGATATTAATGAACTTCCGGGCATATGCATCATATTATAATGATGGTATAATGAGACTCAGGTGAGTTGAAGGTCATTAGGGTCTTCATTGCACAGGTGCAAGTGACTGGCTTAAACTGGTACCTAAATCTCTGCCTACTGGTTTCTTTGTGTGAGTTAAAAAAAATGCCTTCTGGCTTGCTTAATTGTGGGCAATTAAGATTAGGGAGGACCCCTTCTAGGATAGGATGACCTCAGTGTCTTTGCAGGCAGACCCGAAACTCCCTAACTGACTTTCCTGCCTACTTCTTTTCTAAGAGCTATGAACTCCCTTATTATTAGTATGGATGTTGAGGG
>NW_006429641.1:0-1025 GCF_000325575.1 Pteropus alecto | reverse complement strand
ACCAGATGGCTTCACCAGTGAATTCTACCCAACATACAAAGAAGATTAATATCTTCCAAAAAATTGGAGAGGAGACAATACTTCCCAACCTCATTTTATGAGGCCAATATTATCCTGATACCAAAACCTGGAAAGATAACACACAAAAAGAAAAATACAGACCAATGTATCTCATGAACACACATGCAAAAATCTTAAATAAGATACTAGCGAACCGAATACAGCAACATATTAAAAAGATTATACACCACGATTAAGTGAGCTTCATCTCAGAGGCACATAGATGGTTCGACATATGTATGTGATACACCATGTAAACAAATTAAAAAATAAGAATCATGTAATCATATCAATAGTTGTAGAAAAAGCCTTTGACAAGATACGGCATCTATTTATGATCAAAACATTGAACAAAATCAATATAGAAAGGAAACACCTGAATATAATAAAAGCTATATGTGACGAGCCCTCTGCCAACATTATAACAAATGGTGAGACACTAAAAACCTTTCCTCTAAGATCAGGAACAAGGCAAGGCTGTCCACTCTGACCACTGTCATTCAATATAACTTTGGAGGTCCTAGAAAGTGCAATCAGACAAGAGAAATCTATAAAAGGCATCCAAATAGGAAACGAAGAAGTCAAACTGTCACTATTTGCAGATTACATGATTCTCTGTATAGAAAACCCTAAATATCCCACAAGAACACTACTAGAACCAATAACAAACAGTAAAGTTTCTGGATACAAAATCAGCGTTCAGAAATCCATAGCATTCCTATACTCGAATAAGGACGTGTCAGAAAAAGAAGTGGAAAAATAATTCTTTTGCAATTGTAACAAAAAGGATAAAATACCTAGGAATAAATTTAACGAAACATGGGAAGGACTTATATAATGAAATCTACAAGATCCTATTAAAAGAAATTGAAGAAGATATAAAGAAATGGAAAGATATTCCATGTTCTCAGATTGGAATAATCAACATAGTAAAATGATCATATTATCTAAAGCATTATACAGAT
>NW_006429640.1:0-1251 GCF_000325575.1 Pteropus alecto | reverse complement strand
AAGAATAACTGGGTCAGGAAAGAAATAAAAAGAGAAATCAAGACATACATAGAAATGAATGACAATTATAATAATACAAGGTATCAAAACTTGTGGGACATGGCAAAAGTGGTAAAAAGAGGAAAGTTCATATCATTACAGGCCTATCTCCAAAAACAAGAATGAGCCCAAATAAACAACCTATTGCTTCATCTTAAAAAACTAGAAAAGAAAGAACAAATGAGGCCTAAAGTTAGCACAAAAAAAAAAAGGAAATCATCAAAATTAGAGCAGAAATAAATGAAATTGAAAACAAAAAAATAGAAAACATAAATACAAAAAGAAGGTAGTTCTTTGAGAAGAGTAATAAAATTGACAAACCCCTGGCTAGACTAACTAAAGAAAAAAGAGAAAGGATACAAACAAACAAAATCAGGGATGAAAGAGGAAAATTATGACTGACACCGCAGAAATACAAAAGATCATGCAAGAATACTATGAAAAAGTATATAATAAAAAATGTAATAACCTAGAAGAAATGGACCAGTGCATAGAAAAATACAATCCTCCTGGACTGAATCAAGAAGATCTGGAAAATCTAAATAGACTAATCAGCATTATGGAAATTGAAACAATCATCAAAACCCACCAAAAAGTAAAAGTCCAGGACCAGATGGCTTCACCAGTGAATTCTATCAAATATTAAAAGCATATTTAATCCCTATTCTCCTCAAAATTTTCCAAAAATTCGAAGAAGA
This sequence comes from Pteropus alecto, assembly GCF_000325575.1. Lineage (NCBI taxonomy): Eukaryota > Metazoa > Chordata > Mammalia > Chiroptera > Pteropodidae > Pteropus > Pteropus alecto. The sequence goes on along the minus strand of NW_006429640.1, from coordinate 514 downwards.
GGTCATACTTCCCAACTCATTTTATGAGGCCAATATCACCCTGATACGAAAACCTAGTAAAGATTACACAAAAAAAGAAAACTACAGACTGACATCTCTCATGAACACAGATGCAAAAATTCTAAAGAAAATACTAGCTAACCAAATATAGCAACAAATAAAAAAGATTATACACCACTATCAAGTGGGCTTCATCTTAGGGGCACAAGGATGGTTGAACAAATGAAAATTGATTCATATGATACACCGCTTAAACAAATTATAAAATAAGAATCATATGATTATATCAATAGATGCAGAAAAAGCCTTTGACAAGATACAGCATCCATTTATGATCAAAACACTTAACAAAATTGGTATAGAACATAATAAAGGCCATCTATGACAAACCCTCAGCCAACATTATATTTAATGGTGAAATACTAAAAATCTTCCCTTTAAGATCAGGAACAAGGCAAGGCTGTTCATTATCGCCATTGATATTCAATATAACATTGGAGGTCCTAGCAAGTGC
>NW_006429639.1:0-740 GCF_000325575.1 Pteropus alecto | reverse complement strand
CATTAATGGAAGTGTGTTCTACTCTTTTGTTTTTTGTTGTTGTTGTTGTTGCTGTTTTCAGAAAGAAGATTTATTATATAATAGTCTCTAGCCTGTTGCAAAGAAAGTGCTTTTCTTTTGGTTTCCAGTAGGTGACGTCTAAGCCTCTTGGATCTCTGCTTTATATACAGTGTAATAACGTCTTCCCCCCCCCCGCTTATAGATGTTTATTCTTGCTCGCTACCCTCAACCTCAGTTCTGTCAGTGTTAGTGACAGTTTCGGTAGCATTTGCTCAGATTCCCCTGGGGCTCTGCAACGTTCCATCTCAGGGTATGGTGGGAGGGGCCCTCTGGGTTGAGAGTTGGAGGCTGCCGCTCAGCCTCAGTTTTGCAACTGTGGCTGGTAAAATCACCTGTTGTTTCTCTGCCATCCCCGCTTTTCTTCTGTCTCTGTTTCTCTGCCTTCTGCCCTGATGATTAGGCACTGCCGCTGGCTGCGTGGAGCTCACAGCACTCCCAGGCAGGGCTGTTCAGGGAACTCTCTGCACTTTCTTGCCTCTCCCTCCTCCTACAAGGAGCTCCAGCTGCAAGAGGCAGTTTCTTTGTTTCTCCCAGTCCACCGCCCGATACCCAGGGTTCTGACCTGTGGTGGCTCTTATGCGCAGATCCCATGCTCTGGCATGCTGGTGTGCAGTTTGTGTGTTTTTTTTTTTGTTTAGTTTTAGGTGTTCAGCTTATTATTGTTTCAAGGGAAGAGATCT
>NW_006429638.1:0-822 GCF_000325575.1 Pteropus alecto | reverse complement strand
GTTTTTCTGCCAATACCATGCCATTTTGATTATTTCTGCTTTGTAGTATAATTTGAAGTCGGGAAGAGTGAGGCCTCCAGCCTAGTTCTTTTTTCTCACGTAGGCTTTGGCAATTTGGGGTCTTTTGTGCTTCCATACAAATCTGATGATTTTTTGTTCTATTTCTTTTAAAAATGCCAATAGGATTTTGATGGAGATTGCATTAAATCTGTATAATGCCTTAGGTAATATGGTCATTTTAACTATGTTGATTCTTCCAATCCAAGAACATGGAATATCTTTCCATTTCTTTGTATATTCTTCAATTTCTTTTAATAGAGTCTTGTAGTTTTCATTATGTAGGTCCTTCACAGGTTTCGTTAAATTTATTCCTAAGGATTTTTATTCTTTTGTTACAATTGTAAAACGAATTATTTTTTCCACTTCTTTTTCTGACGCTTCATTATTAGAGTATAGGAACACTATGAATTTTTGAACATTGATTTTGTATCCAGAGACTTTACTGTATTTGCTTATTGTTTCTAGTAGTGTTCTTGTGGAGTCTTTAGGGTTTTCTATGTAGAGAATCATGTCATACTCAAATAGTGACAGTTTGACTTATTCGTTTCCTATTTGGATGCCTTTTATATCTTTCTCTTGTCCAATTGCACTTGCTAGACCTCCAATGTTATATTGAATAACAGTGGTGATAGTAGACAGCCTTGCCTTGTTCCTGAACTTAGAGGGAAGGTTTTTAGTTTTTCACTGTTAAGTATACTGTTGGCTGAGGGTTTGTGATAGATGACCATTATTATGTTAAGATACTTTCCTTCTATACTGATT
>NW_006429637.1:82729-89146 GCF_000325575.1 Pteropus alecto | reverse complement strand
AAATTCTTTCTTTGTCTTTGATTTCTGATAATTTTTAATATACCGTGTCTTGGAGAAGGCATTTTGGGGTTGAGATAATTGGGTGTTTGTTGACATCTTGAATGCCAAGTTCCAGTTCATTCCTTAGATTTTGGAAGTTCATGTCAACTATTTGTCTGAAAATGCTTTCTAATCCCTGCTCCTGTTCCGCTCCTTGGAGAATAATGTTGTCAGCTAATTCTTGTATTTCTCTCATTATTTTTCATTCTTCTGTTTCTCTCTTCCTTCTAATTTATTTCTAGATTTCTGTCTTTGATATCTCTGATTCTTCTCTCCATTTTCTCGACTCTATTTCCTAATAAGCTGGCTATTTCATTCTTCATCTCTTTCAGTGTACTGTGTTCATCTCCAGAAGTTCTATTTGGTTCTTTTTAAAGGTTTTGATTTCCTTGCTGAAAAACTGATTCTGCTGATCTAGTTGTTTTTTCAATTCCTGGAATTGTTGATATGAATTATTTTGGATCTCACGGAATTTTTTCAGTAGTACTATCCTGAATTCTCTGTCATTTATATTGCATATTTCTATGTCCGTAAGCTTATTTTCTGGTGATGTTTCTCTTTCTTTCTGACCTTGGTTGTTCACGGTGTTTAATGGACTATTTAAGTGTATTCTGCCTTTCCCTCCCTCCTCCACCCCCCCCCCCAAGGAAGAACATTTATTATATAAAGGTTTCTTTATAGCCCATTGCTAAGGCATTTTTCTTTTGGTTTCCAGTAGCAGGTGTCTAAGTGTCTTGGATCTCTGCTTTATATAAACTCTTAATAATGCCTTTTTTCCCCTTATAAATATTCAATCACACTTGCTACCCTCAGTCTCAGTCCCTGTCAGTGTTATCGACAGTTTTGGCAGTATTTGATCTTAGAGGATATGGGATAGGTGCCATCTGGGTTGAGGGATGGGCGCTGAGGCTCAGCCTCGTGTTTTATAATTGTGGCTGGTAATAATCTCCTGTTGCTTCTCTGCTGTCTCCACTTCTCTGCTTTCTGCCCTGATCTGCTTCGTGGAGCCCACAGCTCTCTCAGGCAGAGCTGTTCTGGGAACCGGCCACACCTTCTTCCCTCCCTTCTCCTCTTGCAGGGAGCTCCAGCTGAGAGAGGTAGCCTCCTTTTTTCTCCCAGTGTGTCGCCTGAATCCTGTTTCTGACTTGTGGCAGTTCTTATTCTCACATCCCTCGCTCAGATGTGCTTGTGTGCAGGTTTGGTGCTTTTTGTTGTTTTACATGTTCAGCTTATTGTTGTTTCAAGGGGTAAGATCTGGGGACATCTCTCACTCCACCATGTTTTTAATAGTTGGTAATAGAGCTTTCTTCTTTCTAGAGATAAGCCTGCAATGTTATGAACTTTCCTCTTATTACCACTTTTACTGTGTCCCAAAAGTTTTGGTATGTTGTACTTTCATTCTTATTTGTTTGTATGTACTCTTGATTTCTCCTTATTTCTCCAATGACCCAATTTTTCTTTAGTAACATGTTCTTTAATCTCTACATATTTGTAGTTTTTCTTGCTTTTCTTTGTCACAATTGATCTCCAGTTTCAAAGCATTATGGTCAAAGAATATACTTAAATTCGCTGAGGCCAAGTTTGTGTCCCAACATATGGTTTATCCTTGAGAATGTTCCATATTCCCTAGAGAAGAATGTTTAATCTGATGTTTTGGAATGAAAGGTTTCGAAATATTGATTATGTCCAACTGGTCTAATGTGTCATTTAAGGTTGATATTTCCTTATGCTTTTTTGTTTGATCGATTTATAGCTGTCAATGTGGTATTTAGGTCCCCTACTATAATTGTGTTTTTGTTAGTTTCTCCCTTTAGTTGTGTTAGTAGTCTATATGTAGTGGATCTATTGATAGAGAGCGTATATATTAATGTTATGTCTTCTTAATGTATGGTCCCTTTTATAATTATAGTGTCCATATTTTTCTCTCATTACTTTTTATATCTTGAAGTCTATTTCATCAGATATAAGAATGGCTATACCCGCTTTTCTCTGGATGCCATTTGCTTTGAGTATCATTTTCCATCTTTGTCTCTTGTTACCTTTTTTTATTTCGATGTATGTTTCATCTGATATAAGTACAGCTGTACATTTTCTTCTCTGGATGTCATTTGCTTTGTTTTCAACCCTTTTGCTTTGAGTTTATATTTATCTTTTAGCTGAGATGTATCTCTTGAAGGCAACATATGGCTGGGTTTTTGTTTTGTTTTGTTTGTTTTGATCCAATCTACTACTCTGTGCTTTCTTATTCATGATTTCAGTAGATTTACATTTAGGGTGATTATTGACATATGAAGATTTTCTACAGCCATTTTATATTTTGTTTTTGGTGTCTTCACTGTTTCACTGCTCTTGTGTTTCTGCCTGTTATTTTACTTTGGTGGTATTATTCATTTCCTTGTTTTCTCTGTCTCTCTCTCTCTCTCTCTCTCTTTTTTTTGTTATGTGTCTTAGTTCTGGATTGTGTGTTTGTGTGTGTGTGTGTGGTTACTATCAAGTTTATGTAAAAGAAATTTTCAGATACACAATAGTATTTTTTCTTCTGTATATATCTTATCTCCATTCCCCTTTGCAAATTCAGACCTTTAATGTCTCCTTTTTTTGTTTTTGTTGCATTTATTATATTTATGCTGTACATTTATTTCTAGGTTAACATAGCAGTTGTCTTCTATCTTTAAAGTTTTTTTTTTTTTACCTTTAACCATTACATAATATTTAAGCTTAAAATATCCTGTTCTTAATAAGTGGTCTTAATTGTTCTTAATAACTTTCTTGTTTCTGTCTGCCTGTTAGTCATCTTATTCATAGTAATATATATACTCTTTGTTCTTTTGTTTCAGGTAGAAAGACCCTCTTTAGTATTTCCTGTAATGCAGGTGTTGTGGTGGAAAATTCCCTCAGCTTTTTTTTTTTTTATGTCTGAAAAGGTTTTTATTTCTTTTTCATTTCTAAATGATAACTTTGCTGATTATGTTATTCTTGGCTGGTACTATCTCTCTTTCAGTAGTTAGAATATTTGATTCCACATCCTCCTAGCTTGTAGAGTTTCAGTTTAAAAATCCAATGATAATTTAATGGGTTTTCCTTTATAGGTTACTGTCTTCTTTTCTATGGTTGCTTTGACAATTCTTTGTCATTAATTTTTGACAGTTTTAATACAATGTGCCTTGGAGAAGGCCTTTTTAGATTGATATAATTAGGTATTCTGTTTGCTTCTTGGATTCAAGGATCCAGCTTTTTCCATAAGTTTGGGAAGTTCTTGTCAACTATTCTCTGAATAGGCTCTCTGTTCTTTTCTGCCTTTTGTTTTCTTATACTTATACTGCTCCTTCTGATGGAGTCAGAGTTTTTTCTTTTTTGTCTTTTTTTACTCTCAAGTCTCTTTTCTTCTATCTGTGTCATTTCTGTTCCTGTCTTCAATACCATTAATTCTTTCCTCCATCTGGTCAGCTCTATTTCCTAAGTTTGCCATTTCATTCTTCATTCCTTTTGATGAGTTCTTAATGTCCAGAAGTTGTATTTGGTTCTTTTTTAGAGTTTTGATCTCCTTGGTAAAGTATTCTTGTGTTCTAAGTTCTTTGCTCTGTCAATCAGACTTTTCTTGCATCTTGTTGAGTTTTTTCAGAAGTGTTATCTTGAATTCTCTGCATTTAAACTGCATATTTCTATATTTTTAAGCTTATTTTCTGGAGATTTTTCATTTTCTTTCTGGGCTGCCTTGTCACCTTGGTTGTTCATGGTGTTTGATGAACTATTTCTCTGCCTAGGCATAAGTGGAAATGTACTCTGCTTTTTTTTTTTTTAAAGAAAATTTATTATACAGTGATGTCTCTTGAGCAGATTGATAAGAAGAGGATTTTCTTTTGATTTTCAGTAAGTGGCACCCAAGCCTCCTGCACTACCCGTTTTCTGAATCTCTGCTTTGAGGTTAATAATGCCTTCTGTTCTCTGGGGTTGTGTGTGTCTCTTCTGTGACCAGGTTGCCTTGTTCTCAGGACTCCACTCCCATGGAAGAATGTGAAGGCTCAAGGAGATCCGAGTCTCTAAAAAGGTCTCAAAGTCCCAGGACTGCCCCAATGGTCAGATGCAATGCTCTGCCACTTTTCTTTGAATCAGCCTGACTGGGTGGGGTGGAGTGGATTGTAAGAAGCCAACAGTGTGTGTGGCTGTTTTCCTTCCAGAAATGCTGGCCCTTAGGCTTCAGCTCCTTGCTTCTATATCTCCGCTCCTGTCACCGAGACTGGTTGCAGTGTACGTTTCAGTTCTGTATGTGCAGAATTCCCTGGGGCTCACTAGCTCTGAGAGGGTATGGGGGCTTGGGGGAAAGGCATGCTATGGGATGGTGGGGAGAGGTGGCAGGCTCTGTGGCTCAGCTTTCTGCCTGGCAATGGCGGTTGCTAAGACACAACTGTTGCCCCTCTGTACTTGGTCTCTGCCCTGCTCTTTGCCCTGATTACTGGGTTCCACTGTGTGGAATATGCTGATCGCTGAATCAAGACTGTTTGGGGCTTCAAAGAGTTAAAAAACTGCTGCGTAATTCCTTCCTTTCCCTTATCCTGCAGGGAGCTCTGGATTAGTTTCTGCAGTATCTGTTTTTAATTCTCTCTCCCTTTTTACCTCACTGTTTCATGCAATTGGCCCACCTGCAGATGCTCTGATGCGCAGATCTCTCAGATGTGCTTGAGTGTAGGTTCAATGTTAATTGTTGGATATTAGGTGTTCAGCTTGTTGCAATATCAGGGGGAGAGATCAGGGGAGATCCCTTATGCAGACATGCTTCCGATGTCCCTGGTTTCTCTTCAGAAGTTTAACCTGTATGTTTTCTTTCATGTATTTTATTGCTTAAGGTCTTATATGCATATCTTTAAACTATTCTGACTTAATTTTCATGTATGGTGTCAGAGAGCAGTCTAGTTTCATTCTTTTGCATGTGGCTTTCCAGTGTTCTCAGCATCAATTATTGAAGAGACTTTCCATGATATGATTTTGTCTCCTTAGTTTCCATATATCTGTGGGTTTATGTCTCTGCTCTTGATTTCGTTCCACTGGTCTGTGTGTCTGTTTTACTGCCAATACCATACTGTTTTGATTATTGTAGCTTTGTAGCACAGTTTGAAGTTAGTGCTTTGTCTTTTTTCTCAGGATTGCTTTGGCTATTCAGAGTCTCTTGTGGTTCCATACAAATTTGATTATATTTTGCTCTAATTTTAAAAAATACCATTAGAATTTTGATGTTGGTTGAATTAAATCTGTATACCGCTTTAGGCATTTAGCCATTTTGACAGTGTTAATTCTTCCAAGCCATGAACACAGAATATCTTTCCATTTCTATGTGTCTTCTTCATTTTCTTTCAACAATGTCTTGTAGCTTTCAGTGTACAGGTCCTTCATATGCCTTGTTCAGTTTATTCCTATGGTAGAGTCTTTAGTGTTTTCTACATACAGAATCTCATCATATACAAATATGACAGTTTCATTTCTTCATTCTCAGTTTTGATGCCTTTTCTTTTTTTATCTTGCCCAATTGCTCTGGCTGACTTTTAGTCCTATGTTGAATAACAGTAGTGAGAGTGGGCATCCTTGTCTATTCCTGACCTTAGAGGAAAATGTATCAGTTTTTCACATTGAGTGTTTTTCATAAATGGCCTTTATTATGTTGATGTGCTTTCCTTCTATATACATTGCATTGACTATTTTAATCATAAATGGATGTTGCATCTTGTCAAATGCTTTTTCTTCACTTATTGAAATAATTATATGATTTTTATCTTTTACTTTGTTAATGTGGTGCATTACATTATTTCATGCCTGTTGAACCATCCTTGTATCTTTGGAATGAATCCCACCTGATTGTGTTGTATGATCATTTTAATGTATTGTCGTATTCAATTTGTTAGGATTTTGTTTAGTATTTTTGTATCTATTTTCATCAGAGATATTGGCATATACCTTTCTTTCTTTTTGTGGTCCTTGCTTGGCTTTGGTATCAGGGTAAAGTTGGCCTCATAACATGAGTTAGGAAGTAGTCTCTCTTCTTAAATTTTTTGGAAGAGAATGATTGGTATTCAATGGCTGAATGTTTGGCAGAATTCACCAGTGAAGCCATTTGGTCCTGGACTTTTGTTTTAGGGGTCGTTTTTTTATTACTCTTTCAAATTGCTTACCAGCGATGGGTGGTGAGTGATGAGTCTATATAGGTTTTCCACTTTTTAAAAAAATTTAAATATATTTCTATACAATATTATATTAGTTATATTAGTTTCAGGTGTATAATATAGTGATGTGACATTTTCATACCTTTCAGTGGTAATCATCCCACTAATTCTAGTAGTCATCTGTCACTGTGAAAACAGCACAATATTATTATCTGTATTCACCTTC
>NW_006429637.1:79154-81542 GCF_000325575.1 Pteropus alecto | reverse complement strand
TTGCCGTTTTTGCTGTGTTTTAGTTGACCATGGGGGGAAGGTGGTTATTTCTGGCTTCTTTATTTGATTGATCTATGTGTGTTTTTGTACCAGTACTATACTGTTTTGATTATTAAAGCTTTGTAGTCCGGCTTGAAATCAAGGCGTGTGATACCTTCAACTTTGTTCTTCTTTCTCAAGAGTTCTGTGGCTATGTCTTTTCTTTTGTGGTTCTATATCAATTTTAGGATTAATTTGTTCCAGTTCTGAGAAAAAGGTCATTGGTATTTTCATAAGGATTGCACTGAATCTTTGCTTTGGGTTTTAGTTTTCAAGGACAGGCCTTTTCACTTCTTGATTAAATTTATTCCTATGTATTTTATTCTTTTCGATGCAATCGTGAATGGGATTTTTAAATTTCTCCTGATAGTTATTTGTATAAAAATGTGACCGATTTCTGTGTATTAATTTTGTATCCTACTACTTTATCGAATTATGTTTTTAATTCAATTTAATTTTTGTGAATTCCTTAGGATTTTCCTATATACAGTATCATGCCATCTGCAAATAGTGACTGTTTTACATCTTCCTTTCCAATTTGCATGCCTTTTATTTCTTTTTCTCGTCGAACTGTTATGGCTAAGACTTCCAACACTACATTGAATAACAGTGGTGAGAGTGGGCATCCTTGTCTTGTTCATGGAAGCTTTTCACCTTTGAGTATATTAGCTGTGGGCTTGTCGTGTACAGTCTTTATCAAGTTGAGGTATGTTGCTTCTGCACCTATTTCATTGCGAGTTTTTATCATAATAGATGTTGAATTTTGTCAGAGGTTTTTTCTGCATTTACTGCGATAATCATATGATTTTTGTCCTTGGCTTTATTTTTTCATAGTCTTTTTCAATGATCCATTGTATTTCTGTGTTGTCATTTGTAATCTCTCTGATTTTATTTTGTGTGTGTGTGTTCTCTTTTATGCCTGAATCTTGCTAGAGGTTTGTCAATTTTATTTACCCTTTCAAAGAGCAAGCTCTTAGTTTTATTGATCTTTTCTATTGTTTTTCTATTTTCTATTTCATTTATTTTCACTCTGGTCTTTATTATTTCCTTTGTTCTACTTATTTTGGGTTTTGTTTGTCCCTCTTTTTCCACTTTCTTTAAGTGTAAATTTAGATTGTTTACTTGGAATATTTCCTGTTTCTTGATGAAGGCCTATATAGCTATAAACTTTTGTCTTATAATAGCTTTTGCTGGATCCCATAAATTTTGTAAGATTGTGTTTCCATTTTCATTTGTCTCGAGGTAGTTTTTGACTTCCTGTTAGATTCCCTCTTTGATCTATCTTTTGTTTTGAAGCATGTTGTTTAATCACATATTTATGTTTCTTTTTCCAGTTTTCTTCCTGTTGTTGAGTTCTAATTCTATGTTATTGTAGTCAGAAAATATGCTTGATATATATTCGATCTTCTTGAATTTACTGAGGCTTGTTTTGTGACCTAGAATGTGATCTATCCCGGAAAATGTTCTATGTGTACTTCAGAGAAATGTGTACTCTACAGTTTTTTAATGAAATGCTCTAGAATGGTCTATTAAGTCAAACTGGTTTAATGTGATTTTGATGAATTGTCTCCTCTATCATTATAAAATATCCATTTTTTGTCTCTTGTTACCTTTTTTATCTTGAAATCTATTTTGTCTCATATAGGTATGGCTACTCTTGCTTTTCTTTGGATGCCATTTGCTTGAAGTATCATCTTCCATACCTTTGAGCTTATGTTTTTCTTTGTAGCTGAGATGAGTCTTCTGAAGGCAACATAGAGTTGGGTCTTGTATTTTAACGCATCCCACTACTCTGTGCATTTTCATTGGTGAGTCCAGTTCATTTACATTTAGGGTGATTATTGACATGCAAGGTCTTACTACAGCCATTTTATGTTATGTTTTCTGGTTGCTTTATATCTTGCATTGTTTCTTTTCTCTTGCGATTCCGCCTTTTTTTTTTTTTTTTTAAAATTTTTTTTAATTTTTTTTTTTTTTTTTTTTTTTTTTTAGCTTATATGCTTTAGATTGCGTGGGAGGGCCTGAAAGCTAGATGTACAAATAACATCAGTCAAGAGACTACAGGGCTTTTTGGACGACATATGTTATTTCACAAACACATTTTATAAGGGATTTGTTAAAAGTAAGTCTCTTGTGTTCACTGTGCCTAAAACCATGTAAGGATTTATAGAACTTTGTTATGTACTATTGTTAAATATAAATCTTATAGTATGTTATGAATTTAAAAGAGTGAAGCTTCTGCCTAGATTTGAACTTTTCACATATTTTCTTCTCTAAATTGCAGTTAAGATTTTCTGAGTATATTATAGTTTTGGCTTGGGAACAGAAATATGAAACATCAATTTGGTG